>NW_026596131.1:1959709-1977527 GCF_907164565.1 Psammomys obesus | reverse complement strand
ATATATATATATATTTTTTTTTTTTTTTTTTTTTTTTTTTTTTTTTTGTAGGAACTGAACAATGAAAAGAAAACCAAAAGAGTAAAGGGAGAAACTTTTCTTCATGTTCTCATGAATCTCTTTTGTGCTTTGTTCTTGTTGGTGCTGAGTGGAGCTAACAGACCTCCAACCTGGGTATCCTACTGTACCTGTGAGGCAAGTCTTCGCATGGCTTCTTCCTGCCGCCTGCGCATTTCCGGAGTTCCTGGGCAGCTTCCACTGGTAATAGATGAATGGGCTGAAGGTGCTTGGGTGAGTGGTAGCTCTCTGTTGGCATCCACATCTAAATTAAAAAGATGGGATGTTTAATCAGAGAATCACAAAACTCTAGACCAGTGGTTTCCAATGTTCCTAATGTTGCAACCCTTTAATGAAGTTCCTCATGTTGTGGTGACCCCTAACCATAAAATTATTTTTGTCGCTAATCCATAACTCTAATTTTGCTGCTGTTATTATGAAACATACTACACAAATATCTGTGTTTTCTGACTGTCTCAGGCGACCCCTGTGAAAGGATCAGTTGATCCCCAAAGGACTTGCAACCCATGGGTTGAGAGCCACTGCTCTGTATAGACTAAGGAATATTAAAATAATTCTGTTCTATAACCCAGGGATTTCACTCCTAGCTCTATACCCAAGTGAAGTAAAAAGCACACATCTAAACAGAAGCTTGCACATCAATGTCCAGAGAAGCATGAAAGTAAAAAGTCAGATGTCCATCAATCAATGAATGGATAAAACCCGCTATGTCCATACAGTGAACTACTACTTGGTCATGAAAGGAAATGAGATCTACACACCTGCTACAACACAGATGAGAGCACGCCAACCCACAAATCTCAAGTATATAAAATGTTCAGGTGGAGAAATCCATAGCTATAGGTAATGGAGGGGCTTTTGAGGGTAAGAGATGGGGAGTTTGAAGAAAGTGGGGAGTTACAACTGAGAGACACAAGTTTTAGTGGGATCAAAGTGTTCCAGAATTAGGTCATGGTGACCGTGATACAATCTTTGAATGTATTAAAATGCACAACTGAGCATTTTATTTTGAGATAGAGCACCACTAGGTATGCAGATTTCACTATGTGCACAGTACAGGCTCACACAGAACTCTTAGCCATTGCCCTGCTTCAGCTCCCTGTGTCCTGGGATTGCAGGCATGAGATACTATGTTCATTTTTACATTTATTCATTTGTTTGTTTATTTCAGGCTGATTTCTACCCTGTTCTCAGCTTGGTCTCAGTTGATCTTTGATCTTTCTGCTCTGCCTCCTGAGTGCTGGGATTACAGGTGCGCACCATGCCACTTCAGAACTGAGCATTTTAAGTGGGTAAAATAAGACTCAAAAGAAAAATAAACTTTTAAAATTTTCAATGGTTCCTGCTAGTGGTAGGACGTATCTTTGGGTTTAACAAAAAAACCCAGACTTCTTAGTCATAGAACTGGACTATAACTTACAGGGGTGTTTAAAATATTGTAGTGTGTTTATGCTGCCACTGAAAGCTACATGAAGGCTAAGCTTCAAGCGGTATGTTACAAAGTATTAGAAAATGAACAAAAGGAAAATGCATTATTTGTTAGAAATTATAGAATCAAAACAGTTTAGAAAATATTTTAAAAACAGGCACCGAAAAAAAAAAAAAGCCAAAACCTATCTGCAGCTATTGGGTGGACAACAGCTACTGAAAAGAAGAACTAGAAGAAAGTGGTTATTTAATTTTGTGTCAGCAAAAACGAGCTTAGATTTCTTCCATTCAGCTGTGATGGAGTAGATTTCTTGGTCACCCTGCAATGACTGCAAGGAAGAGAGTACAAGAGATGACAGTGAGGAGTTCTGAAGAAATAGGTGACACTTTAAGCTGAGTTAAAGTTTAACGACTATTACATTTGCTGGTTTACTCTTGCCCATGGCTCTATTGCTTTGTTTGGAATTTGATTTTTGAGTAATTACTATGCAAATACTTTGTCTCTGGATATTCTCTTTTGCAGAAGTCCTCCTTTTTGTCTGAGAGTCTTACTTTTTGTTTGGCATTCAGAAAACAGTAGGAATAAAAGCTAACAGATAAGCACAAGTCAGCATACTCAGCAAACTAGCAAAACAGACTTCTGAAACGAGCAGAGGAGAGATCAATTAGTTTAGCAGCTGTTTGGAGGTTTGGCAGCCGCTGACGAATGTTAAATCCAAGTAACTGCACTGGGACCTCCAGTGATAGGACAATACAGTCATGTATCAGAATTTCCCCACCCACTCCATTGAGTAGACCTGTAGTGGAAGCAATAATATCTGAATGACACAACAGGTCTATTATCACAAAATATATTTGCTCTTGCTGTGTGTTGGGGGGGGGGTTGATGAAAGCACAGAATGATGGGAGAGTCATATCTGTGAAAGTAGGTGGAAAGCAAAATGACAGATTAGTGTCTGCCTTGACAGTTTTTCTCTACCTTCTAAAGAAAATGACAAGGAGGGGGCAGGCTGCCAAGTTGACGGGGGAAAGGAGAGCTATGCAGTGAGTACTGCAGGCTAAACTGCTCATCACATCTCTGCAGCAGTACTGCTCAGTGTGGAGGAGGCAGAAGAAAGAACAACACATGATACACAGACATAAATCAAAAACTGTTACTTTGCAGTTTTTCATTATGACTGTAACTGTATCAAGGCATTGTTGCCTGAGGGTTCAGACAGCCAGTGGGATTCCAAATAAATCTACCCAAGTTTAATATACGGTAAACTGTAGAAAATTAGGTCAAACCTCTGACATTCTTATTCCTTAACCAAAGAACTTCTGCTGTTTCAGGCAGTATTTCTGGTGTCAGCTCATGTAATAACAGATTCATGCTGAAGAACAGCTTGTATGCTGGAGAGGTGGGTAGGCGGTTAACGGTGCTTGTTGCTCTTACAAAGGACTCAGGACTCAGGACCCAGGACGCAGGATCAATTCCTAGTGCGCATGTGGCAGTTCACAGCCACGTGTGACTCTGGTTCAAGGGGATGCGGTGTCCTTGTCTGACATTTGTGTGCACCAAGCACAGGTGTGGGGCACAGACTACATGTAGGCAAAACACATATATAAAATTTATTAATCTGTTTTTTGAGCTACAAAAAACAGAAAAAAATAACTTACATTAGATCAGCAAAATACCTTTGACTCTTCTCTAAGAAACTGGTTCATTGAGGATGGTAGAGGCAGAAGGTAGTTTGACCACCAACAGATTACAACAAGAATTACTTTGCATAAGACAACGCTGGTTCTGTGTAGCTGTGACACAGAGAGCACCATCTACTACTCTACGTTCTCCTACTTCTTTTTCTAGTCTTGAAAGTTAACTAAAGGACCATGCCTACAGCACCAACAATGAAGATCACTGCATAAACGGGGAGTGTTTTTCACTGTTTTTAGAAATTCCCAAGAGATAAAAGGCAGCAGGTATTGGAGAACAATAATTAATTACTTTTGAAAAATCTGCTTTGAAGAGCATACAGACTGTTTTCTATTTACTTTTGTTCTTCCAGGATAATGTGCAGACCTCAGATACTTTGCTTTTAGACAAAGCAGCTATCCTTGGCTTTGGGATTTATCTTCTGTCAGGCATGATCCTGCCACTGCTATCTGCCACACTGATATACTGAGAAGTCAGAGAAAATGTTAGCCATTCAGTTTTTCTTTCTGGTACACTCAAATAGCTTAACTCCGGGACTACTCAGATAAGCAGTAGTATGGTGTGATAGATATTTAAGCACTTGAAGGAAAATACTGGAATAGGTGTGGAAATTCACTTCCAACCATGAAGACATGTTCTTTGAATCAACATTTCAGCACAGAAGCTATTTTAAAATTCCTCTTTTTCATTATCACTGTTCTTTGCTGTATAAAGAGCTGGACTCTATTTCAGGTATGCTGACCAAGTACTGTCACTGAACTACATTCTTATCCCCATAGCCGTTCTCAACAATCAGCTAGTCACACTTCATTAAGCAGACAATAAAACTGAGATCCAAAGAATTAATGCAAACTTAAGGTCACACAGTACCATATAGTCAACTTCACTGCTGTGGCACAATCCCAAGTTCTTGACTCTCACAACACTATGTCCATCTACCTTAGAAGCATTTCACTTAAGAACACGAACAAGGTATTCTTAAGAGTTCTTAATATCATATCATCTTATTCGTAAGTTTTCTTTTTAGACATCAGCTCCTTTTACTTGTCAGGTATTCTTAAGTATACAATCATTTCTTTGATATGGGGCTTGCTAAGCAATTTCAAAAGGAAGGTAAGATATCTGGAAGATATTCAGTGAGTGTCTGTTAGGTTTGTAGGCCCTGTGATTATTATAGTCTCATACAAACTATTTCCAGTGGTTGTTGTACAAAGTGTGTAGTGGGCTGTATTATCAATTTGGACCAACAGAATAAAGCCTTCCTTTTCTGTTCTCCTAAAACCATCAAGGAGGGGCAGAACGGTTTACACAGGAAGAACTTTTACACATATCCATTTACTTTCTTTCCTCAATTGAGTTTTACTATAAGAAAAGGCAGCCTAGGAGTATTTTGAAATCAGGCTGCTTTGCTTCCATATGTATGGGCTGGAAGAAGCCCTGTGAGTCTCCGATCACTTATCTGCGAAATGAAGACAACAGTACTACTTCACTGAACTGATAATGATAGAATGGATTAATACCTGAAAAGCTCTTAGAGACTATGTGACACATAGCAGGTACTATGTGACTGACAAATATGTCATCAAGATGCCAGTGGTAACTGACCATGAGCTTGCGATGAAGGGGACTGTCTACACATGAGAACTTTCCAACTTTCCACAAGGAAGCAAACAAAACCCTCCAAGGACACAGCGGAGCAGCATGACTGACAGTAGTTGCAAAGGAATGAAGATTACAAACAGACTGGGCTGTCGTTTAGCAAGAAGTGCACACAGTAGCCCCTGACAATGACAGACACATATGACTCTACAGAAAGCTGCTGGAGTCACTATCCAAAAGACAGACCAGCCAGCAGGTAAGCATCAGTTTGTTCCACAGAAAGGTTTCTCCTGTTTCACTTTGATGACTATTGGGAGTGCGGGCTAGATATTCACTGAGTATCATGATCTTTCAACGCACTTTGACTCATTGGTCCTCACATGGACAAAAACTGGGCAGCTTTCACTTGTAAGAAGGAATACGTACGTTTGGGGGAGGCGTGTGGGCTGTCAGAGGCGATCTGTCTCATCCGTGTACCATGGCAGCTGAGGGCCACCAGTCTGGAGATGATAGCAGTTTTGCCGAACCCAATGTTTCCCACAATCACTACTCCTTGGTTCACGTTGTCATTTGAACTCTGGAGCTGAACATCGATCTCATGGAATACCCAATCTCGGCCAACAAACACTGACTCTGTAGTAATGCTGGGCACTTCAAAGAGCAGAGGCTTCAGGGAGATATCGGGAGGTCGGTAAGGTGCAAAGCGAACTGGAAGGAACAAGAAGAGACACCAGAACTTAGTTTAAACACTCATCATTGAGAGAAATAGAGGGGGAAAAGCAGTTTAAGGCTACTAGAGTGACAGTAGGATGGTTTTGGGCTTTTCAGGAAATAAAAAAATTCTGAAAGTTCTGAACAATTCAGGTATGCTAGAGCCATCAGACACTCCAGAGGGCAGAACACAAAAAATAGTAAGACACAAAGGACTCACTGACAACAGTAAGAAAATCAGGGCAGTCTTAAAAACATCGCTAAACAACAGAAATGCCCCTCACACCAGCAACCAGTGGGGATGCACAAGGAGGGAAAGGGTCCTAAAGAATGCTTCTGGACCTGGGGAGTGTCTTTGAGATGCTAGAAAAAGGGAGAGCTAGCATTCTTCAGGAGAGGCCTGGCCGCTGCTGGTCTCCCTCAACCTGATAGCTCCTTACTAACCATCAGGTACATATTTCAATATTTAATAACCAAAACGATTGAAATAACCAGTATGTAAGTTGGAAATTAGTCCCATAGGAAAGCAATGCAAAATTAATAGGCTTGTATAGTTCTTTAAAAAGACAAAATAAGAAAATGAGAAGAGTAGCCTCTTAGTCCATGACATTTTGTTTTTAACATAACATTTATTGCATTAATCATATTATGCCGGTCATATATACTTATTAAAGACGACGTATTCAGGTCTTTGTCTTCTAAAAGGCAAGAGTTATGCAATGTTTTCAATTATGCTCTCATTTTGAAGTATGGTATATAAACGATTTTCTCTCTAAAATTAATAAATTATTCCTCTGACAGTTTAAATTATCACAAATTTGATATACTTCATGTTACTTATATTGGGGTTGTTTCAAAGTTACTGAGTTTGTTCTAGCTAAGCCTGTTTCTGTGCTCTACACTGATTTAGTTGTTATATATTATGTGATAATAAAATCTACCATTTTTTTTTTTAGATTAAAAAAACGAAGCTCCAAAAAATAATTTCAGAACTAATTTGAAGTTTATCTTAGGAAGTTTTGTTCATTTCATTTATTTAGTTATCCAGGAATATTCCATTCAAGGTTTTCACTAGACTAAATCTTTTTTAAGATTAAAAAGGTATGTATATGTATGTATGCAAGGCTGTAGATGTCTATGTATCACATGTGAACGGGTGGCCACGAGGCCAGAGAGTGTCAGCTCTCCGGAGTTGCAATTAAAGGCATATGTGAGCTGCTTGATGTGAGTGCTGAGAAATGAAGCTGGACCCTCTGCAAAAGCAGGAAGCATTCTTAACCACTGAGCCATCTCTCCAGCTCCCAGAGTCTACTTTGTTATTAACATACCATAATATATCTTCATAAACAGAGGTAAAGAATTTGTCTTAGCAGATTACACATTACATATTTGAAAGTGATACTTAAATTTCAGTGTTATTTAAAAACACCAGATAAAGGCCAGGAATGTGTCTTAGCAGTAAGACCACTTGCTGCTCTTTCAGAGGGCCTGGGTTTGGTTCCCATTACATGGCAGCTCACAACTCCCTATAACCAGTTCTAGGAGAACTGAGTCCCTTTTCTGGCTTCTGTGGGTACCTGCACACGCGTATTACAGACAGACAGACAGACAGACAGACACACACACACACACACACACACACACTGCACACACACACAGGCACAAACATAAAATAAAATAAACCTTAAAAAACCCAGATAATTCACAGAACAATGTAGAAAGCAAACATTTAAAAATTTTTATCTTTGAAGTGGGGCACGGTGACCCATGACTTAAATCCCAGCACGTGGGAGGTAGAAGCAGAGAAATATTGAGTTCAAGGCCAGTCCAGTCTACATATCAAGTTCCAGGACAGCCAAGAATATATAGTGAAACCTTGTCCCAAGGAAAAAAAATCAAAGAAATACAAAGTAAAGCAAATAATATATACTATTTAAAAAATAATATAGTTTTGGTACATTATATTTTTTCTCAGTATATGTTTTGATACCCTGCTGGGTAGACTCTTTCAGAAGCCCCCTTTTAAAAAAATTTTTATTAATTACAGTTTATTCACTTTGTATCCCAGCTGTAGCTCTCTCTTCCATCCCCTTCCAATTCCACCCTCCTTCCCTCTTCTTTTCCCATGCCCCTCCCCCAGTCCAATGATAGGGGAGGTCCTCCTCCCCTTCCATCTAACCCTAGTCTATCAGGTCTTATCAGGACTGGCTGCATTGTCTTCCTCTATGGCCTGGCAAGGCTGCTCCCCCCTCAGGGGGAGGTGATCAAAGAGCCAGCCCATGAGTTCATGTCAGAGACAGTCCCTGTTCCTATTATTGGGAAATCCTCTTGGACACTGAGTTGCCATTGGCTACTTCCCTGCACTCTGCAGAAAGTTTGGCTATGAATATCAGCATATGTTTAGATACCCTGATGGGTAGAGTCTTTCAGAGGCCCTCTGTGATAGGCTCCTGTCCTATTCCCTGTTTTCTCCCTCTTCTGATGTCCATCTCGTTTGCCTTTCTGAATGATGATTGAACATCTTACCAGGGTCCTCCTTCTTGATTAGCTTCCTTAGGTGTACATATTTTAATGTGATTATCCTATATTATATGTCTAATATCCACTTATAAGTGAGTCTGCATTTTTTGGAAAAATTAGTGCTTTCAATTTTACTGGTAGACTTATTGTCTAACTTGTAGGCAAATAAATAGTAATACACAGTAAATGCCACTTTGACCTTAAGATTCTGTTTAAAATTTTATTCTTTTATTTTATTTATTTATCTATCTATCTATCTATCTATCTATCTATCTATCTATCTATCTATCTATTTTGGTTTTTCGAGACAGGGTTTCGCTGTGTAGCCAAGTCTGCTCTGGATCTCACTCTGTAGACGAGGCTTGCCTCAAACTCACAAAGCTCTGCCTGCCTCAGTCTCCCAAGTGCTGGGATTAAAAGCGTGTGCCACCAATGCCTGGCAAGAAATTGATTCTAAAGAAATAATTCAAATCACACCCAGACTGACATTCTTGGTAGCATGTATGATTTTAGATTATATAAATATTAACACATTAAATAATATGAAATTTGCAGAATTGTGAATGTGTATATTTATGACATAAAATAGAATACATATTATTACATTTAAAGTATATGCAATGGAAGGTATTATACACAAATAAAACACAGTCAAGGACATCTTTGATATAATTTTCTAAATAATAACTTTTCAATGTGAATTTTCATTATATTAAAAAGAACTCAGGCTGGGGTGATGAAACTACTAAGGTGCCTGATGCACAGGATGAGGGCCTGAGTTTAGATTCCCAGGACCTGGTAAAAGGCGGTGCTGTGGCATTCGTCTATAACCCCAGAGCTAGGGAAAAGGAGGCAAGTAACTTCATCGAGCTGACTGGTTAGCAGTTAGACAAACTGATGAGCTCCACGTTCTGAGAGAGCCCTTGCCTAAAACAGAACAAAACAAGCGGGGAGTGCTGGAGGAAGACACGCAGTACTGACTTCTTACTCCCACTGCACAGGGACATACACTACAAACGTACATGTTTTAAAAAAGCCTGAAACTAAACTGTAATCTTACACACACATAGCGTAAGGATGGTCCATAATGACGTAACTAAATCAAACAATCAAATGAACAGTAAGTTGAAGAAGCACGTTTATACTCTGGGTGCTTTTTTTTTTTTCCTGTAATCAATATGCATACATGTGAAAAATACATATTTACTTTATGATTTAAAAATTTTTTAACCTACATATTTCATATCTCTAGTCAAGAAAGGGGGTCCTGCAGTGATTGATACCCCAACCAAGGACCATGCATGAGAGGACCTAAAATCCGGCTCAGATGTAGCCCATAACTCAGTATCCAAGTGGTGTCCCTAGTAATGGGACCAAGGGCTGTTTCTGACTTGAACTCAGTTGCAAGCTCTCTGAACACCTCCCCTGGGGGGGTAGGGGTGGAGTGCAGCCTTGCCAGGCCAAAAAAGAAGACAATGTAGCCAGCCCTGATGAGACCTGGCAGGCTAGGGTCAGATAGAAGGGGAGGAGGACCTCCCCTATCAGTGGACTGGGGGGGGGGCATGGGAGGAAATGAGGAAGGATGGGATTGGGAGGGGACAAGGGAGGGGGCCACAGCCAAGATACAAAGTGAATAAATTGTAATAAATGATAATAATAATTAAAAAAAGAAAGTAAAAAAAAAACCCAAACAAACCCAGAGATCTGAAATGAGCAAAAATTTGATGTATTACAGAATGATTGAAATATAAAAATCAGCTCTTTCTGTCAGGATGGTTTGATTGTCAGATTAAGCACGTGACTTACACCTCCCTTATGGCAATGGCTTACTGAAGGGGGTCTAACACAAGGGTGACATCACTGAAGAAAGGAAAGACACCTTGAAGGCTTCCTACTGCAGAAGTCCTGGAAAATGCTAAGAGGATATGAAGTAGGGAGATGCCAATAAAAACGGAAAGAATGGAGTGGTATAAGACTTGCCGAAAGCAAGTCTCTTGTAAAGGAAAAATAAATCTTGACATTTTTCTAGTTTCAAATCTAAGGGCTTATGGAAGTGAGAAGAATCCAAATCTTGTTATAAAATGAGATTTTGTCACTGTGTAGAAATAGTTTTCTTACTTTAAAGTTTTCTTCTAAATATGAATTAGAAACAAATCAACACGTAGGGAGAAAGAATTAAAACTTGAGACACATTGGAATATGCTCAAATTGAAAATTTTAACTCAAGTAATCAATACCATCTGCTGAATTAATCTCTACAGAAAAATTAAAGACTTGTACCACATTCTGTAGTGATTGTGTGGCAGTTTTATGCCCACCTAAGTACTGCACTGAGTTTGAACTCCACAGAGCATCAAAATCTAGTAGAATCCTACACTTGTTTCCCTAATGTTACATAGGCCACTGGGAGGAGGCATATGTGAAGGATTAGGTCTGAATGCCTAAGACAGGTGGGCTGGAAATTAGTATCATGTTATATAAAGGGCAGAGAGTGCTTGCTCACATAGGAAAGATAGAAAGGCTGAAAAGGAGTAGAGTTCACAAGATTTGCATTAGCAAAACACAGGTAGTAAAATGGCGCCTTTCTCTTTCATATTTGTAGCTCTGACTGACATGAGAACGACCAGTGCTGGCACTGGACCTGACTGAAGACAAAAAGGACCATATTACTCCTTACATAAGAGTCTCCAGTGGTCCTCTACTCCTTCCCATGGGCCTGAAAGATCTTCCCAAGCCTCTGGATGATCTGGACCCCTTCCTAATATAAAAGAATCTCTAGGTCCAAGCTACTCCGGTCCTCTGGTTCCCACCTGCTATGCTCACTACTTAAGGGTTCCTTCTTTGGCTGTTCACCTGGTAAGCTCTTTTTTTATTCTTCAGGTTTTACTTTAAATATTACTCTATCAGAGAGGTTTCCTTTGATAACTTTATAAAGTGTGTTCCTCTATTGCCATAATTTTCTTTATGCAAAAGGCTTCTATCAGAAACAGATTTGTTTCTATCAGTGATTTAACAAAATACCATTTTATTTCCTTTTCTCACATTGTAATCTAATACAACAGCTTACTTTTGTTTGTTGTTTCCTTATTTATTCTCATTTCCTTAATTACAGTGTAAGCTCTACAGAGGCAGGAGCCATTACCTTATCAACAACATATACAGAATATGAGGTCTACAGTAAAGCATCAAGAAATACTTTTTGGGTGAATGAATACTGAAGAAGGGACCCACTCTAGGAAATTGCATTGGAAGGATTTTCATATATTAGGAGTAGAGAACAGTGAAGTGTTTTGTCACTGTACCAGAGTCCACACATGTCTCCAGAATGTAATTAAAATGAAAATCCTGTTTTTAAGACTCAAATTTGCATACCCAAAGTTTGGGCAGAGTGCAAGGAATTTTATGGAAGAAGGGGAAGATAAAAAGACCTGGAGGAGATGGGAGCTCCACAAGGAGACCAACAGAACCAACAAAATCTGGGCCCAGGGGTCTTTGCAAAGACTGCTACTCCAACCAAGGACCATGCCTGAAGATAACATAGAACTGCACAGATATAGCCCATTGCAGCTCAGTCTCCAAGTGGATTGCCTAGTAAGGGGAACAGGGATAGTTTCTGACATGAACTCAGTGACTGGCTCTTTGATCACCTCCCCCTGATGGGGGAACAGCCTTACCAGGTCACAGAGGAAGACAATGCAGCCAGTCCTGATGAGACCTGATAGGCTAGGGTCAGATGGAGGACCTCCCCTATCAGTGGACTAGGGGAGGGGCATGGAGAAGATGAGGGAGGAAGGGTGGGCCTGGGAGGGAATGAGGGAGGGGACTATAGCTGGGATAAAAAGTGAATGAACTGTAATTTATATAAAAATAAAAAATAAACAAAAAACCAAAGTGAATAAATAATAAATAAATAAAAAAGCCAATAAAGAATACAAAGTTTGGAGGCCACAAAAAAAAAAAAAAAAAAAAAGAATCAAACTTGCCCTAGCAATCTCAGCTTGCTCCTAAGCTTGAGTATTTTTCCTTTAAAAGATTTCTTATCTTAGTCACCTGTGTTGACTCCTAAGAGTTCCCACTTCCCTCCTTCAGGCTTTCCCTGTTAATTCTTCAGCTTTGGACCTGGCTTTTCTAACTTTACTTACTGTCTCAGACATCTCATATTGTGTTGGGCCTGATAAGTCCTGATGCATCTACCTGAGCCTGGCTCGAGTTTGGAGACCTGTGTTTAGCTTCTGATTTAAGAGGCGCCACTTCCAAACAAAAGTGTTTTAGCATATCGACCCAGGAAATATTGAATATGATATCAGAACAATTTTCGTTACAATGATTACATTATTCCTTTTAAAAGTTCTAATGGCCCCTTCTGCCGTAAGAAATCTAAAAGTCCTCAGCAGATTCTCGGAATCTGTAATGTAATTCAACTCTTGTTTACTCCTTTTGCTTTTATTTTATTTTGAGACAGAGTCTCTCATTGCACAGGCTACAATCCTCCTGCCTCAGCCTCACATCTGGTTTATAAAGTACTAGGGATCAAATACTATTAACTGAGCTGCATCACCAGCCCTCTTATTTTAACTTAAACCTGCTGCTTCCTTTCACAGTGTATGTTTAGTTCAGCTGGTTTAAAGTCTTTGCCTGCCAAAGTCTAATGTCTCAGATTCTTCAGAATAATTTTTGTCAGTTTAATTTTTCTGATGAATAGAAATATGTAATTTTTTATGTCTTTTAATTTTTTTGAGAAGTTCAGTTTGAATATTATTATGTGGTAAGTAGGCAGAGATTCTGAGTTCTTCCTTTGAAGACTTGCTATTGTTCCTTGTTTCAATAGTATAGCCCTTTCATGTGACTTTTCCAAAGTAGTAGTGGTCATTATTTTGAGACAAAGTCTCAATATATTGCTCAGATTGGTCTCACACTCCTGGGCTCAGGCATGCTTTCTACTTCAGCCTCCCAAAGCCAGGACTCCAAGAGCATGCCACTGTGCCTTGCTCTCTCAAACAGTTTTACAAAGACTATTTCCTTGTCAGCTGGTCTCTAAAGTCTCTGTTCCACTATCCTGACAGTTAACTTGGAGTCTTAAAGATTCATCAAATGTTGAAATTAAATATCATTTTAATTTAACATCCTCCTGGTTAAGTTTTGCTTAAATTCTAGAGAGGTGAAATGCTGAACAGTTAGTTTTGACAGTTTGTGGCTCTTTGAATGAACGGACTGATTCCTGAGTACTCCTCATCACTTTCTTCTTTTTTGCTATAAAATGCATTTACTCCATTGCAACTTAGACAAAATAGAGAATGTGTGAATGTGTACATCAGTTAAAACACAAAAGTAATCGATATGTAGAATTTTACAATTTTTTTGAATTAAATTTTTATTTTTAATATTAATTATAGTTTATTCACTTTGTATCTCAGCTGTAGGCCCCTCCTTCATTTCCTCCCAATCCCATCCTCCCTTCCTCATCTCCTCCCATGCCCCTCTCCAAGTCCACTGATAGGGAAGGTCTTCCTCCCCTTCCCTCTGACCCTAGTCTATCAGGTCACATCAGGAGTGGCTGCATTGTCTTCATCTGTGGCCGGGTAAGGCTGCTCCCCCATGAGGGGGAGGAGGTCAAAGAGCCAACCACTGAGTTTGTGTCAGAAACAGTCCCTGTTCCCCTACTTGGGAACCCACTTGGATACTGAGCTTCCATGCACTACATCTAATCCTACAGATACTTGGTTTTTGACAAAGAAGCCAAAACCATTCAATGGAAAAAAGACAGCATCTTCAACAAATGGTGCTGGTCTAACTGGATGTCTACTTGTAGGAAAATGCAAATAGATCCATACTTATCACCCTACACAAAACTAAAGTCCAAGTGGATCAAAGATCTCAACATAAAACCAGAGACACTAAATCAGTTAGAAGAAAAAGTGGAGAAGAGCCTAGAACTCATTGGCACAGGAGACAACTTCCTGAACAGAACACCAACAGCACAGGCTCTAAGAGCAACAATCAATAAATGGGATCTCATGAAACTAAAAAGCTTCTGTAAAGCAATGGACACTGTCATCAGAACAAAACGACAGCCTACAGACTGGAAAAGGATCTTCACCAACCCTCTATCTGACAGAGGGCTAATATCCAAAATATATAAAGAACTAAAGAAGTTAAAAAGCAATAAATCAAGTAATCCAATTTAAAAAATGGGGTACATAGCTAAACAGAGAATTCTCTGTAGAGAGAAACACTTAAAGAAATGTTCAACGTCCTTAGTCATCAGGGAGATGAAAATCAAAATGACCCTGAGAGTTCACCTTACACCCATCAGAATGGTTAAGATCAAATCCTCATCACCTTCTGTCATTTGCTTCATGGCTAACAATTTGGAGGGGTTCTTGAATATCTGAGTACTCTTCCTAGAGGACAGAAGTGGGTAATGAGGAGGGGAAGAAGCTGGGTAGGAAGAGGGAGAAAGAAAGTGTGAGCTGGCTGTTTCAGAACTCCAGAGAGGATGGAGAAAATACAAGGAACATATGGCATGGCCTATTGATACATGCCTTAAGGAGGTAAAAAGGAAGTGAGGGCAATCCTTGCTCAGGCCTGCCTCAGGGGTGAGCTCTTCTGATCAGAAGAGAAATCATGGACTTTCACAAAATTTTTGTAATATTTTTATAGATGTGTTCATCTATTTAGTGTAGAGAAATTTTAATTTGGAACATGGCTGCTCTGGCAAGAGATCACATCCAAAGATCTTCTAGGTCTGTATAATCAGGGTGGACTACAAACATATCTTTAATCTAGGAGACAGAGGCAAGCAGATTTGAGTTCAAGGACAGCCTGGTATAGAGTAAGTTTCAGGTAAATAAAAGTTTAGGCCCAGGCGTGGTGGTACATGCCTTTAATACCAAACAATGGAGGTAAAGTTAGTTCGTAGAAAGAACTACCTATGTTTGAAAGTGATGGCTAATCGAGTGGCAGTAAAAGTGATGAATCAGAGAAAGGTTCCTCATGGCAACGAGAGGAAAAGGAATCTATTTAAGGGAGCAACACAGAGAATGAGAGAGAAAGGAGGCAGTCTTATTGGGAGAGTTTTACAGAGACAGGTTAGATAAGAAAACAAGCTAGACACAAGTGAAGACAGAATGAGCCAGAAAATGAGAGAAGCCAGAAAGATTAGGAAAGACTGCTGGAGTTAGTTTGAGGCCAAGCAGAGCAATTCAGAGACCAAGGGAAAAGCCAGACTGAATAAGTCAGCAGGAAGAGGAGTTTGAGCCGAACAGCTGAGTTGAACCAGCAAGCCCAGAGCTTAGTAAGACAAGATAGTGTGAGCTTAATAAGCAGTAAGTCTCAGAGGCCTAGATTAGATGTACAGAGGTTAGAAGCTTCTAGGTCTAGGTGTAGGTTAGATGGAGGCAATAATCCTCCGAGACAACAATTGAAGCAGGCAAATAAAAGTTCTTTTTACAGTTTAGGACCAGAGACCTAAGTCCATATATCTGATTTCAGAATTTGAATAAAACCCTAATTGTGACTGCAAGATCCCGGCCTTTTCTATTATATTGCATCTTCTCCACAGGATGTGAGCATTACATGAAGATTAATTAAGCTTATCACTGTTTGTCTCCTAACTGTCTTTGTACTTGCCTTTGAGAATTACATTTGGGCTGAGGAGATAGGTCTGTGGAAAAAGAGTGCCTGCTGTTCAAACACGAAGACTCGAGTTCAGAGCCTTGGCACTTGTGTGAGAAGCCTGTGTGGCTCTGCATGACTGTGGGAGGAAGGAGACGCGCTTGGGCAGAGATTGCATTCCCAGTGAGAGTAGTTACTGAGAGGCTGAGCTGCAGACTTAGCTCTTTGCGTCTAAGGTTACTTTAAATTTTGCTTTCATGAATCTGACCAATGCTAATTTATAATCCGGAGTAAGTAGGAATGATTCAATGTAAACGTTTGTTTTAGAGACTAATTCAATTACGGTAACTTCTGGCGCTGGGCATGATGGCACATGCCCGTAAGCTCAGTATTTGAGAGGCAGTGTCAGGAGAACCACTTCAAGTTGGAGGTCAGCTTAGGCTACATAGAGAGTCCTAGGTCAGCACTGGTACAGAGTGTGACAGGATAACACTCTCCTACTGACATAATGCTGCATCACATCTTATCCTGCTGAGAAGGCTCTGACATTTTAAAAAGTTATTTTAAAATTTTTCTAAAAATGTAATATATTCACAAAACTCTCAAGAGAAGAACACAGACAAAATTAGACCAGTTCCATATGGTAAAACAACTGCAAGCACCAAGAACAGCCAAGAAACAGTTTCTGTACCTCATCACCTAGGACTTTGTCAGACTGACGTTAAAAGAAAGCCTTATTTTTAATGTACCCAATCATAAATTTAGGATGGGACTGTGGGCCAGGGAAGTAACAACTATTCTGTCAGAGTCATTCGTAATGAATGTTTCTCTATTTCGGATATCAGCTAGTTTCAAAGAGCTTTTCCACAGAAGAAACCACCAACATATTCCACTGAGAAGTCACTACTGCAACTGCAGTGGCCCCATGGGAAAAAGAAGACTTAATTTGTACTATTCAATGACAGTATGTAGCTTTCCCACTGCTGGCACAGACAGCATTCCCAGAGAAGCAAGAAGGCAGAAGACGATCCCACCAAACCCTTTTAAAAATATTCCAGTAAACTATACTATCCGAATTTACTTTCAAATGCTTGTAGGACAGGTAAAGTATGATGTGAGTAGATGAAAAGATATACAGTAAGAAAAGATAAAATCAAGGTGGTGGGCATATAAACACTGATTAATTTCTCAACTCTGTATATCTGAAAAAATTTTCAGCAAAATAATATGTTGAAAAAACATTTTAACAAAGCATCCAAATAAGATGAACTTTGAAAAAACTTTTTCAAGGGATGTGAGAACCACGCTCTTCAACTTGTCGGATAGCTCAGTGGATAAAGGTGCTTGCCACCAGATCTGATCAGAGTTCAAGCCCCAGGCCCCACATGGCAGAAGGAGGGAACTGACTCCCACAGGAACATGTTAGGGTGCATGCTCAAGCCCACATGCTCACACAGATGCATACAAAATGAACAAACAAATGCAGCCCCAAACCATTCGGACTCAGTTAGGGTGTGCATCTTTTCGATGTAAATTATGCTTCTTGTGGCAACATATCAACCATTTCTAGGACTGTTCTCTTACGGGCTCATCAGTAGTTACAATTATATATTTAGGTTTATAGAAAAAAAAAAGTCTTTATTTTTTTTAAGGCAAGGGTAAACCTTAAAATAAAAACCAAATAAACCAATGATGTACTAAAGTTAACAAACCTGCTCATCCAAATAAAAACATAAAAACTTACATAAATACAACATAAATAAGAACAGCTAAAGAAGGAGAAGAGATAGAAGGGAAAGTAGGCACGAGAGCTCTCAACGGCTTTTGACTAAAGCATACTTACCCGTGGAAAACAACATGAGTCACTTTAAATGAAGTCAGTTACAGGACTGGCAGAAGAAAGGTTGTACATAACATAGACAGACCCTATGCTACGAATGAAAGCACAGCTGTACTAGCTTGCATCCTTCCGTAATGAATTCAAAGCCTACCTTGGAAGCACCTCAGTTCCTCAGAGTAAAAAATAACTTCAGGCTCATTCTTAAGGTTCATGCATACAATTCTCTACATAGAATAAGAGATGGAACACCCATGTCTCAAACAAAAACCTGAAAATGTTTTTCATTCACTCACTCACTCACTCACTCACTCACTCACTCACTCACTCACTCA
>NW_026596131.1:1948101-1959699 GCF_907164565.1 Psammomys obesus | reverse complement strand
TCACTCACTCACTCACTCACTCACTCACTCACTCACTCACTCACTCACTCACTCACTCACGGCCCAAAAGGCCTATTTATTTAGACAGGGTTTTTCTAGGTAGCTCAGGCCTGGTACGGAACTTGAAATCCTTTTTCAGCAGCCTCCCAAATACTGGGATTATGGGTCTGAGTGCACCAACACCCAGTTTAGTCTTATATTATTATTATGATTATGATTATTATTGTGTGTATGTATGTAAGGCTGTGGGTGAACATGTCCCAGGGCACACTAGGTCTGGTCTATTTATTCTCTTTCGTTCTTTAGTTTTTTGAGACAGGTTTCTTTATGTATCCTTGGCTGTCCTGGACTCACTCTATAGACCAGGCTGGCTTCCAACTCACAGAGATCAACCTGCCTCTGCCTCCTGAGTGCTGGGATTATAGGTGTGTGCTACTACTGCCTGGATTGGTTTATTTATTTTTAAGAAATATTTAGGGCTGGGAAGACAGTTCCCAGCAGGTAAAGACACTTGCCACGAAGTCTGATGATTTGAATTTGATCTCTAGCATCCTTGTGGTAGAAGGAAATGACTCCAGCATGTTATCCTCTGATCTCTGTGTACACACACATATACTTACACATACAATACATAAAAGAAAGCTTAAAAAAAAGACACAAAGAAAAATATTTAAGTTTGCATAAGGGCCGATTAACTGGCAGGAGCCAAGCCTTGTTTATTTTGGGTCTTCAGGAAAAGGCTAATGAAGACAAGTTTTCCTATCTCAGGAAATAAATTTTTGAAGATGTGAAACAATTTGAATCAGGTCCTATAAAAATAATACAAAGACAATGGTCAAAACTGTTTATACTATATTAATTCTGTTTAATAAATAAAGGAGAAACACCTTTCAGACAGGCAAGAAAACATGGCAGAATGGGTAACTCTATGGAAGCAGGCCTAAGGTGCTTCGGTTTGGATCTGTCTGTTGCTATATTGTGATCTTAAGCTAGTTACGTATGTTAGCAATTTGTTAGTTTTTGCATCTTCAAGTAAGGTAAACAGAACAACTATGAAGAATAACTGTAATTGTTTAGGACAGTGTCTAACTGCAATCACTTCCCACATCTTGAACCAAAACAGACACTTAGTGAGACCATTTAATCATCTCTCTCCCATGGACACTTATTTAAAAAAACAAAAGCTTTTCAGTTTCATGAGGCCCCTTTTATTGATTTTTGCTCTTAGAGCCTGTGCTGTTGCTGTTCTGTTCAGGAAGTTGTCTCCTGTGATAATGAGTTCAAGGCTCTTCCCCACTTTTTCTTCTAAGCGGTTTAGTGTGTCTGGTTTTATGTTGAGATCTTTGATCCACTTGGACTTTAGTTTTGTGCAGGGTGATAAGTATGGATCTATTTGCATTTTCCTACATGTAGACATCCAGTTAGACCAGCACCATTTGTTGAAGATGCTGTCTTTTTTCCATTGAATGGTTTTGGCATCTTTGTCAAAAATCAGGTGTCCATAAGTGTGTGGATTTATTTCAGGGTCTTCTATTTGATTCCATCGATCCACCAGTCTATTTCTATGCCAGTACCATGCAGTTTTTAGTATTGTTGCTCTATAGTATAGCTTGAGATCAGGGATGGAGATATCTCCTGAAGAGATTTTACTGTAGAGAATTGTTTTAGCAATTCTGGGTTTCTTGTTGTTCCATATGAAGGTAAGAATTTTTCTTTCAAGGTCTGTAAAAACTGTGTTGGTAATTTGATGGGAATTGCATTGAATCTATAGATTGCTTTTGGTAAGATGGCCATTTTTATTATGTTAATCCTGCCAAGCCATGAGCATGGGAGAACTTTCCATCTTCTGATATCTTCTTCTAATTGTTTCTTCAGAGACTGGAAATTTTTTTCATACAGGTCTTTGACTTTCTTGGTTAGGTTCACACCAAGGTTATGACCTTTGTGGCTATTGTGAAGGGTGTTGTTTCCCTAACTTCTTTCTCAGCCCTTTTGTCTTTTGTATACAGGAGGGCTACTGATTTTTTTGAGTTAATTTAGTATCCAGACATTTTGCTGATGTCTTAGTAAGAGTAACATTTCTTTTTTTTTTTTGGGGGGGGAACAGGGACTGTCTCTGACATGAAGGAGTAACATTTCTAAGTGAACTTTTATTAATAAAATTTTATAATGAGATTTCCATTTCTATAATTTTATTAGTATCTTGGGAAATTATTCCATAAAAATATTTCACATATAAAGCTCAAGTCATTTTAAAGAATTAAAAATGTTTTGCAAAGACATTAGCCAAGTGATGGGAATCTTAATCTGGAAGTTGATTCTTTAAGTTTAATTCAGCTGGAAACATCTCTTATAAGATGTTGTGGTGTATAAAATCCCTTTCTCAAAGGTTATTTTTCCCTTGCAGGTCTAGTAGGAAAACTATTTATGTATTAACTCTTATTTGGGTTTTAGTAATTTACCAAGTAAGACTGGTTTATATAAAAATCAGATCTGTGTGTATGCAGAACAACTATACCATAGTGGTTAGTTAAAACAAACAAACAAAACATGAGGGTAGCCAGAGAGCTCAGTGGGTAAAGGTGCTTCCTGCCAAGCCTGCTAGCCAGGACACACACAGTGGGAGGAGAGAACCAGCTCCCGCATGTTGTCAACTGATCTGCACATGCGTGCTTCAGCAACGTGCACCCCCTTACCCTCACAAAATAAACAAATAAAATGTAATAAAAATTTAAAAGTCATGGCCAGACTACTATAATAAAGCATAGTTTCGTTTTTGTCAGATGTTGAAAGAAATTCAGTGTAAATCATGACTTTTCACCTTTTACGGCACTGTGCAGGAGAGTTGGCTGTGGAGACAGGGAATGGCCTCATATAACCAGAGCACACAGGCTACTATCTAACAGTCATATGCAGACATTTCTGTGGTTTCCTCTAGTTTTTTAATTTACTTAAGAAGAACATTTAAAATTGCTTATAAAAATGAACAACAGTGATAAATGCTGATGGAGATACTCCCTTGTGAGTGTGCCCATCAGCGAGGCAGTAATCAGGTGACTAAGCAGGCCCAAGGTTACATGACTCAGTGGGCTAAGGCAAGAGCACTGAGCTTCATGACATGCATCTTAGTCAGCTTCATAAAGAATATGTTATGTCAGAAATGTGAAGGACTCATATACACTGTGATACACTGATTTTCTTTAATGGAAATTAAACTTACTGATCTGAAAGCAGGAACTTGAAGCCAAGTTAACCATTTCTTTTTCAATACGGCTCCTCTGACCAACTGCTCTAAAAAAGCCAGGTCAATTTTACAGAACTTGTGCCAATGAACCAGACAATCATTTGCACACACGCCCTCTATCCTAGTGTGCACCAAAGCACCAAAGTCATCAAACAGAAAGTCTCTAAATGTCTTTATGTAATGAGATGTGGTAAAGGACCTAAGAAAACCAACATATATTGAAAAATGAAGTTTTAGTTGTTAACATGTAATCTCTTCAAGCCAAACAGTATGACTATAATTTAACAGGCAGGTTAGGGCCTATCACTAATAATTTCTCATTAATTTGCCACAAGGAGCTATTATCTGAAATCACTATGTTAGCATTCATATTTTGTATTTTACTCCCTGGTTCCCTTTCAATGTTCTATCATACAATATATTACTTCTACCTGTAAAAACCAATTCTTTTTCTCTTAATAGGTAGCAAGCATAGTTTTTGTCTTTTCTGCGGCATGAAAGACTTCCCTCATTGAGATTGTCAAAAGAGATGTTTCAGGGTCCTTTTAGCATAACCCCATATTAATAAAACGGTGACCAAATAAAAATATTGAACTTTTAAAGTAAGCATCAATTTTTGGTAGAAGAGTTGGTCAGAACAGCTGTACTGAAAAAAAAAGAATGAAGAAAAAAATTACTTCACTGAACTTAAGTAATACTTTAAAATGTAAACGTGTGTGTGTATAAATATTCTAAGCTGGAAGTATATTCAATTATTTTTACATTTAGTTTTTGTGTGTCTCAGTGAGTGGGTGGAGATCAAAGGACAGCTTGTAGGAGTTTTCTCCTTCCACTTCTGGGTCCCTTTACTTGCTGAGCCATCTCACTGCCATCTAGAAATACAGAATACTGAAGTCATCATCAATCATTTTATTGCTTTTTTTTGCTTTTGAGGTGGAATAATGTGATTTTACCTCAACTCTAACTAGAAAAAAAATAGATTTCAAACTAAAATTGACTGTAATTTATATGTTCTTAATGGAATTATGAAACAATTTAGTAAGTTTTTGAAAATAATGTAAGGAAAACAATTTGATTATGAACCTAAAAATGTGAAAGTTATAGACATAATGAGCATAAATTATAAAGGCTTTCTAAGATCATCTTTAGTCTGTCCAAGTTAAGTTTGCGTTCTTTTCTCATCAATGTTTTTTTTTTCCATATCATAAGTCATCCAATTTCTTTGTAAGCAGTAATCAAGAGAACACGTTACTTTCTGAGACTTGATTATTCTTTAGAGCTTCTACCTGAGTATGCTAATTTTAGAAGGATAAACTACTAAGTAAACACCCTGTCCCTTTTGGATCAATACACTCATCTGGAAAGCATGTTCTAATCATGTAGATTGCCCTGTGGAGCTTCTTCAGAAACAGCAACACCCTGAGGAGTCGGAACCATGAACACAGCACCCTCACTAATGGGAAACGAAACAATTATTTAGTCTCTCGTCAAATCTTTTCAAGCTTTGGGTATGAACAGTCTAAAGTAGTGTTTGACATAATTCTATTTTCTTTTTGAAAAATTGTTCATTACACATACTTATTTATTTAGTGTATGTATGTATGTGTGGATGTCAGAGCACAACTTTTAAGAATCAGCTCTCCTACTATGTGGGTCCTGAGAATCAATCTCAGGTCATCAGGACTGGTGGCAAATGTCCTTAAGTCTACTGAGCCTTGCTGGCCGAGAATTCCATTTTCTAGAAGAGCAATTAGAAAACTGAATATGCCATACAACCAGTATATGGTAAACTACAGAAATGATAAATATTACGAAGAAAGATTAGGAACCAAACTAAGAGATTATTAACTACTGTTAATGTGACTATGGTAACATATAATGATAATCAGTCATTTTATGCTTCCATTTGCTTAGCCATTACTGGAAAGAGGTAAATGGTCTCCAGAATGAGCAGTAGGCATAAATAAGTTCTTTCCTGTGTGAGCAATGCATGTGTCACTACATTGCTTAGGGTAAGAAATAGGGCAAAAGGGAAAACAAAAGCAACTTGAACATAAGCTAGAAAGTAAAACAGATGCTTGAGCTATAGATTTCTAGATATCAGAGAAACACGGTTAAAAGCTATCAGAGAAGGTTCATTTTGAGCAAAGGGGCACAGAGAGCATGAACAGTCTCCTCAATGAGACTTCTCATTCTCCTAATAGAATGGAAGAAAAGATTTTGCTTCTCTTATAGAAGCATGTACACTGCCACAGAGGAGATAAAGACGCAGGTTCCTATAATGGTTAAGTTTATGCATGGATTCAGTCATCATAGAAGCACACCTTTGTGGAGTGTCCCTGGAGACATTTCCAGAAACATTTAGCTGAGGAGAGAAGACACCCCCCCCTGCGTGTTGACAGTAGCCTCCCAGAGGGTGGGTCCTGACTAAAAACAAGAGCATGAGCCTGCACACCGGCATGCACGTTCCCTGCTTCCAGTGTGGCCAGCTGCCGTGACTTCTCGCTACAATAAACTCTCCCATGCTTACAATGCTGTGTATTCTGCCATAAGACGAGAAAAGATATAATAGGTTCGTAAGTGTTGCTTAGATGCTGCCAGTACTGTGGGAAACACCAAGAAAATAAATGTATTACATGCTACGAGAAATGTCCATTAGATCAAGATGAGAGAAATTCTATGATAAAAGACACATTAATATACAGTTCACCTCCAATCCGATCAGGGCTGAAGGTCAGCAGTTACCTCTGAAATCCAGGACATTAAAAAGGTTGTTTCTTCCACCACTACCTGCTTTTTCCATTTTGTTTCTTTCAAAATGACAACATGCTTTTATGAGTACAATACATCTTACTTCTTAAAAGGAAGATTAAGCTTGAGGATAGGAGAAAAAGGCCTTTTTTTTGGGGGGGGGTCTACTTTCCCTTGTTCTCTGGCACCCCTCAGCCCTCTGTATTCTGACCTCTTAGATCCTGCTGTGTGCGAGCACCAGCCATGCTCTGTCTTGGCATTCGAAGAGAAGTTCTCAAAGGAGTATGTCTCTGCTCATCCAGGTAGGCAAGATCCTCCAGGTGGGCAGAGCTGGTGGCTAACAAGACAGAGAGAATTTATTTACATATGTAAGTTTAGAAAACTTTTTTTATTTAGCTGGTATCTGCTATACCTTTGAATCAAAAGCTTACAGAAGAAGAAAATACACTCCCCAACAACAAATAGTTCCCATATTCTATACCTTTACAAAAACAAGTCTTTTTATAAAAAGAATTAAAACTTCATTCCAGTTTTAAGATAGAACATCATAGATCTATCATTTGACAAGAGGTCCTACGACATTAACAGAGAACTAGATTCCTTATTAAAATAGATGAAATGAAACAAACTAGGAAAGTCTAAAATTATCATTTCACTAAATTGTAGATAACGGTATAAACAATTTAATATTTGAAAACCAGTGTCCAGTCCATTATAATATGTCATTTTGCTTTTAAATGTCTGAGTCTTGAAAATTATAATGAAATAAAAAGGGAAATTTCATGATGTTGCTGAAACATTTGGGAAATAGAACCTTGTTTATATGAATGTTTCAACTTGGAAGAAATACCAGAGTATTGGTTTTAATCCATAAAAACACAGTTACCAACTTATCTTTGATGACTGTCATAAATATAGCAAAAGAGGAGAAAGCTCAAGGGTTATGTTTTCATGACTTTGGGGTCTCGTATGTTTTACTACAAAATTCCTACAGAGTACTTTTTATGTCAGGAATTCTATTACTGTGAGATTTACAGAAGATGATATGCTAGTTAGTTTTTTGTCAGCTTGACACAAGCTAGAGTTATTTGGTAAGAGGAACCTCTCCTGAGAAAATTCTCCCCTCGGATTGTCTAGAGGCGAACCTGTGAGCACTTTCTTGATTACTGGTTGATGTGGGAGGATGCAGTCCGTTGTGGGTGGTGCAGGCGGTCCTGGCTGGTGCATAAGAAAACAAATGGAGCAAGCCACCATAAGCACACTATTAAGCAGTATTCCTCCATCGTTTCTGCGTCAGTTCCTACCTTGACTTCCTACTCTGACTTCTCTTAGTAATGGAATGTGATCTGAGAGTTTTGAAGATAAAATAAACTGTCTTCCTCATGTTGCTTTTCGTCATAGTGCCTTATTACAGCAATGGAAACCAAACTAAGACAGATTGACATAGTTGTTTGGCTTGAAAGCTTACAAGTTACTTTTGCTGCCAGTATTATATATCACCTTATCTGATACTTGATTATAAATGAGCAAAAGAGGAAGCAAAAGGGGTAGAGAAAACAGCCTAGAATTCTCTCAGCTTAGGGAAACAAACCCATGGAAAGTATGGTAGGTCACGTGGTGACTGGACTTGAAAAATAATATTAATTAATTAATTCATTCATTCAGTAAATACAAAAAAATTGGCATTAAAAATGCCAACACTTTCTTCTAATAATATTTTTGCCACACCTTTTTTTGAGACTCTTTTCCTGTTGTATTTTGTTCAAGGTTATTTTCCCTCCAAACAAGTTGATAACCATGGTGTTAAGAGAGACCTCAAAACAGGGTGATTGTGCACAAGGTGTAGGGGGAGAAAAATTACTGCAACTTGCTCCCAAGGACTGGAGATAATTAAAAAAAATAAAACAATAATAAAAAGGGAAGTTGGAATCCATCAGTCTTCTGTGCTAGTCATCCTCATCTTCATCTTCTTCCCCTTCATCATCATCTTCATCTTCTTTGCCTTCATCCACATCTCCTTCTTCATCAATGCCTTCCAACCCTTCCTCTTCATCATCCATACCAGAAACCAATTAGTACTGCAAGGGATTTGGCCAAATATCATCTTTGATGGCCTTTCCTACCTCATCTGTGCCTGCATCAGAACAGTCAGTGAACCAGGTGAAGCAGCTCTCTGGCTGCCGCTTCCCGCTGGCCTCATTCTGCGTTTGACTTGAGCACACTCGGGTCACATCTTTTCCAGATTTCTACCTGACTTCGGTGGACTCTGAAGATGGGCCACCACTCTCATTCAGATGAAATTCTTTGTACAGAACTTTCAAAGTAAGGATTTCCATAAAAATAAACATTTGTTCTGTAACCTGACTTAATGTCTTCAAATTCTGTCACTTCAACTCTGGTTAAATAATGCTGAGCCTCTTCTTCCTCCTCCTCCAGTGGTATGGACATTTGTAGATGGCTGACAAATGTTGTTACCCAAAAATTGGGGATTTTGGTGATCAATTCTGACCTCTTCTGAAAAAAAAAAATGGTTGGCAAAGTTTGTTATATTTTGTTTTACTTCCAAAATTTCTTCACTGGTTTGTTCATTAAGTCTGCCTATTTCATTTTATACTTCATCAGTATGTTCAATTGCTTCTTGCTGTTCTTTCTCTTCTTTTGGCAGGCTGGGACATGCCAACATGTTCTCCAGTTTTGGGGCAGCAGCCGATCTTGGACTAAGGCAGGATTGCAGACTACTGTTTCCGGGCTACGGCATGAGGGAGGTAGCCTGAAGCCAGAGGACAGAGGCCCTATGTTCACAGCAGGAAGAAAATCACAGGAACTTGCCATATTTTTTTGAGATAAAGTCTCACTATGTAATCTTGTCTGGCCTGGAGCTCTATAAAGACCAAGTTGGTCTTTATACTGTAGACAACAAGATCATATCTATCCATCCATCCATCCATCCATCCATCCATCCATCCATCCATCTATCCATCCATCCGTCTAAATTTCAAGAAGTGTTTTTATGCACTGATAGCAAATATTCAAAATAAAAATTAAAAAAATCAGTCTTTCAGAGGCCCTCTGTGGTAGGCTTCTGTCCTGTTACTTGTTTTCTCCTACTTCCCGTGTCCATCCCATTTGTTTTTCTAAGTGAGGATTGATTGATCATCTTACTCCGGGTTTCTTCCTTGTTTATCTTCTTTATGTGCACATATCTTAGTATGTTTATCCTATCTTATAGGCCTATATAAGTGAATATATACCGTGTGTGTTTTTCTGCTCCTGGGATATCTCACTCAGGATGATATTTTTCTAGTTCCCAGTATTTGCCTGCAAATTTCATGATTTCCTTGTTTTTAATTGCTAAGTAGTACTCCATTGTGTAAAAGTACCCAATTTCTGTATCCAGTCCTCTGTTGATAAACATCTGATTTGTTTCCAGGTTCTGGCTATTACAAATAAAGCTGCTACAAACATGGTTGAGAAAATGTCCTTGTTGTGTACTTGAGCTTCTTTTGGATATATGCCTAGGAGTGGTATAGCTGGATCTTGAGGAATCACTATTCCTAATTGTCTGAGAAAGTGCCAGATTGATTTCCAAAGTGGTTGTACAAGTTTACATTCCCACCAGCAATGGAGGAGGGTTCCCAATTCTTCACAACCTCTCCAGCATGTGTTGTCACTTGAGTTTTTAACCTTTGCCATTCTGATGGGTGTAAAGTGAAATCTCAGGGTCATTTTGATTTGCATCTCTCTGATCTCTCTGATGGCTAAGGACGTTGAGCATCTCTTTAGGTGTTTCTCTGCCATTTTATTTTCCTCTACAGAGAATTCTCTGTTTAGTTCCATACCTCATTTTTTAATTGGATTGATTGATTTGTTGCTTTTTAACTTTAGTTCTTTATATATTCTGGATATCTGCCCTCTGCCAGATATAGGGTTTGTGAAGATCCTTTCACAGTCTGTAGGCTGTCGTTTTGTTCTAATGACTATGTCTTTTGCTTTCCAGAAGCTTTTCAGTTTCATGAGGTCCCATTTATCAATTGTTGCTCTTAGAGCCTGTGCTGTTGGTGTTCTGTTCGGGAAGTTGTCTCTTGCTTCAATGAGTTCCAGGCTCTTCCCCCCTTTTTCTTCTAACCGATTTAGTGTACCTGGTTTTATGTTGAGGTCTTTGATCCACTTGGACTTTAGTCTTGTGTACGGTGATAAATATGGATCTATTTGCATTTTTCTACATGTAGACATCCGGTTAGACCAGCACCATGTGTTGAAGATGCTGTCTTTTTTACATTGAATGGTTTTGGCTTCTTTGTCGAAAATCAAGTATTCACAGGTGTGTGGGTTTATTTCTGGGTCTTCTATTCGGTTCCATTGATCCACCTTTCTGCTTCTATGCCAATACCATGCCGTTTTTATTACTTTGTTCTGTAGTGCAGCTTGAGATCAGGGATGGAGATACCTCCAGATGATCTATTGTTGTACAGGATCATTTTGGAAATTCTGGGTTTTTTGTTTCTTCATATGAAGTTGAGAATTTTTCTTTCAAGGTCTGTAAAGAATTGTGTTGGTATTTTGATGGGAACTGCATTGAATCTGTAGATTGCTTTTGGCAGGATGGCCATTTTTACTATGTTAATCCTACAGATCCAAGAGCACGAGAGATCTTTCCATCTTCTGATATCTTCCTCAATTTCTTTCTTCAGAAACTTGAAGTTTTTTTCAAACAGGTCTTTCACCTGTTTGGTTAAAGACACCCCAAGGTATTTTATGTTATTAGTGGGTATTGTGAACCATCCTTGCATTCCTGGGATGAAGCCTACTTGGTCATGGTGAATGATATCTTTTATGTGTTCTTGGATTCGGTTTGCAAGTATTTTATTGAGTATTTTTGCATCAATGTTCATAAGAGAGATAGGCCTGAAGTTTTCTTTTTTTTGTTGTGTCTTTGTGTGGTTTAGGTATCAGGGTGAGTGTGGCTTCATAGAATGAGTTTGGTAATGTTCCTTCTGTTTCTGTTTTGTGGAATAGTTTGAAGAGAATTGGAATTAGCACTTCTTTGAAGGTCTAGTAGAATTCTGCGCTGAAACCATCTCCAGGGCTTTTTTTTTTTGGAAGGAAGACTGTTGATGCCTGTTTCGATGTCCTTGGGGGATACAGGGTTATTCAATCTTTTTACCTAATCTTGATTTAATTTTGGTAGATGGAATCTATCGAGAAAATTGTCCATTTCGTTTAGATTTTCAAATTTTGTGGCATATAGGCTTTTGTAGTATGACTTAATGATTGTTTGGATTTCTTCAGTGTCTGTAGTTATGTCTCCTTTTTCATTTCTGATTTTGCTGATTTGGATAGTTTCTCTCTGCCTTTTAGTTAGTTTGGAGTTTGGCTAAGGGTTTGTCTATCTTGTTGATTTTCTCAAAGAACCAGCTCTTAGTTTCATTGATTCTTTGAAAAGTTTTGTTTGTTTCTAATTGATTGATTTCAGCCCTAATTTTGATTATTTCCAGCCATCTGTTCCTCTGGGGTGCATCTGTTTCTTCTTCTTCTTCTTTTTTTTTTTTTTTTTTCCCCTAGGGCTTTCAGTTGGGCCATTAAGTTGCTTGTATGAGATGTTA
>NW_026596131.1:1839969-1948091 GCF_907164565.1 Psammomys obesus | reverse complement strand
CCCTAGGGCTTTCAGTTGGGCCATTAAGTTGCTTGTATGAGATGTTACAAATTTCTTCTTGAAGGTACTCAGTACAATGAAATTTCCTCTGAGCACTGCTTTCATTGTGTCCCATAAATTAGGGTATGTTGTACCTTCATTTTCATTGAATTCTAGGAAGTCTTTAATTTCTTTCATTATTTCTTCCTGAACCCAGCTGTCATTGAGTAGCAAGTTGTTCAGTTTCCATGTGTGTGTAGGCTTTTTGCTATTTCCATTGTTGTTGAGGTCCAGCTTTAGTCCATGGTGGTCAGATAGAATACAGGGATTATTTCAATTTTCTTGTATCTGTTGAGGCTTGCTTTGTGACCAACTATATGGTCTATTTGGAGAAGGTTCCATGAGATGCTGAAAAGAAGGTATACTCTTTTGAGTTTAGGTGAAAAGTTCTGTAGACATCTATTAGGTTCATTTGAATTAGGGCCTCTGTAAGTGAGTGGCTAGCTCTTTGATCACTTCCACCTGAGGTGGGGGGGGCAACCTTACCCATCCACAGAGGAAGACAAAGAAGCCAGTCCTGATGAGATCTGATAGACTAAGGTCCAATGAAAGGGGAGAAGGACCTCCCCTATCATTGGACTGAGGGAGAGGCATAGGAGAAGAAGAGGGAGGGAGGGTGGGCTTGGGAGGGGGTGGAGGAAGGGGCTACAGCTGGGATACAAAGTGATAAACTGTAATTAATAAAAATTAAAAAAAAGCTGCAGTAATAGATACTATATGCTTTGGCATAAAAATAGATACACTGGTCAAAGAATCAGAATAAAGGCTGAAAAAAAAGCCACACACTACAAGCAACTCATTTTTGGCAAAAGTGCTAAGAATACACATCAGGGACAGGAAGCTTCTCCAGTAAATGGTGCTGGGGGCTGGGTGTGCAGGAGCAATGAAAATACCCACTGTTCACCTTATGAAAGAAAACTAGTCAAGGTTCCCAAACTACAAAATCACTTGAAAACAACCCCAAATGCCACCAGAATGGAGAAGGGCTTTTGGATAAAATTCAAAACAAACACACAGGGAGATGAACAGACTGTATTACATTCTTCCTACCTGCCACTTGAAGCTTCTCCATCTCCAAGTCATTTCCCGAGAAAAGTTTTTGTCATATTGTGCCGGTCTTTCCTCCCCACTCGTCAAAACATGCTCTGGTGACACTCCCCAGCTCACTGACTGACCCCCAGTGAGACCATGAGCCCAGGCTGGCCTCCGTTTACTAAGTGGCTGAGAAGGGCTTTGAGCCTCTCAACTGCTGGGATTTATAGGTGTGTTTTTCCAGCTTATATACTAGGCTGTTTAGAACAAGTGGTAGTGGCTGATTTATTTTTGGTCACCCTATCTCTCCAGACAATGAAATGGGTGTCCTGGACATAATGCTCAGTGTAGCCCTACTTACATTCAGTGATCGGCTGGCTCTATCCTCAACCCTAACCCCGTTTTCCCTTAATACTTAACAGGCACTACTCACAGAATATACTTGGCCTGGTGATGTACAGAAAATCTTTCAGATAATGGTAATGCTGCTTTTACTTTTTATTTATTTTTTGATAGAATGCCATTTATCATACTAACGTAAATTATTTGTAAAAACTGGTTGTTTTCCAACTAGAATGTAAGCTTCATGGTGACAGAATCTTTGTTTTGCTGACTGATAAGTGCTTTGAACAGTGCCTTACACATGCTCAATAAACACACATGCAATGACTGAATATTATACATTTTATATTTATATCATTATCTTGAGTTTAAGGTATATTTAAATAACCAACAAACAAATTAACATTGTTCTTAGTGGTACCTTTGAGGAACCTTAGTGGTACCTTTGAAGATAACTAGAAATAATACCATCATCCTCTACAAAGACTTTTGAGAGTTTTGTTGGAACGAATATATCTCCATGTCATAATGCCACACTTACTTTGAAACTGTACTGGCAAATACTTCTGAGAGAATTATATCAGGTTAAATTAGTATTATAATGTTTAATGAACATCTCCCAAATATACGAGGTAATTATATAAATTCAAGTGAAATGAGGAAATAGAAAAACAAATCTGTAATAAAAAATTTTAAGTAAAAGAAAAAATAAAACTCTAAAAAGGAAGTCTGTCATTAAAAATGCTTGTTTTTAGTAGGAAGAGGGACTAGGAAAAATAGAAAAGACTTACTTTAAGTTAGATTTTTTATTAGATTGAAATAGCTGAAGACCATATACTCATAAAGTATTTAACAAATAAAAGCACGTTTTAAGAAAGTGAATATAGTTTAAATATATCACATCTGGGCAGGAAACAAACAAACAATCAAAAAAACAAAAAATCGGCAAACACATGGTAGAGAACATTTCAGAAACAACTCCATGCTGATTTTAGAAGCCCACTCAGTTATTTCTTCTTATGTCAGCTGCCACTAATGACTAAAGCATGCTAATACAGCCAACACTCTTGGCTGTGCCTGAACAGGGAGGCTGGAAGGACCCTTTTGTTTCCTACTCTTAGACAGAAAGCCACTTTTTTATATTTATATAAATAAAGTCATTATTCAGACTGCTGAAAAGCCCCTTTTGATTTTCTGTCAAATCTGTATTACAGTTTCTAGATTAATTTATACCCTCTTAGATTCCCAATCTGCCTTTACCTGCTTAAAGTATTTTCTTAGAAAACTGTGCTGTTCCAAGTACTAACTAGTGGATGAAGAGAAATTATATTTTTAATGGAGTTTGTTATCTGTATTTTTCCAATAGAAGCTGCTTTCCCACACAAAGCACTGATGACAGCTGCTGCAAACATTTCCTGCTTCCCACATACCTCCAATCCGTAGCCAATATCATTTTAAGACACCAAAGATGACCATCAACAGCCGGCTGGTAATTCCAGCCATTCAACCACAAATCCACAACAGTCTATTTCCTTCCAACACACAGGCTTAAAAACAAACATACAATAGCAGTTCAAATTATGCACACCACAAAACTCAGAATTTTAATTTAAAGGAGTATGAAATCTAAATCTGTATTTAGAAAACTAACTACTTCTGGAAAAACCCAAGCTATATACTGTTGTAAGCCATCTTCAGTCACTCAAGATTAGTTATTATGTTTCTAAAACTAATAGCTACATCTATTTGACCAATATATTTATAATGTATCAGATGATTTTTTTAGTGATTTAATCTATTTTTATGTATATGTTAAGAGTAGGAATAAAAAGATTAGAAAGATTGAAATTACCTCCCATTAAACATCTGCATATGTACTGACTCTATTGTCCTGCAATTAAGTATTCTAAAACCTCGAACTGGGTCTTGGCCTCACAGAATAATTCTGTTTTTCTTTTTTAAGACAAGGTCTTAGGTAGCACAGGCTGGCCTCAAACTCACTAGGTAACTGAGAAGATGGCCTTGTTTCTTGCTTCTTCTTTTTTTTTTTTTAAATTATTTTTTTAATTTATTTTTTATTTTATGTGCATTGATGTGAGGATTTCAAATCCCTTAGAATTGGAGTTACAAACAGTTGTGAGCTGCCATGTGGGTGCAGGGAATTGAACCTGGGTCCTTGGGAAGAGCAGACAGTGCTATTAACTATTGAGCCGTCTCTCCAGCCCCTATTTCTCACTTCTACTCTCCACTTTCTACTTCCAAGTGCTGGGACTACAGGTGTGTGCCATCATGGGAGCTTAAGCAAAAGAAGGCAACTCTCTTCCCAAAGTAGGTAGAAATACATACCATATCAAGAATCACTTTAGACATTATTTCTATGGGGTTTAAAAAGTGATATAAATGGTATTTTAACCACCCTCCCTTTTAAGGATGGTGCTTTGTTATATGTGTCTCCCAATCTGTTGCAAACTGACCATTAAACTGCCTCCCAAGTGCTGGTTTTATAGGTCTGAGTCAACAAACCCAGCAGTCAATGTAGTTTTTCACTGTTAGTCAGCATTATTTGATCTCTTTATATTACTCATTCTGAGTTTTAAAAAGAAGAAAAGTTTTAAAAATTGGATTTGAACAAGGCCTTTTATTACTAGCATCCATCCCTCCTTTATATATCTCCTGGAACCCTATGTTTAAGACAATTTAGTAAGGACATAGGGAACAAGAGAATAAAATAGGAGCGAGACAAGTATTGTATGTCTTCTCTTGTATGCAGAATCTTGATTAAAAATATTCTACATAAGAGCAGAGGGGCGACTATTTCCAGAGATCCCAAAAAAACATTGAGAAGTGGGGGCCAAGCGAGGGTAATGAAGAACCATTGTGGGCAAAGTACAATGATACGTAAAAATACACTGACACCCAGTTTTGTATGCAAACTAAAAATGCTGATAAAACTAAAAAGAATAAATACACTTGATTTTTTTTCCTATTTCATACTTGAAAACCTCAATTACTGTTTTTGTTGTTGTTTTGGTTTGGTTTTATGAGACAGAGTTTCCCTTTGTAGCCCTGGTTGTCTTGGAACTGGCTCTTCACACGTGGTTAGTCTTGAATTAAGAGACCTACCTGTCTCTGCTTCCCAAATGCTGGGACTAAAGGCGTGCATGACCAGACCCAGCTTCTCAGTTACTCTTAGTTATTAGGGTGGTTTACCTGTCCCAGTTTTGAGAACCATTTCTATGTATACAATACAAAGCATATGAAAATATATATGTATATAGACAGAGCTAAAATGTAAAAATGGGACTCCCCTAGGCTAAGAAAACTAACTTAAAATTAACTTAGGAATATTGTCATTTAAACAGCCAGTTGTGTAGTTTTATCAAATTCTTGTACAGTATATACTCATGAAAGTAATTGCCTATGGAAGTAATTTTGTTTCCTTACATTGTGGAAACATTTTAAATTTACAGTCCATGAACCTTTGATAATCAATGACTAATTTGGTTCACAGCTTATTTTCCTGTCTCTGTGGAGGAGACTAAAACCACAGTTTCCAGTTACGGAAAACAATGTAAACAAGCAGTTGTCTAGTTTGCTCTCGGCAACAGTAAACCTGTTTGTGATGCGTCCAATGTGGATTTCAACAATTCCCTGATAAGGTATTTTGCTCAACACGATCATGCATACTATCCCAACAGTGTAAGATCATATTCTTCACGTCAGCCTATCTGGCCTCTAACGGTACATTCACGTACATACATACATTCCTTTTACTTTAAGTTTATCCATTTATTTACTGAGTGATTTTGTCAGTGTGTGTGCACATGTGTGACAAGTATGGCAGGTGTGAGGAGGCCAGCAAACAACTGGTGGCAGCTAGTTTTCTCCTTTTACTAAGCGGGTCCTGTGGCTCTAACTGTGCTACAGGCAAGTGTAAGGCTATACCAGCTGAGACACCTCATCTGGACTTCGTTTTCCTGTAAATGTCTGATCAGCACTCCCTCAGGAGCTAAAGAACTCTGGTAGTTAGAAAGACTAATGTTACAAATGACTCTGCTGTGACCTCCTGGCATAATGATTAAGGATAATGTAAGTTTTTTTTTTTTTTTTTTTCTTTAACATGGGGAGAAGGAAAGGAAAAGGGAGAACACACTTAAAGTATGTAAAGGAAAATATATTCTCCAACCTTGGATTAAAACACTCAAAGACACAAAGAAACCAGTGTTACAAGATGTAATATAAACACTATGATTTCAATTAAAATGATGAAAAAATATCACCAAGACCACTGTCCACTAAAAATTTTGATAGACTTCAACAAATTCAAACTTTTGTGCTTTGCAATATATCAATAAACACTCCAAAAAGGGGCAGCAAAATGAGAAAAATATTTGCAAACACATGTGTGACACAAGGTATAGTCAGAAAAAAAAAAACCCAAAATACTTTTAAATTCAGTAAGAGGATAAGCAACTCAACCAAAAGCTGTATTAATGGTCTAAAGAGAAATTTCACTAATGAAAGTGTGTAAGTACTAGTTTAATAAACTCAGTATTATTAAGCATTAGCACAGTACAAATTGAAGCCATAATCAAATGTCATCTCATACTCATTGTAAAGGAAAACTAATGCCACTTGTGGAAGAGATGCAGAGAAACAGAAACAGTAGTACTTGCTGGTTAGGAATGTAAAATGGCACAGCCAATTTTTATACTTTGTAAAATAGCGTGGCAGGTTCTTAAAATAAAATACAAAATCTAACATATGAACGGCAAGTACACTCCTAAGTATTTACAGACTGATACATACATGGTCAAAACAGCACCATTAACCACTGAACTGAACTGAACAGTAAGCTATACTTCTCATGAAACTCTTATTTTTTATAGATATTCTGCATATAATTGGTAGGTTTTAGGTAATATATATAAAGCTTTAATAATACCAATGTATAATAGACTCCCATCATTAATGTGCAATAATTTTGGTTGCATTTCATACTCATCAATTCTTGGCAAGGCCTTCAAGTTTGTGGCTATGATTATAAGTGTTATTTCATTATTATGAATAGTGAAGGATCTCATAACTCACCCTAATTAGTGAGCCTGGAGATGGGAGAAGACACGAAAACTTCAAAGTCAGAAATGCATGTTTATCACTCAGGACAAAAAGAGTATCCAGAAGACAAATATATTTCAATTCCCTGAATACCAACTTCCATGGGCCAACATGAGGAGGGCTAGGTGATAGACACACTTGGCTGCAATAGGAGAGGCACCTTAACTATATGAGGATCAACATACGTAGAGGAACCTACCTATGAGAGAAAATTTGCCTCACTATATAAAAGTGAAGAATCATCTAGATGGTCTGTTTCCCCATCATTATATCTGATAACAGATGTTGATCATTTCCCTGAGGTCAGAACCAAAAGAACAGGTAGAAAAGGGAAATGAGTGGCAGGAAGCCATCACCAACATAATGAATCATTTCACTGTTTGTTTTACAATAGGACCTATGTATGTACCTCATGCTGGTCTGGAACTTACTATGTAGCAGACACTGGCCTTCAATTCCTGACCTTTTTGTTTCCACCTCCAGACTATAGATGGGTACTTTCGTACTAGCTGCATACCAAATAATTATCCCTGAAAAGTAAGTCTAATGATAACAAATATTTTATTATTCCACATCATGAAATATAATTGTCTAGTCATTCATTGGGAGAACCAGAAAGGCAAATACAATTTTTGTTTTGTCATCTGGACAAAGTGTAGATAATGATACATTTGACAATGTCAGGATGGTCATTTCTCTAAAACTCCTGGTTTGAATAATTAAATAGCAAAATAGCTATATTAAAAATATTCCTGACACCACTGCCATGTAGTGGCTGAGGAAAATGACTTAGAATTTCAGTTACTTACCCTCCTGTACTGTTCTTTCATGACTGCTGCTAGTGTTGTTTGAGGTGGGAAATGAAGGTGCCTGGACTTCTACACTAAGACAGTGAGGGTTTTGTGACAATACTGAACTGAGAGAAGGAAGAAGCTGGGTGTCTTGCCTGCTCGCTTGCTCTACCTTCAAACAGTGGATGATAACTTCTGCTGTGCAAACTGCACCAAAATATGCTTCAATTAAATAATGGTTATCCTTGTTTTTAAATCATGAAATTTGCAGGCAAATGGTGGGAAGTAGAAGAGATCATCCTGAGTGAGGCAGCCAGAAGCAGAAAGACACACATAGTATATGCTCACTCAAAAGTGGATATTAGACATATACTGTAGGATAAACATACTAAAATCTGGACACCTAAAGAAGCTATGTAAGAAGGAGGACCCTGGGTAAGATGACCAATCTTCACTCAGAAAGGCAAATGGATGAACATCAGAAGAGGGAGAAAACGGGACAGGACAGGAGCCTACCACACAGGGCCTCTGAAAGACTCTATCCAGCAGGGTATCAAAGCAGATGCTGAGATTCAAGCCAAACTTTGGGCAGAGTGCAAGGGAGTATTATGAAAGAAGGGGGAGATGGAAAGACCTGGAGGGGACAAAAGCTCCACAAGGAGACCAACAGAACCAAGAAATCTGGGCCCAGGGGTCTTTTCTGAGACTGCTACTCCAACCAAAGACCATGCATGGAGATAACCTAGAACCCCTGCACAGATATAGCCCATGGCAGCTCAGTGTCCAAGTGGGTTGCCTAGTAAGGGGAAAAGGGATTGTTTCTGACATGAACTCAGTGGCTGGAATTTTGATCACCTCCCCCTGATGGGGGAGCAGCCTTACCAGGCCACAGAGGAAGACAACGCAGCCAGTCCTGATGTGATCTGATAAACTAGGTCAGATAGAAGGAGAGGAGGACCTCCCCTATTAGTGGACTTGGAGAGGGGCATTGGAGGAGATGAGGGAGGGAGGGTGGAATTAAGAGGGAATTAGGGAGGGGGCTATAGCTAGAATACAAAGTGAATAAACCGTAATTAATATCAAAGTAAAATTTAATTAAATAAAAAATTTTTACAATAAGATAAACTGGTTTGCATACTTTATTGTCCCTCTCTCTGATTTTGTATGTGTTTCTGCATATCATGGAAGGAGAACTAGGAAACCACTTAATGGAGAAGATGAACCTTCTCATAGGTTCAAAGATGTGTGTATGTTACTGAAACAGAAAAGGATGGGTGACTTGTCTTATTTTTATTCATTATATATTCAGTAAAGCACTCTTAAAACCAAAAACCAACTTACCTGCTACAGAATTTGGCCGAGGCATGAGATACAAAGGAATAGACTGTACTGACTGTGATAGAACGGTTTCTAAATTCCTCTCCGGGATCTTATTCAGACTGAATGTGGAAGCAGTCATGTTTTCATCTACTCGGTAAAGACAGGAGTCCATGCTGGATTTTTGAGACTGCCATGGTTTTACGTTTCCTCCAGATCCTAATTCTTTACTGCTTTCTCCAACATATTTTGTACGCTCCATGTTTTCAGAATAATTTGTCAACGTAGCTGAAAAATAAAAGAAAATGTGTTTTTTTAATTCAAAAGAAAATATTAATCTGTTTGATTAAAAATTTATAAGTAGACAAGAATACCACTAACATTATCCCCCAAAGTCATTTACCTCCAGAAGTTTAAATAACTGAAACCATTACACAACCATATCTTACATATATTTAACATTTTATTTATATGAAATAAGCAGATTCATAGACCAGTACCAAGAGACCTAGAACAAGTCCTATCAAAGGTAAAATTTTAGAGTCATCAGAAAGGTAGCTACATATTTTTATGGGCTGTTAGAGATCACTAACAGTTCCCCTCCAAACTGTCTCTATTCCTCTTATCTCTTTCTTTTCCCTACTCATTTCCTGGCTCATGTTTACACACACACACACCACCACCACCACCACCACCACCACCACCACCACCACCACCACCACCACCAAAACACATGATCAAAATAAACAGTAACTAAGTAGAAATTAATACAGTAGCAAAAAACCTGTTCAAATAAAGAGTTGATACAAGCCTTTCTTGTACAATTCCTCTCAGTTCTAATCCTTTGCACATCATTTGTAAGTGGCTTGCTAAAGAATAATGATTTTAATTAAACCAGAACTGAAAGGTCTTCTAGAATTTATCTAAGCTTTCTAATAATTATACATGAATAGGAACATTTTCATAACCCCAGAAATGAAAGAAAAAAAAACAGTAAAGTCTAAATTACTGAATTTTTAGTAATAACTATAAAAGAATAAGAGATACCATCCCAGGAGAGTTTTAAACTTAGTTCTTGTTCTCCTCCTATAATTTGAATGTATCAACTTCAAAGAAAAGAAATAAACTTAGGAGGTAATTTCCATAATCCTATTTAATGATGTTTTCTTTCTGTAAATTCAAGTGGAGTCATGGATTTTATAATACAAAAGAAGATGAATTACAAAATAAAATTTAAACTTTTCTTTAAGAAAAAAACCAAGATTAAAAGGAACTTAACTAGAAAAGGTGAAGAAATAAGAGACTCAACTTAGAATTTCGGGAGAAAGTGAGAGTAGTGGCACAGGCCTGTAAACCCAACACTTGGGACGTTACTGGCAGATCATTACAAGTTCATGCCAGCTTGGGCTATTCAGTAAGCTAGCCTGGAACAGAAGAATGAGACCTGTCTAAAAGCAAACTAAAACAAAACTAGAGAAGAGGCACATGTTATGGAGCCCCTCAGGAGAAATGAAATTACGAATATCATTGAACATTTTTGGGAACCTCTAAACTTTGGGAGTTAAATCCTCATATTTTAGTACCTTTTATTTCCTTCATAAACCAAAAAAAAAAAAAGGACAACTGAGGGTCACCAAGTGTAGGTAGCTAATAAAATGAAGCAAGGAAAAGTGTGTTACTGTATCTTGGCCAGTCTTTGTAAACAAGAATAAACCAAGGTGAGCTGAAACATTGGATAAAGTAGGTGGTGGCAACTTTGAAGAAGAAACCAGCTGTGGCACTGAGAAATTCTTTCAAAAGAAGAACATATTAGGAACTAAAATAACTCAGGGGACTAAGAGGTCCGGAGATAACACCAGAAGAGCCCAGATGTGTACTAAAGTTCATTGCTTATTGATTTAATAATATTGGAATTCATATTTACTACTTTGTATGAGTGGTAATGAGGGTTAAACCTAAACCTACCGCCAAATTACACCCCAGTCCTACTTGTAATTTTTAAATTGTGTAACTGTACATTCTGATCGATCATTGATACAACACTCTCAGCAGGACTGGTGTTACTATCCTCATTGGACAGTTCAGAAACGATGCCTGGTGAAAATTAGGTGTCTTGCCCACTGTTACTAGGAAGCGAGTGCCTTTCAGTAACTATTTGGGGTCTTAACCACTTACTAATATTGTAGCAATTCTTTTGTTGACAATGCCTTTATTCCTACACAAGACTGTACATTTCTAGGGGGTAGCTACTGTATTTTCAGTGTTTTATTTTTGTATTTAAATTAAAAAACTTGGCATCTTGGGAGCTGAAGAGATGACTCAGTGATTAAGAACACCTTATAGAGAATCTGGGTTCCAACCACAGCACCTGGAGTTACATGACATGGTAGCTATACCCAATCTCAGGGCATCTAACACCCTAATCCCCTAATCTGGCCTACCTGGGTGCCAGGCCCATACATGAAACAAAGACATGCATGCAGGTAGAACATCCATGCACATGAGAATAAAGAAAGCTTAAATAAAACCAACCGAACAACTTAGTATCAACTCTATAATTACACTTGAAAAGAGGAGAAAACACACGAAAGGATACAGGCTAACACCCATCTGCAAGAAGCACAGAGAAACAGTGAAAAGTAAACTATTTCTGGCTGTGCTACTCCCGCAGTTTTGGAAGATGCTGCAAATGTTAACAAGATGCAGAAAATAAATGGGCTCATTCTTCAGTGCAATTTTTATAGTACTTATACTAAAAATATTTCTACCTAGGGTATAAATAAACATATTACCTGGGCAAGCATTTAAGTAAAGAAATGATTTACTTTGCAAAAAACAAAGTACAAGATGACATATTTTAGAACATATATAAGTTCTAAAGTATAGAACTTATTTTGCATGCTGGCACTAGTAAACGTTCACTTATCTCCCAGTATTATATTATATTCTTTTAGGTATGTTAAGACTTGGTAAAGTTTTTTGATTTGTGTGGGAAACAAGTGGAAGAGACCAATTAAGCTTTTTTTTTCCCCTTTAAGGCTACTGCCAAAAAATTAAATAGACTTTGAACTTTCAGCTTATGAGAAGTCGGCCTTCTCAATAATACTCCAGGATTTCAACAAATGATAACCTTTATTAATATGATTCTTCCCTAGCTTTCAGCCATTTTTGGTAACAATTTCACACTCATCAAAATTGGTCACTAGCTTGGACTAATTTAGAGTAGCTGGCAAATGACATGATTTTATTCCTGTTTAAAGCTGAGAAAGATTTCACATTTGCTACAGATCATATTTTCCTTATGTATCTGCTGATGGACATCTAGGCTGGTTCCATTTCCTGGTTTTTGAGCATAGTGCTAAAATAAAACATGGATGTACAAGTATTTCTGTGGCATGATGTCAGACTGTTTTGGGAATCTAGAATTGCTGTAACTGGTTCAGATGGTGGCTGTATTTTTAGTTCTTGAAGATATTCCATAATGATTTCTATAGAGCTTGCTTGTATTTTGAAAATTAAGCACAAGTTGGTTTTATTGAATCAGAATCAGTAGGTACAGAAGTATCAGAAGTTAAATTCTTTGAACAACCATCACCACTTAAAATTTCAAGCATTTTCACTTACTGATGCTGCTTACATATATGGGTAACTTTTAACTCATTTTAACTACCTACTATCTAATGAGTTGTTGTGTAACTATGTAGCAGGTATCAAGATGCAGCAGTGAAGATAAATGCTTAACCCCTGAAGGGCAACACTGTCACAAAAGAGACAATACATGAAAAGAAAATCACTAAATATAATGCTATTTACAGCAAAATGTAATCTTAATTATCTGCATTTTTAACTATTTTTTTCATATTTAACTATTTTATGGTGATAACTGGTTGTAACTTAAAATCATCACTCGAGAATCTAGGAGTGCTGTAATTGGATTGGATGGTAGCTGTATTTTTAGTTTTCGGAGACATTCCATAATGATTTCCACAGTGTCTGATATATCAGAGAATGCAATAACCCCAAATATGCTACTAAAAGTTGCACAAGTTCAAAGCTCCCATAATAACATGCCAACTAGGTTGGCTTTTTATAAATTAAACATCTGACAGTCGGGCATGGCGGTGCACACCTGTAATCCTAGCACTCTGGGAGGCAGACTTAGAAGGATCTCTGTGAGTTCGAGGCCAGCCTTGTCTACAAAGTGAGTTCCAGGCCAGCCAAAGCTACACTGAGAAACCCTGTCTCAAAAAAAGGGACATTTGCTCAACCATGTTTGTAGCAGCTTTATTTGTAATAGCCAGAAGCTGGAAACAGCCCAGATGCCCCTCAACTGAAGAATGGATGCAGAAACTGTGGTACATCTACAATGGAGTATCACTCAGCAATGAAAAATAAGGAAATCATGAAATTTGCAGGTAAATAGTGGGACCTGGAAAGGATCATCCTGAGTGAGTTGTCCCAGAAGCAAAAAGACACACACGGTATATACTCACTCATATAAACATACAACATAGAATAAACCCACTAAAATCTGTACATCTAAACAAACTAAACAAAAGAGAGAACCCTAACTAAAAATGCTCAATCCCCATCCTGAAAGGCAAAGAGGATGGACATCAGAAGAAAAAGAAAACAGGAAACAACCTAGGAACCTGCTACAGAGGGCCTCTGAAAGCCAGAAGAAGAAAACAGGAAACAACCTCGGAACCTGCCACAGAGGGCCTCTGAAAGCCTCTGGGGTGCAGACAGAGCCTGATGGCCAACTGTCGGGTAGAGTGAATGGAATTTTATGTAAGAAGTAGGAAATAATAAGAGCTGGAGAGGACAGGAACTCAACAAGGAGAGCAACAGAACAAGAAAATTTGAACACAGGGAACTTCCCAGAGACTCATACTCCAACCAAGGACTATTCGTGGAGATAACTTAGAACCCTGACAATGCAGCCACTTCTGATGAGAACTGATAGACTAAGATCAGAAAGAAGGAGAGGAGGACCTCCCCTATCAGTGGACTTGGGGAGGGGCATGCATGCAGAAAGGGGGGGAGGGTGGGACCGGGAGGGGAGGAGGGAGGGGCTTATGGGGGGTACAAAATAAATAAAGTGTAATTAATAAAAGTTAAAAAAATAAAAAAATTAAACACCTGTATGTGCAATATTTCCACGAATGAAGTAAGAAAGGAAACATTATCACTTCCAAAGTACAAATTTATATATTCTTTTCCACTATTCTTAATGTATCTTTATTTCTGCTTTTTCTAGATTTAATTATTCTCCAGTACAACAAAGAATAATGGGAAAACAGTTTCAAGTAAATAAGATCCCCCTGCAAGATCGTCTCCAATTTCTTCCTTTGATGTACAGTAAAGGACTGTTTCAGAACAAAAGCTGCCTCCACAGCATGTCTGCGTCTACTGCTGTTTATGTGTGGAAGGGGGTGTAAGTATGCAGGAACCACAGTCTTACAAACAAGTGTGTTATGAATTAAACTGCCACTAGATTTTGAGACAGAGTCACTGAGATATATTTTATACCTATTGAATGCACCCACCATAATATAATCAATGTTTAGCAAATTTCTAGACTGACACAATTATCAATATATTTCAGTTTTTGAAAATGTATACGAACCCACAGTTCTTTTGCACCTATCTGTAGTTAGCTGGTCTCATTCTAGTCCTAGCAAACTACTAATTTACTTTGAGCACTATATTTACCCTTTCTAGAACTTCCTATAACCAGAACCATACATTGCCTCATTTCTGTATCTAGCTTCTTTCACTTAGGTCATTTCTGAAGTCAATTTGTGCTGTATTATTTATTAATAACGTGTTTAGTTTTCTTGCTAAATAACATTTCATGGTACAGAGGTAACATATTTTATATAATAACTTACCCTTGATGACTATTTGGGTTTTTTCTGCTATTATGAATAAAGCTGCTTCCTATTAACATACACCATTTCATTTCTCCTGGGCTGGCTTCATGCTTACTTTTGCAGTATTGGGGATTGAGTCTAGGGCTTCACACACGCTAGGCAATTACGCCGCCATTAGGCCACATGCTTGAGATCATGCTGTTGCACAGGCAGGCTTTTGTTGGCCTCCTGAGTAGCTGGATTACAGGCCTGCACCATTAGTCTGCTTCTAGGTTCATTCTTTCCTTTTGTTCTTTATGTTTGTTTTTTTTTAATTTATTGTTTGAAAATTCAATACAGGTATCCAATGTGCTTTGCTTAAATCCATTCCTGGCTCTTCCCTCCAACTCTTCCCACAATTTGCCACTTTTCCATCTCAACAGTACTCCTTTATTAAGCCCACTAAGTTCATGTAGTCCTGCCAGTAGGTAGAATCTGGGTGTAGGGCTATCAGCACATGGGCAACCTACCAGGGGCTGCATTCCCGCAGAAACCAGCTCTTCCCATCTACTAGCAACTGCCAATAGCTTCTCAGCTATGGGCATAACTTTGCTCACCCACCACTCATGCCGTTTTTTTTTTGTTTTTTTTTTTGTGCCAGGGTCTCACTCTGTACCTCAGACTGGCCTTCAACTCACTATATAGCCTAGACTAGTGACAAACTCATAGCAATCCTCCTGCCTTAGCTTCCTAAGTGTCTACAGCTATGTGCCCTGTCTCTCAGCTGAGTTGATTCTGAAGAGTAAAACTGCTAGAGCGGAGCACTGTGGTACATACTTGTACTTCCAGGACTCATGATGTAGGAGCAGGAAGATCTTGAGTTCAAGATCATTCTTGGCTGCATAGCAAGTCCTAAGCTAGCCTATATGAGAATCCACGTCAGAAAGGGAAAAAATAAAAAGGTTTTTAGCTTTGTAAGAAACAGCCAAATCACTTTCCTAAGTCACACTGCCACTTACACTCCTATGGGTAATATATAAGACATTGTGGTTATCAAGACATTATCTTGACACATTAAACAGCCATTCTGGGGCTGTGGAGTAGTATTTCACAGTGATTAATTGCATGTGTATCTGTGGGAATGTGCATGTCATGACCTGAACGTGGAGGTCAAAGGATAACTTTTTTCCAGAGTTAGTTCTTTTCTTCCACCACATGATCCCAGCACCAAATACAGGTTTAGGCTTGATGGCAAGTGCCTTCTTTCTCCCATTGATCCTTACGGCTAGCCCGTAACTAAAATTTTAATGACAGGTAGGAATCATGGATCATCTGCCTGACAGTGACTTTAGAATTATGACATTTACTGTAATAATTAGAACCACAGGTTTTGAATTCATACAAACCCGAATCAGCCTCGGCTTTGCCTTTTACATCTAACACCTGTATGACCCACTGTGCTGGCTAGTTTTATATCAACTTGACACAGCTATAGTCTCCTGAGAGGCAAGAACCTCAGCTGAGAAAATGCCTCCATAAGATCAGGCTATCGGCAAGTCTGTCCAGCACTTTCTTAGTGAGTGAATGATGTGGGCGGGCCCAATCAATTGTGAGTGGTGCCCACAATTGTGATGATCCCACTCACAGGGATGGGGTGGTCTTGGGTTCTGTAAGAACGCAGCTGAGCAAGACAAGAGAAGCGAGCTAGAAAGCAGCAATCATCCATGGCCTCTGCATCAGCTCCTGCTTCTAGATTCCTGCTCACTTTGAATTCCTTCCTTGGCTTCCCTTAGTGAACTGTGACTCCAGATATGTAAACCAAATAAACTTCTTCTTCCCCAACTTGCCTTTGGTCATGGTGTTTAATCACAGCAATAGTAACCCTGACTAAGACACCCTGGGAGCAACTACTTTTAATCTCAGTTTCCTAAGAGTAAGAAGAAATTCTATCTTTATTACAGTAGAGTTCACAAAGTTGTTTTATAGCCAGGCTGAACCACTCTATGCTTATCTGCACAGACGCTTGGGAAACTGGTGCTGGCCACTGACCGAGACAAAGGCTGGTGAGTGAAAGAAGTAATGTGCTGCTTAAAGTCGGAAACTTCTTTTGGTGAACCCAGGGCCGGCTGTTGACTGACAGCCTGACCTGGCTAGCTGGCCAGAGGGCGTTACTGATTCCAATGGAAATTTCTGGAAACTCTCTCTTTGAAAGCAAGACTGTCTCTACAGTTTTGGTGGTTTATGTTCAGGTCAGAGCACATGTGATTCAGGAAGTGCCTTGGGTCCCCTAGTGCATGTTTGCACTTTCTTCTGCTCTCCAAAACCTTTATGAAAGTTTTTGAAAGCACTTTTTTTCTGACAAATGTGTGAATTTTCAACAGTTGGTCCTATTAGCTCTCTATAGCTTTCTTCTTTTTTAAATTTAAGATGTATTAACATATATATATTATATATATATTTTATATATATACATGCAAATAGAGCACTGATATATTTTATATATTTATATAAAATATATATAAATATATAAATAAATATATAAATATATATATATAAAATATATCAGTGCTCTATTTGCATGTATATGCAGGCCAGAAGTGGGCATCAGATCTCATGATAGATGGTTGTGAGCCATCATGTGGTTGCTGGGAACTGAACTCAGGACCTCTGGAAGAACAGCCAGTACTCTTAACCTCTGAGCCAACTCTCCAGCCCTCTTTATAGCTTTCTTATAGGATCACCACACACTGTAAGGATTCAGTGATTTCTATCTGGACCACAGTCTCTGCTTAACAAGTGGTTGTTAGCTTTATCAGGTTAATTATACACGAAAAATGCCATTTGGTCTTTTAAATCATTCTGATGAACAAAGTATCCAGTCTTTTAAAAAACACAGTAAGGAATATAGGTACAGGTCAGTGTCTACCTCAGATCTTCTAACGCTGAATATTACAGGCAGACAGTTTGGAAAGATGATGAAGTTGAAAGTATTGGACTAGCAAACTTAGTAGTGACCCTGTCCTTTTCTAAAACCAAGTGAGAAAGGCACGAGAAAAGCTAATCCAAAATGATCTAGCACTCAGCCAATGACTCAGAGGGCAACTTGGATGAGATAAAGAACAATATTTTGCTGGAACAAACATGATGCCATAGATAATGATTTCTGTGGTAGATTATTACATCATATTTGAGGCGAATCAAGGCCATATAGGATCAAAATACCTAGAATTTTGAAAGTTTTCAAGACTCCAGAGATGACATTTTTCTATTTGTAATGTTTAAAAATTGAGGCATTTCTAGTTTCCTGTTCGATATAAATAGGATTTTAAATATTTTGGCATGCTTGTAGAGGCTGATTTTGGGTATCTTACTCAGTTGCTCTTCATTTTATTTTTTGAGGCAAGATCTCTCATTAATGTGGAGCTCACCAATTAGGCTAGAATGACTGACCAGCAACCTCTAAGGATCCTCCTGTCTCAGCCTCCTCAGCTCAGGGATCAAAGGAGCAGGTCACTGTGGTATTTTTTAATTAATTTACTTTTTATTAATTTCAGTAGTTTATTCACTTTGTATCCCAACTGTAGCCCCTCCCTTGTCCCCACACAATCCCACTTTCCCTCCCTCATCTCCACCCATGCCCCTCCCCAAGTCCACTGATAAGGGAGGTCCTCCTCCCCTTCCATCTGATCCTAGTCCATCAGGTCTCATCAGGACTGGCTGTATTGTCTTCCTCTGTGGCCTGGTAAGGCTGCACCCTCCCCCCCCAGAAGAAGGTGATCGAAGAACAAGCCACTGAGTTCATGTCAGAGATAGCTCCTGTTCCCCTTACTAGGAAACCCACTTGGACACTGAGCTGCCATGGGCTACATCTGTGCAGGGTTTCTAGGTTATCTCCATGAATGGTCCTTGGTTAGAGTATCAGTCTCAGAAAAGACCCCTGTGCCCAGATTTTTTGGTTCTGTTGCTCTCCTTGTGGAGCTCTTGTACCATCCAGGTCTATCTATCTCCCCCTTCTTTTATAAGATTCCCTGCACTCTGCCCAAAGTTTTGCTATTAGTTTCAGCATCTGGTTTGATACCCTGCAGGGCAGAATCAGAGGCCTTCTGTGGTAGGCTCCTGTCCTGTTTCCTATTTTCTCCTTCTTCTGATGTCCATCCCATTTGCCTTTCTGAAGGAGGATTGATCATTTTACCCATGGTCCTCCTTCTTGCTTAGCTTCTTTAGGTGTACAGGTTTTAGTATGTTTATCCTATATTATATGTCTAATAGCTCACTGTGGTATTTTTTAACATGAGTACTAGGGGTGGAACTTATGTTTTCATGCTTCATGGAAAGTACTTTACCAATGGAGCCACCTTTTTATAATTTGTGGTATTTTAGGAGCTATTTCCTTAATTTTAATTTTGGATTTTTAACTGTTAGGATCCAGGAATGGAATTTATTTTTGTGTTTATTTTATATTATAAAACTTTGTTATATGCATTTTACCTACTCAGTATTTATTATAAATAAATGACTCCATGTATTGATATGTATACTGTAAATAGGAGAGATATGTGATGGCATTCATATATATAACATATACAGAGGCTACAACATATACAGAGACTTTGATTTGGTAATCTTTAAAAGAAAACCAATACAGAAAAATATTTAATTTCATTTGTTAATCACCCTCATATTCATTGGCATCTTCAAGTTTTTATTCTTTCTTCACAAGAACCTACTCACTCCTTCCTCCATCCTTTTGTTTTCTCTGACTATTACTTATTTCTGTGGTGCATTTTTTCTTCTACCTCCATTCCTTGCTGGTCTCTTTCTGCTCAAAGATTTTGTTCTTAGCTTTTCGTTTTACATATAATGGGATATATAGATATGAAATGCAAATTAAATAGAGACATAATTTTATAACCATTAGTTTTATAAAATTGTTAAATCAAATAACCTAGGTTTACAATTTCATATGTGAAACTCTGAATCAGTTATATTCCAGAATACAGAAACTTTCTACTTTTAGAGAGGCTAAGATGCATATATAAAACTATATATACATGATTGTGGATCAGCATCTTGAAATAAAATATAATAACATTTTTACCATAAAATATATAAATATATGTGATAAGCAAGAAAAGACTATAAATAACCTCTCAGTTCAAATGAGATCTTATAGTTAACTATATTTGGTATGAATTTATCTTAAAATGCTCGCTTTTGGGATTACGGTAGCAAGCAACAAGAAAGACATGAGAAAAATGAAAAGGAATTTGATATACTGCTGGAAACACCCTGCCCATACTTTATAAAGTTAATTAATCATAAACGGCATGACCCGGAGATTTGAGGGCAGCTTTGCACAAATGCTAGAGGCAGTGGAGGAAAGCTAAATGCTCACAGTGAGACGTGAAGGATGTACACTAAGCGTGCTTGATGCAGTCAGATGTAATGGGTATTACATAGTTCTTAAAGAAAGACTCAGAGGACCATGCTGAGATGATCCCTGCTTGGTGCCACAGGCCTGGGCATGGAGGAAGCTGAGACCATCCCTAGTCCAGCCTGGGCAGGGAGCAAACCTGAGATCATCCCCAGTCCAGCCCAGGCAGGTTAACAAGCCTGAGACTACCTCCAACATGGCCCCATGGGGCCTGGCAGGGAGGAAGTTGAGAAAACCCCTGCCTGCTGCCACAAAGCATGTATACATGAGACCATTCCTGAGGTGACCCCAGACCCCGAGAGACCCCAGGTGCCACTAAGATGAGTAAGTAAGTGGTGGAGAGACCGAAGAGAAAAAGAAGCAGAAGGATGTGTGCACAAGGAAGAAAGGCAGAACTGGAGACTCGAGGGTAGTGAAGAAAAGCCTGATGTGAGCAGCTGGTGATGCCATCTAAGGCTATGGTAAAGTCTCGGTCCCTGGCCCTGCAGATATCTCTGAACTGGGCTGCCACCTAGGGTCATATTAATGTCTGAGGGCAGTGCAGAATTGGCCAGATCCAGGCCTGTGACTTGCCCCACCCCAACATCTACCTCATCAATGAACTGCTGGAGCACATGAAAAGGAGGGTTCTACAGATCTAAAGCTGCAGAATATCCATAACACAGGGAAACAACAGGATATCCAAGAGAAGTCCCAGTGAGAATCCAGTAGAGATAGTGTAGCAGAAGCCAGAGGCCTTGAACCAATAACTCATTGCAATGAACATTTGCAAACAAAGTGGACAAAAGGATATACTGAGGGACACACTGTGACACTCTATAGCTTCAATGAGATTTCTTTTTTTTTTTTTTAAGGGGGGAGGTTGCAAGGGCAGAGAGGGTGGGTACAAGTTAATGAAGAGATATGTAGGATTGGGATGCATGATGTGAAATTCACAAAGAATCAAAAGTCAAATAAAAACTAATAAATAGACATATTGACATGCCACTTTATACATTACACACACACACACACACACAACCAACAACACATACTTTGAAAGAATACATTAAAATCTAAGATGTTATATAAACATATTAGAATACATTCAAAAGGGGTTGAGGATAAATGGAAACTAATAGAATGAAAAAGGCTTTACACAGACTATTCTGTACTGACAGAGGAGTATTACTAATTGAACTCTGCACTTGCAGCCCAGGAAGAAAAATAAAAATGATGTCTAAGGATAAATATCAATTTGCATTCATAGTACTGAAGGGTAATACTCTCTAGCCTTGGATGATAGAAAACACTCATTTCCCATTTATTACCCCTAACTGCTAATTAAGGTTGGTTAATAGCCAAACTTTCTGGGGTCTACAGAGAAATCAATCAGTTAATAACTTAAACAAAAAAGAGAGGGCAACAGGGCTCACTGTGTAACAGGCACTTACTATGCAAGCTTGGTGGCCTGAGCTTGGTCCCTGGAATCCACATAAAGGCAGAACTAGAAACCTGATTCCGTAAATGTTCTCTGATTTCCACACATGCACTATGGCATCACATTTTGCCTCCAGCCACACATGTGCACACACAGAAAGACTAAATAACTAAGCATTAAAACTTTTTAAAGGAACTTTTTATTTTTCTTTACTCCCTCCCCCCCCAAAAAACAAAACAAAACAAAACAAAAAAACAGGGTCTTGCTGTGTAGCCCGTGCAATCTTCCTGCCTCAACCTCCTGAACGCTGGGATTTTTAGATGTTTAATGCTTGCTCACCTTTTTTTTTTCCCCATAAAAGTTTATTATCACTGCTTTGACAAAAAATATTTTCAAATGGTTGCCTATAATGCAAATATTTTTTCTATGATGCTATTTTTTCTCTTTTTATTTATAATTCTCATTTGCATATATTTGTAAAAACCCTGAGTTTCTAAAACATACTATGAAGAGCCAATCCTATTGTAATCAGCTGGCTTTAACAGATGGACCCCAACTTAGTTATGACAGACTAAAAGAAATGTTCACTCATGCTCAAAGGAATCAATCCTGAAGCAATTACTCTTTCTCCTGATTTAATCATATTTTAAAAGAAATCTTCATTTTTCTTTTTTTCCTCCCACACTCAAATCTTGACTATATTCCAAGACGATATGGAGATTTAAATCTTTTCTTAAAATAGGATGTTCTGTAACACGACACAGAAACACATCATGTATTGCAAATGTCTTCTTGCATATTGCATAGCTTCCAGCTATGCTTTCACTTTTGTGAATTCTTCTTTTGTAACTGTTTTCTAAGGTTCTACATAAGAATCGGGTCTTGTTGGTGCTGGAAAGACACTGCAACCTGCATTCTGCACTACCGGTGAAGGAACATGGAACCACATTGCCCCAAAGAAAACTCACTTTGTTTAACATTTGGCAAATGACCTCTTAGTGTGAACCTGTAGAGACACATAAATTAGGAATTAAGTTATGAATTAAAAAATTAATAAAATAATAAAATAAAGGAGGCAAGAATGAAAAGTTTAAAGAAAAGGAGAAATAATACAAGAAATAAGAAAGTGTACTAATAAAATAAAAATAGTTATATAAAGATAAGAAAAGGAGTAACAACACAAAAAATTTCTAAACATATAGTAAAGCTAGGATTTACTCATTGGCACAGGAGACAACTTCCTGAACAGAACACCTCAGAACATCTTAGAGCTCAAGCTCTAAGATCTACAATTAATAAATGGGACCTCCTGAAACTGAAAAGCTTCTATAAAGCAAAGGATGCTATCAATAGAATGAAACGGCAGTCTACAGACTGGGAAAAGATCTTCACCAATCCTATATCCAACATAGGGCTACTATCCAGAATTTATAGAGAAATCAAGAAATTAAACACCAGCAAACCAAATAATCCAATTAAAAAAATGAATACAGAGCTAAACAGAGAATTCTCAACAGAGGAATATTGAATGGTGGAGAAACACTTAAAGAAATGCTCAACGTACTTAGCCATCAGGAAAACGCAAATCGAAACGACTTCGAGATTCCATCTTATACCCATCAGAATGGCTAAGATCAAAAATTCAAGTGACGATGTATGCTGGCAAAGATACGAGAGACTACTGGAAAAGAGGGGGGAAGGATAAATGGACCTAGAGGTGACAAAAGCTCCACAGGAAGACCATCAGAGCCAAGCAGCCAGGGACCAGAGGGACCTATGGAGTCTGAAACACCAACCAAGGACAATGCATGGTCTTCTATTTTTAAGTAGCCAATGGGTTCACTAGTTAGGGGAGTCGGGGAAATTTCTGACATGGATTATGTTGCCTGCTTTTTGATCACTTCCTCCTGATGGGACTTCTCTACTAGGCCCCAGGGTAAGAAGATGAACTTAGTCTTCATGTGAATAGATGAGCTGGGGTGTCTGGGTAGGGAATTCCCCTATTATAAGGAATAGGGGAGGGGGAATGCAGGAGGGAGGATAGGATTGGGAGGAGAAGAGGGAGGAGAGGAGGAAAAGGTCTATGACCGAGGTGTAAATTGCATTAATTAATTAATTAAAAAATAAAAAAAAAAAAAAAACCCCAATATGGCAATATGGTAATAAAAACAAAAGAAGAAAGGCAAGGAATTGGAAAGGCATCTTCCTGGGTGCTCTACTGCTGGAATTCTTTGGGTATGTCCTGGACAGTAGCTGCAGTCTGTTAGAGTGCCTCTCTGTTCCCACTGTCTGAGCAGTACAGGGGGCCGAGGGGCCAGGCTCTCAAGGGTACCTTGTTAGTAGAAGGGCTACATTCACTTAGAATCTTCCTTCGTTTGCATACTGGGAGTGGACTCCAGACCAAAACCCAGTTTAAGCAACCAGAAGATTTGTGCGCCTGGATGTGGGAAAAGTCCAAGCTGTGGGGTGGGCTGGAGAGTGGGGAGGAATGAATTCTGCTCTGCAGAAGGAGAGGAAGAAGAGCATTTCCTCTGCCTGCTGAAGGGTCTCCTGCTAGTGGTCTCTGTTCAGTAGTGAGCCACCTTGTACATGTACATGCAGACTCTGACTTAGGCTTAGAGTGCCACGTGTCACTGTAATGCACAGCACATTGGGTTCTTTTCCTGCCATAAGAACACACTGGTCTAAGGTCCCAGAATCATAAGCAACATAAAAAGCTTATTCTACTTTGTTAAGGTCAGCAAACAGAATTTCTTATTGATAAAACAAAACAAAACAAAACAAAAACAAAAAATCAGATCAGAATGGGCTTCTAAACCTCATGAAAGGACTGGATCATACTTGAAACAAACAGACTTCAAGGTAACTCAAATTGCAGACCTTCAGCCATTCAATCTTAATCTGTTCTCTGTTTCACAAAACTTTACTATACCAGTAAAGAATTAACTGTTCTGGACAACTACTGTTGGTAGAGATGAAATATGGGAATCTAGAGAAAGCAGTGCATACAACATTTTATATTTTATTAAGTACAGCCTGAAAAAAAGTAAATAGGGATGACTATTTCTTAATTTATTGACCTTTATTGCTTCAGCATTTTAAAACAAGGACATTTACATACATATATATCTCAAAATATAACTTTGAAACTCTTAAAGCTTGCATAATTACTTTTTTGTTGTTTTTTATTTTTTACAAGTTATTCACTTTGTATCACATTGTAGCACCCTCCCTAATCTCATCCCCGTCCCACCTTCCCTCCCTTTTCTCCCCTAGCCACTCATACAGGAGAACCTCCTCTCTTTCTATCTGACCTTAGCCTATCAGGTCCCATCAGGACTGCTTGGATCCTCTTCCTCTGTGGGCTGGCTGGGTCTACAAAATTATTATTATAAAAAACTCACCAATGATGCCGCTGTCCCTGCTTTCCAGGGTGGAGGTGGGGCTAGTGACAGCCCCATAGCTACAGTCCTTGGCAGGTGCATTTGTACTGACTGGTGGGAGTGTAGAGCAGGGGCTGCTGGCTGGTGGAGAGGCAGTGCTGCTAGTCAGGGTGGAGCAGGGACTTATCCGCTGGGTGATTGCTGAAGGCTGGAAATAAAGTCAGGACAGAAGAAGATCAACTGATTAGCTGTTAAAGTGTATCTCAAGGCCAAAATAGTAATGGGATTAAAGAAATCAACAAATAATCTCCATATAGGCGTTACAACTCTTATGTTGGCTTTGTTTTTGCTTTCCATGATGAGAGATCCCATGCTCTACACATTAAGTTAAGGCTTGACCACTTAACGTGAACAGAGACTTGTGGCTAGTTTTTCTATTTAAGAAATTACTTGTGACTTTACATTTCGGTTCACTAACAGAAATTTCATTTAAGCATAAGGTACTATTTCCAATCAATGAAACTTTTCAGAAGGCTTGGAACTTTGTCTTGTTAAAAACCTTCTTTGGTTAGAACAAAAAAATACTTGTGCAGCTGAGAAGAAATTAAAAAAAAAACTTTTTAATGAAAAGATTTGTCTTTTTTATACATAGGCCACAAGGATAGAGCAAAATACCTTATTCTGCAAGCTTCTATAATGACACAGAGTAAACAATGTTTATTTAACACAAAAAATTTCTTACAAAAAGTGATTATGTATAAAGAACAATAATTGAATAATTCTTCTGTCTGAGATGACCACCTTTCTCAGTTTGTTATGGGGATTGAACGTGGCGCAGAGGAAGATGACCTTGCACCACTATGGCTTGCTTCCCCTCCTACGTTCTCCTATTACATGAGTGCATCACTGGGCCAGCTTTCCTTGTTAAATTTTCAAATATGAAGGGAGTAAAATCACAAAAAGGTTAGTGGTAATATCTTCTGGTTTGTCCAATGAGAGATCCAATTTTTTTCTTCAGCTCTTTCTACCCAAATAAATTATGGATATAGTGAATAAAAGTATTTTTTTGTAACGCACTAAAGTAATCTTATCCTTATTAAAGTCACAAGTGATCAAACACAAAATTACTTGAAGCACTAATGATAAATTTGACATGGTTAAATAGTAAATTTAAAGGGACCTTTTCAACTTCTTTACGTGTAGTCTCCATTAATAGTCTCTTTGCTGAAACTGAGAATCTACATTTAATAACTAGAGAATGTTGATTATAAGCTGCAAGAATAGTAACAATCTTCAACTAATTTGGTAAGGATTTCTGGATGCAATACTCCATGTTTAATTATCTATGTTCAACCTGTGGTAAATTTTAATTTCTATACTATTCTTGGTCATAAAAGATACAGTTGACTTAAACAAAAATAACAGTCTCATTAAGTTACAACCAAATAAATCCATTCAATCATATTAGTAATACAAGGAACTGATTTTTCCTTAAAATGAAATAAGCCCTCAAAAATCTATGAGGTAAATTTCTTCTATTGTGTAGTATTTTTCCAGAGAAAATAGGAGTTTCAATTTCTTTGTAATTACTGTTTTTATAAAATGCTATCGATTGCTACAGCAATGGCTTTTAAGTGGGCATACAGCCCAATCACTTACAGGACACATTGAAAACAAAAACCAAATAGACAAGCTCCAACAAGCTCCAACAAAACCAACAGATATTGATTGAGCCATATACCACCTCAACTTAAAAATTTAACATACTTTTTTTAATTAAAGAGGCAGATGTTTATTTCCCAGACAATGTAGGTAGGTTCAGAAACACAATATGGGCTACAATTCAGTGGGAGAGAGGAACACCTGGCCTCTTAAGGTAAAAGGATCCTGGCCTTGATGTACACTGAGAAGGGAAAAGAAGGTGATTTCAGTCGTCTGTCCTCCTACCTTCCATTTTGTAGCTAGGAAGCCTCCTTGGTGACATATTTCATTCTAAGGAAATGAGTGGTCCAAAACATTATTTGGGAGGTCAACACATAATTTTACCCTTCCTGCACTCAGTTTGTGTAGCTTGTGGGCTGATGAGATGAACTGCACTCCAGTATTTTATATTGGATATATCTATAATCGTCATACACTGAGACCAAGTTTTATTTTGGCATGATTTCATGGTTAACAACTCATTTCTATTCATAGACAAGATTCCCGTTCTGGTCTTTGTCAACAGACAGTATTATATTATATACATAACATAATCCATCTGAAGGTTAACACCAAACACACAACTTTTACAGTTTTTTTTTGTAAAATAAAGCAAGTGTCATGGAATACATGCTTTTTTTTAAATTGTTTTTTTTCTTTATTAATTACACTTTATTCACTTTATATCCCCCCCCCCCGGTGGTTCTCTCCCTCCTCCCATCCCAATCCCTCCCTTCCTCCACCCTCTGCATGCATGACCCTCCCCACGTCCACTGATAGAGGAGGACTTCTTTTCCTTCCTTTTGATCCTAGTCAATTAGGTCTCATCAGGAGTGGCTGCATTGTCTTCTTCTGTGGCCTGGTAATGCTGCTTCCCCCTCAGGGGGAGGTAATTAAAGAGCAGGCCAATCAGTTCATGTCAGAGGCAGTCCCTGTTCCTATTACAATGGAACCCACTTGGATACTGAACTGCCATGGGCTACATCTGTGCAGGGGTCTTAGGTTATCTCCATGCATAGTCCTTGGTTGGCATATCGGTCTCAGGAAAGATCCCTGTGCTCAGATTTTTTGGTTCTGTTGCTCTCCTTGTGGAGTTCCTGTCCTCTCCAGATCTTACTGTTTCCCACTTCTTTCCTAAGATTCCCTGTACTCTGCCCAAAGGTTGCCCATAAGTATCAGCATCTGCACTGATAGTCTGCAGGGCAGAGCTTTTCAGAGGTCCTCTGTGTCAGGCTCATGACTTGTTCCCTCTTTTCTCCTTCTTATGTCCATCCTCTTTGCCTTTCTGGATAGGAATTGAGCATTGTAGTAAGAGTCCTCCCTCTTGATTAGTTTCTTTAGGTGTACAGATTTTAGTAGGTTTATCCTATATTATATGTCTCTATGAGTGAGTATATACCATGTGCATCTTTCTGCTTCTGGGATAGCTCACTCAGTATGATCTTTTCCAGATCCCACCATTTACCTGCAAATTTCATGATTTCCTTGTTTTTTTATTGCTGAGTAATATTCCATTGTGTAGATAAACCATAATGTGTGCATCCATTCCTCCACTGAGGGGCATCTGGGCTGTTTCCAGGTTCTGGCTATTACAAATAAGGGTGCTACAAACATGGTTGAGCAAATGTCCTTGTTGTGTACTTGAGAAACTTTTGGATATATGCCTAGGAGTGGTATATAGCTGGATCTTGAGGAAGCGTTATTCCTAGTTGTCTGAGAAAGCGCCAGATTGATTTCCAGAGTGGTTGTACAAGTTTACATTCCCACCAGCAGTGGAGGAGGGTTCCCCTTTCTCCACAACCTCTCCAGCATGTGTTGTCTCTTGAGTTTTTTATCTTAGCCATTCTGATGGGTGTAAGGTGAAATCTTAGGGTCATTTTGATTTGCATTTCCCTGATGGCTAATGAGGATGAGCATTTCTTTAAGTGAATACATGCTTTTAAAAACCTTAAATATAAAGGTGAAAGTCATTCAAGTTGTTTAGAAACTCAAAAACTATTCGAGGCTTAGGAATTAAAAGATGGCCCTTACATTTATATATGGAAGCTAGTGAAGATACAGACAGTGTTTTTCATGCTACAGGCCAAAATGGACATCTAATTAAGGTACTACAATTCTAGAAGCTTTTAGCGGGTTTCTAATTTCCTTAACATTCTCCATGGAAAGCAAAACAAAGTCCACAACCTGGATTTTTAAAAGGTTCCACATGAGTCCAGGTGAGTGGCTGGTGAGACAGTACAGTGGATAAAAGCCCGAAGCAAGGCTGATGTCCTGCGTCTGATCCCTGGAGCCCACATGATGGAAGGAGAGAACAGCCCTCTGAGTGCCCTAAACATTCAGCATTGCACATATGCTCCCTCACAGATGTGCGTTCACACATACGCTTGTCATGCACAAACATGCACGCACACAATCACAAAAGCTAAAAATGCAGACAAACTGAAGATGGAACTTCCAAGATTCATCCTAACAGCATGAGAACTGTTGAGAGAAAATAGTCAATAAAATGCTTGCAAACCAAATCCAAGAACACATTAAAGATATCATTCACCACAACCAAGTAGGCTTCATCTCAGGCGTGCAGGGGTGGTTCAACATATGAAAATCCATCAATGTAATCCACCATATAAACAAACTGAATGAAAAAGAATCACATGGTCATCTCCTTAGATGCCAAAAAAATCATTTGACAAAATTCAACACCCATTTATATTTAAAGTTTTGGAGAGATCAGGGATACAAGGCACATACCTAAAGATAGTAAAATCAATATACAGCAAGTCTATAGCCAACATCAAACTGAACGGAGAGAAACTTAAAGCAATCCCACTGAAATCAGGGACAAGGCAAGGCTGCCCACTCTCTCCATATCTCTTCAACATAGTTCTTGAAGTCCTAGATAGAGCAATAAGACAACTAAAGGAGATCAAAGGGATACAAATTAGAAAGGAAGAAGTCAAAGTCTCACTATTTGCAGATGATATGATAGTATACATGAGTGACCCCAAAAATTCTACCAGGGAACTCCTGTAGCTCTTAAACACCTTCAGCAAAGTGGCTGGATACAAAATTAACTCAAAAATATCTGAAGCCCTCTTGTATACAAAAGACTAATGAACTGAGAAAGAAATTAGGGAAACAACACCATTCACAACAGCCACTAATAACATAAAGTACCTTGGAGTGACTCTAACCAAACAAGTAAAAGACCTGTTTTTTTTCTTCAAGTCTCTGAAGAAAGAAACTGAAGAAGATATGAGAACATGGAACGATATCCTATGCTCATGGATTGGCAGGATTAACAATAAAAATGGCCATCCTACCAAAAGCAATCTACAGATTCAATGCAATTCCCATCAAAATACCAAAACAATTTTTGATAGACATTGAAAGAATAATTCTCAATTTCATATAGAAAAACAAAAAACCGAGAATAAATAAGACAATCCTGTACAATAAAAGATCTTGTTGAAGTATGTCCATCCCAGACCTTAAGAGGTACTATAGAGCAACAGTAATAAAAACTGCATGGTACTGGCATAGAAACAGACTGGTGGATCAATGAAATTGAATAGAAGACCCATAAATAAACCCACAACACCTGTGGAAACTTAATTTTTGGCAAAGAAGCCAAAACCATTGAAAAAAAGACAGCATCTTCAACAAATGGTGCTGGTCCAACTGATGTCTACATGTAGAAAAATGAAAATAGAAGCATATTTATCACCCTGCACAAAGTTAAAGTCTAAGTGGATCAAAGACCTCAACATAAAACCAGACATACTAAATCAGTTAGAAGAAAAAGTAAGGAAGAGCCTAGAACTCATTGGCACAGGTGTTCCTGAACAGAACACCAACAGCACAGGCTCCAAGATCAACAATTAATAAATGGGAACTCATGAAACCGAAAAGCTTCTGTAAAGCAAAGGACACTGTCATCAGAACAAAACAACAGCCTACATACTTGGAAAAGATCTTCACCAGCCCTATATCTGACAGAGGCCTAATCTTCAGAATATATAAAGAATTGAAGAAGTTACACACTAATAAACCAAATAATCCAATTAAAAAATGGCATACAGAGTTAACAGAGAATTCTCAACAGAGGAATATCAAATGGCAGAGAAACACTTAAAGAAATGCTCAACATCCTTGGTCATTCAGGAGATGCAGATCAAAATGAATCTGAGATTTCACCTCACACCCATCAGAATGGCTAAGATCAAGAACTTGGGGATGATGCATGCTGGAGAGGATGTGGAGAAAGGGGAACCCTCCTTCATTTGCTGGTGGGAATGTGGCCTTGTACAACCACTTTGGAAATCAATCTGGTGCTTCCTTAGAAAAGTAGGAATAGTGCTACCTCAAGATCCAGCTATCCAAAAGATGCCCCATTCAATAAGGATATTTGCTCAACCATGTTCATAGCAGCTCTATTTGTAATAACCAGAATCTGGAAACAACCTAGATGTCCCTCAATGGAAGAATGGATACATAAAGTTTGGTACATTTACACAATGGAATACTACTCAGCAATTAAAAACAAGGAAATCATGAAATTTGCAGGCAAAGATTGGGAACTAGAAAAGATCATCCTGAGTGAAGTAACCCAGAAGCAGAAAGACATAAATGACATATACTCACTTATAAGTGGATATTAGCCATATAAACTAGGATGGATAATCATACTAAAATCTATAGTCCTTAAGAAGCTAAACAACAAGGAGGACCCTATGGAAGATGCTTAGTCCTCATTTGGGGCAAACAGGATAGACATCGGAAATAGGAGAAGACAAAGAACAAGACAGGAGCCTTCTTCAGAGGACTTCTGAAAGACTCTACCCACCATGGTATTGAAGAAGATACTAAGACTCATAGCCAAACTTTGGACAGAGAGCTGGAATCCTTATACAAGAGGGAGTTAGAAACACCTGGAAGGGACAGGAACTCCACAAGGAGAACAACAGAGCCAAAATACCTGGACCCAGGGGAGCCTGCAGAGACTGATACTCCAAATAAGGACCATACATGGAGAGGACCTAGACCCCCTGTTTAAAGGAAGTCCATTGGCTGCTCAGTTTCCAAGTGGGTTCCCTAGTAAGGGGTACAGAGGCTGTCTTGACATGAACTTAGTGGCTGGCTCCTTGATCACCTCCTCATAAGGGCTGGGAGTGCAGCCTTGCCAGGCCACAGAGGAAGACAATGCAGCTAGTCCTGATGAGACCTGTTAAGCTAGGGTCAGGGGGAATGGAAGAGGTCCTTCCCTATCAGGGAATTAGGGAAAGGGCACAGGGGGAGAAGAGGGAGTGAGGGTTGGGACTGGGAGGAGACAAGGGAGGAGGGCAGCAGGGATACAAAGTGAATAAACTGTAATAAATACACATATAAATAAAATTAAATAAAAAAGAATGCCCATGAGAAGTATTGTGGACATTTTGGCTTATGTTATGATAAGTAAACATGTTTTGTTATTAAAAAAAAAAAAGAATGGTTGAGAGAAGAAAATAAAGTTAGTTAAATATCCTTTCAGAAATTGTTCTTTTACAGAAAATGAATCTATGCTAACCTGCCTGTTAGATTCTGTCACGGTAGCACTAGCTTGGGACATTCTCACTATAGGGTCTTCATGAAGATAATAATCCATCTTTGTCTATATGCATTTAGTTTAGATGAAAGTTAGCAAAGATTATGGCCTCCTAGTTCTTAACAATAGTCCTAGACTACATATTTCATGGTCAATAGAGCCACTTTTTGTGTGGTTCCAAGACAGTTAAAAATATGTTATATTCTAACAAGCTACGATTTGTCACTTTTATTTTTTTTACATTTATGTAATGCTTAACAGCTTTAAATAGTTTTATATATTTTCATTTACTACTTACATGAAGACAACACACACACGCACACACACACACATGCACACACTTAATAAGAAGAAAAGAAAGAAATGTGAAAATGGGGACCAGGGAGCCGGCTCAGCAAGTGAAGGCTTTTGCTGCCAAGCCTGATAACCTGAGTTTGATCCCTGGAGCCCACACCGTAAAGAAAAGAACTGACTCCGAGAGGTTGTTCTCTGACCTCCACAAACATGCCAGGGTACACTCCTGACATACATACACAAATAATAATAATATAAAATGAAACTAGCAAAAATATGAAGGTAATGATATAATTTCCCCTAAACCACAGTTGTGCACATTCTACATACTAATTATACTGCATATTACTGTGTACTTTTTCTTTATGGGGCAACTTCAGCTTACAAAGTATTATCTTCACAATAACCCTATCATCTTGTCATCCTTCTTTTCTTTCTTAATCTAGGGACTTATTTTTTTACTGGGCAAGCATTCCACCACATCTATATGCCAGCCCCATGCTTTAGAGGTTTATCTGACGTAAACTGATTTGAAATCAGAGTGACATGAAGAATCTCCAGTTTTACAGAAAAAAAGAAGTCCTTGACTATAAGAAGGAGCAGGGTATCATGATAGTGATCTTTATTTGGATAGTCACATGCTAACTTGACATAAATGTCAAGAAATAAAAAGCATTGGGGGAGTTAGCTCAGTGGAAAAGCACTTGCCTAGCAAGCATAAGGTCTTAGGTTTGGTTCCTAGCATAGGGTTAGGTCAAGGCATCTCCTCAGGCCTGAGTAAAATATTTCACTTATAAGGCACTAAACTAGTTAGGTTTCTGTTACTGAGATAAAGATCATGACTAAAAGCATTTTGGGAAGGAAAGAGTTTATTTCAGTTTACAGTTATAGTCTATCATGAAGGGAAGTCAAAGAAGGAACTAAGGCAAAAACCTGGAGGAAGAGCTGAAGCAGAGGCCATGGAGGATTGCTGCTTACCAGCTTGTTCCCCTGGCTTGCTCAGCCTGCTTTCAGATACAGTCTCAGACCACCAGCCCAGGGGTGGCACCAAACACAGTGAGCTAGGGCCTCACATCAATCGTCCTTCTGAATGAGGTAGCCCAGAAGCAGAAAGACACTTACGGTATATACTCATTTATAAGTGGATATTAGACATATAATATAGGATAAACGTACTAAAGGATGAACACCTAAAAAAGCTAAGCAAGAAGGAGGACCCTGGGTAAGATGATCAATCCTCACTCAGAAAGGCAAACGAGATGGACATTGGAAGAGGGAGAAAACAGGAAACAGGAGCCTACACAGAGGACCTCTGAAAGACTCTACCCAGCAAGGTATCAAAGCAGAGGATAAAGCTCATAACCAAACTTTGGGCAGAGTGAAGGGGATCTTACAAAAGAAGGGGGAGATAGAAAAATCTGAAAGGGACAGGAGCTCCACAAGGAGAGCAACAGAACCAAAAATCTGGGCCCAGGGGTCGTTTCTGAGACTGATTACTACAACCAAGAACCATGTGTGGAGATAATCTAGAATCCCCTGCTCAGATGTAGCCCATGACAGCACAGTCTCCAAGTGGGTTCCCGAATAAGGGGAACAGGGACTGTCTCTAACATGAACTCAGTGGCTGGCTCTTTGATCACCTCCCCCTGAGTGGGGGGAGCCGCCTTACCAGGCTACAGAGGAAGACAATGCAGCTAGTCCTGATGTGACCTGATAGGCTAGGGTCAGATGGAAGGGAAGAAGGACCTCCCCTATCAATGGACTTGGAGAGGGGTATGGGAGGAGATGAGGGAGAGAGAATAGGATTAGGAGGGAGTGGGGGAGGGGACTAGAGCTGGGATACAAAGTGAATAAACTGTAATTAATACAAGAAATAAAAATTAAAATTAAAAAAGGAAAATGCCCTACGGACTTGCCTACAGACTTGCCAAAGGCATTTCGCATTGAGATTCCTCTTCCCAGATAATTCTAGCTTCTGTCAAGTTGACAGAAAAAAATAACTAGTATTCTACCCAAAAGAAAGTTAACTATAAAATCATATTTTAAAGCTTTCTGAGGTAGATACTCAGAACATTAATTTCTCAGATTTTCAACTTTTAAAATAAGTGCACCCAAAACTCATCTTTATTTTTTCACTAAATGTCGAGCTATATCCTATACGTTATACTTACTTTTCATTGCAACAGTTTAAAATCTTTTCTAATTTCCTGGATTCAAAGGCTGCTGAGAAGCGTATTTTTTTTTTAATAATTAAGCATTTAGGGATGTTTAATGTTTAGCTGTCATTTTCTAAAGTTATTTTAGGGTAGTTTTAGAAACTAGTAAAGATCTACTTTAGGCTCAGCATATCATTAATCTGGCAATAATCCAAATATACTTGGGAATAGTATATCCTCTAATTCCTCAGTGCAGTGTTAATCCCTCAGTTTTGTCATATAGGTAGCTTATTTGTTATTTAGTCATTTACTAGTTTTTGTTTTGTTTTTTACATATATAAAACACAAACAAGAATGGGTGACTATAAAAAAATTAAATTATATTCTAGGCCTCAAAATGAATTCTAACAAACTTGATATCATTCGTTTAGCACATACTCACAGACCATAGCATCTTTCTTTTCCTCATATAAAATGCTGATTCGTGTGGTTTCACCAAGTTGATAGTGCATAACTTACCTGGTTTTCATCCTGTACCTCCATGCTGTACTGGTCACTTGGCTGTACTTCTGTGACTTTCTCTCCAAGGAGGAAACCCAGCCGAGTCATGAGTGTGTTTGCTGCCTCATCTACAGATGGAGGTGGACCCAGGTCCTGGTCAACATCACCTGGAACAAGAGAGAGCAAACATGAATCTTAAAACAAAATGGTTTAGTTTGCTTCTATTACTGTTCTTAGATTAAGTTTGGCTTTTTTCTTTAGTTTTCATATTCTAAAGTCAACATTATAATGTTCTAGTCTACCAGCTGTTTTTTAATTTTTAATTTCTGTGTGGGTGTGTGTATGAGCATGTGTGTAAAGGACAGAGATAAACCTCAGGTATTGCTCCTCAGGAGGTATCTACCTGGTTTTGAGATGGGGTCCCTCACTGGTACCTGGGACTGCTAACTAAGCAGGGCTGGCCAATCAGCTCTAGACATCTAGCTGTTTCCACGGATAGACCTGAGAGGTTCCCAGTCTCCCTGGTACTGGGAATACAGTCAATCGTGTGCTCCCACAGCAGGATTTGTTGGTAGGTGTGAGACTGAACTTGGGCTCTCCTGCCAGCAGGGCATGCACTTTAGTAACGGTGCCATCTCCCCATCTCTTGATTTTCCTACTCTTAAAGATTGTCATTTTCATATATCATCTACTGAGCTTATTCTCAATTTATTTACAGGAAATTCTTGAATTTCAATGTTTTCGTAACATGCTATAAAGAAAAAGATTCCCGTTTTTTTTGGCCAGGAACATTCAAGCACAGTCTAACTCTTGGGATCTACATTTTAGCCAGAACAGGTACTTCATTGCAGTTCCTTCCACTGTTTTCCTTTTTAAGCCCTGTGTGTAAGTATTCCTTTTACATTCTCAAGCAATTTCAACCTGCGATGAAGTTTCAAAGAACAGAGAACTTTTTCCCCTCCATAACCATATGAAAGTTACAGATTTCTCCTCATCCTCCAAGATTATGCATTTCCTATGAACACATTCTCTTGTATAACTCATGGGTCATCACAGAAATCAGGATCCTAAGCTTTCATGACCTTAGCCCCAGGCTGATCCCAAGCTTGAAGCCCTGCTTGGTGGCATAAGCAGAGACATTTCAGGCTGACACAACTCACTTATTTTTAAAAAATCTAAAACATTCTTTAGAATCAGGATCTTGACTCTTTTAAGGCTTAAAGTTCAGGTGTTTAGTACAATGTTTCTCAATTAACCTTCTGAATCAATCCAGGTTATGCATGTTTTTGAGCAGCAGTATTTTTAAAAAGTATGTTTTGTTAACTTGGATTACTTGGTTATGCCAATGTTTACCACATTTTTCTATCTGAACATTATACCTTCCCTCTTTGTATTTAATAAGTATTCTGATGGAAAGACTGAATGAAATTATGTAAAATGTTCCACTTATTATATTTTTGTGGTGAAAAAATGGAATTTCCTTGAGGGTGTTTTATGTGCTATAATTCATCAACCTTAAGTCCATATATGATGTTGGGTAACCACAGTCACTTTTAGAACTTTTCATTGTCCCCAAGAAGTGCAGTTCTACTCAACAGTGCTTCTCCGGTCCTTTTCCTTTCACCAACTCCTAGTGACTTCTACTTTCTTTCATGGTGAAGCTGCCTATTCTAAGCACCCTGTGTAAACAGAAATATACAGCATTTTCCTCTTTGGGGTCTGGTTTATATTAGTTAGTATAATGGGGTCAAGGTTCTTCATATCATAACCTGTATCACAACATCATTCCTTTTGAAGAGTACAGTATTCATTCACCTGTTCTTGGGCATCTGGGTGCTTGTTTGGAGCTTTTAGCGACAGTAAATAGTTAAGTATGAACACTGTTGTAGAAATAAATATTTGTCTCAAACAATGATTTTTTTCCATCCATCTGTCCATTTCACTGATTTCTCTATTGCACAACTGGTGACAACGCTTATTATCAGCTTTAATTTAGCTCAAATTGTTTTAGATTTAGCTAGGGTAAGCTAGGGTAGGCTCTTATGGCCTTTTAACACACTCTTGTCATGTTTTGGACAGCTCTCTGGCACACAATTTTTCAGGCTCATCTGGTATCTTCCCTGTCGCAGCTATGGAATGAGACACTCTCTTCAGAAGCTTTTGTTTTTCTCAGAGCTATATACTAGGCATGCCAGGCTATTACTTCCTCCAGGACCCGCTCAGTGAACAGTTAGGTTATATTCATATATGCAAATATTTGCAAAGCAGTATTTATATATACATATATGTGCAAACATATATTACATACATGCATATTATTTCCATTTTTGTTTGTAAGCCTACATACATACATACATACTCTCTTCTCCATGACTTCTCTTAATTCTAACGTAATACCCTAGGCTAAGTCCAAAAGATATAATTCTCTTCCCAAACTATTAAGAAAGTAGGCCTCTATTCTCCTTAGTCTGTTCTCCCTATGTGTAACAAATTTCACTGTTACCTGCAGTGACCCTATACAAAATGTTCTTATATTGGTTGTCTTCCTATTTCAAGCTAAGGAGTGTCATCACCACTTACTCCCTCACCCAAAATTGAGATAAAATTTATATACTGTAAATTTTATCCCATGGAATATATAATTCAGTAACTTTCAGTTTATTCATAAAGTTATACAACCATCACCACAACCTAATTTTAGAATATTTTTATCACTTCAAAAGGAAATCCTGGTTCATTTTTGTCCTAAAATTTAGTTCCTTAAAGTTCTTGCTCTCTAGCATTCATCTTAGTCCTCTTACTCAAAGGATGTCACATTCTTTCCATACAATTAGCATTTCTGGCTTTTCTTCTAGATAGGTTTGGCATTTCAATGGCTGCCAACTATTAAAAAAAAATCCTTTCCAAACTCTTCACTGAGAGATGTTCAACAGAATTAGTGCTTCTTCCCTGAGACTACTCACTTTCAAGATGATATATTTTTTTTTAAATTATTGAAAAATGAGCCATGAGTAGCTCTATGCTCTGAGATCTTTCTGCCTGTGCCCCAGATGCCTGGCCCACCTCGGTTAGGGAGAGCAAGCCAGCAGAGACAGTGAACCCAGCCAAGCTGAGTTAGGTGCAGGACCTAAGTCCCACTGTCTGCCATCTCGAGGAAGCCTGTGGGGCACTGGAACAATGCTAGGCTTGGAGATCTGTCCACCTGCACCCCAGCTGCCTGGCCTACCTGGGTTACAAACAGTGAGCCAGCAGACACAGTAAACTCAGTAGAGTGCCCTTCCTTCCTTGGCTGCATCTGAATCTCCAGCACCCATTCTTGAGCCCCTAGACATCGCTCATCTTCCTGTAGACTACTCTAGACTCCAGAGACAGGTGAACCCAGTCTGCAATACAAGCTCCAGGAATAACAGTCTGGGCCTCACACAACTAGATGGCTAAAGGCTGGTGTAAGAATACAATCGACAAAAACCAGGACATCATGGCTCCACCAGAATCCCCCAAATCAATGGACAGTCTAATGCAGCTGAAACACAGGAAAATGATCTTAAATCTACGATTATGCAGTTATTATAGGCACATAATGAGGAAACGGACAAAAAATAGAGACTACCATGGGCAGACAGGAATCCACAATAAAACAGATGGGAAATGAATAAAATCATTCAAGATATGAAAATGGAATTAGAATAAAGAAAATAGAAACAGAGAAAACCCTGAAGATGGAGAACTTGAAAGATCAGGAACCACAAAGGTAAGCATCATCACCAACACAAGAGATGGAGGAGAATCTCAGGCGCTGAAGATACAATGGCTCAATTGCAGAAATTGATATATGTCTCAAAGAAAACATAAAAATGGAAAAGTTCCTGACACAAAACATCTAAGAAATCAAGGGCACCATGAAAAGAAGAAATCTAAGAATAATAGAAAGACAAAAAAAGGAAGGGAGGGAGGAAGGAAGAGAGAGAGAGAGAGAGAGAGAAAGAAAAGAAAAGAAAAGAAAAGAAAAAGAAAAAGAAAAGAAAAGAAAAGATAAGATTCCAGGCTCCAAGGTTCAGAAAATATCTTCAAGAAAATCAAAGAAAAAAATTTCCCCAACCTTAAGAAAGCGATGCCCTTAAACACACGAGAAGCTTATAGAACAACAAATAGACTAGACCAGAAAAAAATTCCTTCCACCACATAATAATCAAAACACTAAAGATATAGAACAAAGAAAAATATTAAAAGTAGCAAGGGAAAAAGAATAAGTAACATACAAAGGCAGACCTATCGGAATCACATCAGACTTCTCAGTAGACACTATGAAAGCCAAAAGGGCCGAGTTGGAGATCATGCAGATACTAAGAGACCACAGGTTCCAACCCAGCAAAACTTTGAATCAACATAGATGGAGAAAACAAAATATTCCATAACATAACATGAATGACCCTAAAAATTTTACCACAGAACTCCTAGAGCTGATAAATACCTTCAGCAAAGTGGCTAGATACAAAACAACAACAACAAATCAGTAGACCTCCTGTAAATAAAAGACAAAAGGGCTAAGAAGGAAATTAGGGAAGCAACATCCTTCACAAAAGCAAGGAAAAAAATAACATAAAGTACCTTGGTGTAACTCTAACCAAGCAAGTAATAAGACTTGTATGAAAAAAAACTTTAAGTCTCTGAAGAAAGAAATTGAAGAAGGTATCAGAAGATGGAAAGATTTCCCATGCTCATGGATAGGTAGGTAGGATTAACATAGTAAAAATGGCCATCCTACAAAAGCAATCCACAGATTCAATGCAATTCCCATCAAAATACCAACACAATTCTTTACAGAATAAAATAATAATTCTCAACTTCATATGGAAAAACAAAACTAAACTAAAAACCCAGAATAACCAAAATTATCCTGTACAATAAAAGAACTTCTGGAGGTATCTCCATCCCTGATCTCAAGTTGTACTGTAGAGCAACTGTAATAAAAACAGACTGGAGGATAAATGGAATCAAATCAAAGACACAGAAATAAACCCACCACACCCAAGGACACCTAATCTTTGACAAAGAAGCCAAAACCATACAATGGAAAAAAGACAGCATCTTCAACAAATGGTGCTGGTCTAACTGGATATCTACATGTAGAAAAATGCAAATAGATCCATACTTATCACTTTGCACAAAACTAAAGTCCAAGTGGATCAAAGACCTCAACATAAAACCAGACACACTAAACCGCTTAGAAGAAAAAGTGGGGAAGAGCCTTGAATGCACTGGCACAGGAGACACTTCCTGAACAGAGCACCAACAGCTCAGGCTCTCAGAGTAACAATCAATAAATGGGACCTCAAGAAACTGAAAAGCTTCTGTAAAGCAAAGAACACTGTCATCAGAGCAAAAGGACAGCTTACAACTGGGAAAAGATCTTCATCAACCCTCCATCTGACAAAGGGCTAATATCCAGCATATGTAAAAAACAAAAAATGAAACACCAACAAACCAAATAATCCAATTAAAAAATGAGATACAAAACTAAACAGAGAATTCTCATCAGAGGAATATCAAATGGCAGAAAAACACTTAAAGAAATGCTCAATGTCCTTAGTCACCAGGAAAATGCAAATCAAAATGACTCCGAGATTCCACTTTACACCCATCAGAATGACTAAGATAAAAAACTCAAGTGACATTCTGGAGAGGATGTGGAGAAAGAGGAACCCTCCTCCATTGCTGGTGGGAATGTGGCCTTGTACAATCACTTTGTAAACCAATCTGGCCCTTCCTCATAAAAATAAAAATTAGGAATAGTGTTACCTCAAGATCCAGCTATACCACTCCTAGGCATATACCCAAAAGATGCCCCACCATTCAATAAGGACATTTGCTCAACCATGTTCATAGCAGCTCTATTCGTAATAGCCAGAATCTGGAAGCAACCTAGAGATCCCTCGATGGAGGAATGGATACAGAAAATTTGGTACATTCACATAATGGAATACTACTCAGCAATTAAAATTTGAAATTTGCAAGCAAATTTGCAAGCAATCATGAAATTTGCAAGCAAATGGATGGAACTAAAGAGATCATCCCGAGTGAGGTATTCTGGAAGCAGAAAAAACATGCATGGTATATATTCACTTATATGTGGATATTAGCCATATAATATAGGATAAATATACTAAATTCTATAGACCTAAAGAAGCTAAACAACACAGAGGAAGATGATGCAGCCAGCCTTGATGAGACTTGATAGGCTAGAGTCAGATAGAAGGGAAGGAGATCCTCCCCTATCAGGGGACTAGAGAAGGGGCATAGGGAGAGAAGAAGGAGGGTGGGTGGGCCAGGGAGGAGGGTGCAGCAGGGATACAAAGTGAATAAATTGTAATAAAAATATAAATAAAATAAATTTAAAAAAAAACAGCAATTCCTATAACCAACAGAAGCCTGTATCCAGAAAATAAATCCCTGTGCCCCAAACCAATGAGAAAAAAAAAAAAAATTGAGAAATGGCTTCCACATGCCCATGCTATGCATGCACATCCTATTAAATAAGTAGATTAATTAAAAATCTGTATATTCTTCAACACTTATACTCTAGCATCTTATTAGCAAAAATTTCAAAAATGACATGTAAACTGGCAGAGAATTGTTCATAGAGACAAAAACCTGAAATCAGCTAGCAATAATAGACAATGACAACAATAAAAACATCTTACATAGTATTAGGAACACATGCTAAGAATTTCATTTATATAAAGCTAAAAGGGCAGTGAAACCAAGAAAAGCTGCTGAACATGGGCGAGAGCATGGGGGAAGCACGCAGAAAGTATCTGAAGGCAGGCCTACAGAATGAGCAGAGTCTGTATCTCAGGTCTGGTGGCCGCTAAGGAGCGGAATGTATGCCCTCCATAAAACTGCAGGTCAAAGAATTACATTCAGACACTTCTGTATTTATGTTGCATCTTAGCTTTAAAAACATACACAATGAATTAAGGACAAGGGACACTGATTTTAAGAGTAAAACATTTTTTTTTCTTTTGAAGAAGTGAAACTTATGCAAAAGGAAGCACTATATATTTCAAATTTTTATCTACTTAAAAAATTGTTCAAAGGAAGGGTATTAATTAAACACCAACAAATTTCATGCCTTGAAAGTCTAGGAGGTCCAACATGGCAGCGACCACTGCGCACAGTAACTGAGGGGCACAGGATCCGAAACTCCAAGATTGGAGAGTGGAGGGGCAGCTGAAGCCCCATCATTAACATTGAGGCTTCCTGGGCGAGAGGGGACAACCTGCGAGCTGGGACAGTTTGGATCCAGGTCACGCGTGGACGTTTCCAGGGACTGAGAGTGGCGAATATTTGACCCCCTTGCACTTGCCCTTGCTCCAAGCACGGGCCTCCGGCTCAGCAGAGGCGACAGTGGTTGCCCCAAGCATGAGCTTCATGCTCAGTGACTGAGACAGCAGAGGCAGCTGCCCCAAGTACAGGTCTCCCAGCCTGGCGGCCAAACAGTGGACACCACTGAGCTGACGGATCTCCTATTCTTCCTATTCATTTGTCCCTGAAGGCCCAAACCTAGGAGAATAGAACAGGGGGAACCCCTGTGCCATCCGATTAGGCCTGTGAGCGAGTGAGGGCACCTTCAAGTGAGTGCATGCAGAGCCCCAGATCCAGGGTCCCTCTCATCAGATCCCTCCACACCCATACCCACACCCACACTGAGGGCAACATAGGGATCCATGGGACGGCGTTCTCAACACTGAAGGCCCTGTTCTGTGGGTCTACCATAGGAGTCCAGGCAAACAATTCCTGGAGCCCAGACAGATTTGAATACTAGGAGGACAGGACCACAGGCCTGTAGGCCACTGAGGTATCAGGGCACCTGCACATGGTACTGTGCTCACAAACAGCACCAGACCTCCTCCTGCGCTTAAGCTCCATCCTTCCAGGCACCTACACGTTCTAGCACCCTGACCTTCAAGGCACATTTCCATGCACAAGCCCACGCTTGCCACATGCACCTGCAACCTTTCTCCCTGAGATATAGCTGAAACACCAACATCCACTCTTGAACCTGTAGACCTCTCTCATCTTCCTGAAGAATACTCCAGACACCAGCGACAGATTGACCCTGTCTGAATTACAGACTCCGGGAACAAGCAGCGAGGCTTCACCAGCAACTCCCAAAATCAAGAGATATCTTAATCCATTGGAAACTTAGGAAAATGATTTTAAATCTATGCTTATCGAGTTATTGGAGGCACATGAACAGGAAACTAACAAAAATCTCAAAGAAATAACCACACAAATAGAAGCACATGAAGAGAAATGAACAAAGCTCTTAAAGAAATACAGGCAAATATAGCCACACAAATAGAGGCACATAAAGAGGAAACAAACAAAAAAAAAAATAGAGGCCATCATCAAAAGACGGGAATCCACATTCAAACAGATGAAGGAAATGGTGCAAGACATGAAAACAGAATTAGAATCAATAAAGAAAATGCAAACAGAAAACACTGGAGCTGGAGAAATTAGAGAAGAGAGCAAGAACCACAAAGGTAAGCATCACCAGCAGAATACAAGAGATGGAAGAGAGAATCTCAGGCGTTGAAGATACAATTGCAGAAACTGATCCATCTCTCAAAAAAAAAAAAAAAAAAAAAAGGTAAAATCTGAAAAGTTCCAAACACAAAACATCCAAGAAATCAAGGACGCCATGAAAAGACAAAATCTAATAATAGGAACAAACGAAAAAGAAGATTCCAGGCTCCAAGGTTTAGAAAATATTTTCAAGAAAATCACAGAAGAAAAAATTTCCAACTTAAAGAAAGAGATGTCCATTAACATAAAAAAGGCCCATAGAACACCAAATAGACTAGACCAGAGCAGAAACTATATAATAGTCAAAATACTAAAGCTATAGAACAAAGAAAAAATACTAAAAGCAGCAAGGGAAAAAGGCCAAGTAACATATAAAGGTAGACCTATCAGAATCACACTGGACTTCTCAGCTGAAATTATGAAAGCTAGAAGGACCTAGGCAGATGCCATGTAGACTCTAAGAGACTACAGATGCCAACCCAGGCTACTATACCCAGCAAAACTTTCAATCACCATAGATGGAGAAAACAAAATATTACATGACAAAACTAAACATACAATATCTACACAGCAACCCAGGCCTATAGAAGATACTAGAAGGAAAACTCCAATCCAACGAAATCAACTACATCCAAGAAAACACAAGAAAACAGATAAGTTCACAACAGAAAATTAAAAGAAACAAGCATTGAAACATAGTAACACCACCAACCCACAATAAAAGGAACTAACATTCACTGGTCACTCCTATCTATCAACATCAATGGACTCAGCTCTCCAATAAAAAGACACAGACTAACAGAATGGTGCAGAAACAGGATCCAACATTCTCCTGCATCCAAGAAACACACCTCTGAAACAAAGATAATACCTCTGAGTAAAGGGCTGGGGAAATGTTTTACAAGGAAACAGACCCAGAAAACAAGCTGGAGTAGCTATCCTAATATCTAAAAAAATAGACTTGCAACCAAAATTAATCAAAAAAGATAAGGAGGGACACTTCATTCTCAACAAAGGAAAAATCCATCAGGAGGACATCACAATCCTGAACACCTATGCCCCAAATACAAGAGCACCCACATTTGTAAATAAAACATTATTAAGGTTGAAATCACACATCAATCCCAACACCTTAGTGTTGGGGGACTTTAACACTCCACTCTCACCAAAGGACAGATCATCTAGACAGAAGCTGAATAGGGAAATAATGACACTTACGGAGGTCCTAAATCAAATGGACCTAATAGACGTCTACAGAACTTTTCACCAAACTCAAAAGAGTATACCTTTTCAGCAACACAGGAAACCTTCTCAAAAATTGACCATATAGTCAGGCACAAAGCAAGCAACAACAGATATACAAGAAGATTGAAATAATCGCTTGTATCCTATCTGATCACCATGACCTAAAACTAGACCTGAACAACAGAAATAACAAAAAGCCTACATACACATGGAAACAACTCTCTACTCAATGACAGCTTGGTCAGGGAAGAAATGAATAAAGAAATTAGAGACTTCCTAAAATTCAATGAAAATGAAGGCACAACTTATGGGACACTATGAAAGCAGTGTAAGAGGAAAGTTCATAGCACTAAGTGCCTCCAGAAAGAAGTTTGAGACATCTTATACAAATAACTTAATGGCATACCTAAAAGCCCTAGAAAAGAAGCAGACTCACCCAAGAGGAGTAGACAGCTGGAAATAATCAAAGAGTTGAAATCAATGAATTAGAAACAAAGAAAACAATTCAAAGAATCAATGAGACTGAGAGCTGGTTCTTTGAGAAAATCAACAAGATAGACAAACCATTAGCCAAAGTAACTAAAAGGCAGAGAGAAACTACCCAAATCAGCAAAAATCAGAAATGAAAAGGGGGACATAACAACAGACACTGAGGAAATCCAAATAATCATTAGGTCGTACTGCAAAAGCCTATATGCCACAAAATTTGAAAATCTAAATGAAATGGACAATTTTCTTGATGGATTCCATTTAACAAAATTAAATCAAGATCAGGTAAATAGATTAAATAGTCTTATATCCCCAAAAGTAATAGAAGCAGTCATCAAAAGTCTCCCTTCCAAAAAAAGCCCAGGGCCAGATGGTTTTGGTTCAGAATCTACTAGACCTTCAAAGAAGAGCTAACTCCAATTCTCTTCAAACTATTCCTCAAAATAGAAACAGAAGGAACATTACCAAATTCATTCTATGAAGCCACAGTCACCCTGATACCTAAACTACACAAAGATCCAACAAAAAAAGAGAACTTTAGACCTGTCTCTTATGAACACTGAGGCAAAAATACTTGTAAACCAAATCCAAGAACACATAAAAGATATTGTCCATGTCCAAGCAGGCTTCATCCCAGGCATGCAGGGGTGGTTGAATATACGGAAATACATCAATGTAATCCTCCATAAAAAAAAAAAAAACCTGGAGAAAAACCACATGATCATCTCCTTAGATGCTGAAAAAGCATTTGACAAAAATCCAACACCCATTCATGTTTAAAGTCTTGGAGAGATCAAGGAAACAAGGCACATACCTAAACATAGTAAAGACAATATACAGCAAGCCTATATCCAACATCAAACTAAATGCAGAGAAATTTAAATCAGTCCCACTGAAATCAGAGACAAGACAAGGTTGCCCACTCTCTCTGTATCTCTTCAACATAGTACTTGAAGTCCTAGTTAGAACAATAAGACAACTAAAGGATATCAAGGGAATACAAATTGGAAAGGAAGAAGTCAATGTGTCACTATTTGCAGAAGATATGATAGGATACATGAGTGACACAAAAATTTAACCAGAGCTTCAGCTAATAAACACCTTCAGCAAAGTGGCAGGATACAAAATTAACTAACAAAATCAGTAGCCTTCCTATATATGAAAGACAAAAGGGCTAAGAAAGATATTAGGAAAACTACACAAATAGCCACTAATAACATAATGTACCTTGGTGTGACTCTAACTAATCAAGTGAAAGACCTGTTAAAAAAAAAAAAAAAAACTTCAGGTCCCTGAAGAAAGAAATTGAAGAAGATATCAGAAGATGGAAAGATCTCCCATGCTCATGGATTTGTAGGATTAACACAGTGAAAATGGCTATCCTGCCAAAAGCAATCTACAGATTCAATGCAATTCCCATCAAAATACCAACACAAAAGAGAAAGCAGGAAACAGGACAAAAGCCTACACAGAGGACCTCTGAAAGACTCTACCCAGCAAGGTATCAAAGCAGATGCTGAGACTCACAGCCAAACTTTGGGCAGAGTGCACAGAATCTTATGAAAGAAGGCGAGGATAGTAAGAGCTGGAGAGGAGAGGAGCTCCACAAGGAGAGCAACAGAACCAAAATAGCTGGGCCCAGGGTCTTTTCTGAGACTGATACTCCAACCAAGGACCATGCATGGAGATAACCTAGAACCCCTGCACAGATGTAGCCCATGGCAGCTCAAGTGGGTCTAAGTGGGTTGCCTAGTAGGGGGAACAGAGACTGTCTCTGATATGAACTCAGTGGCTGGCTCTTTGATCACCTCCCCCTGATGGGGGAGCAGCCTTGTCAGGCCACAGAGGAGGACAATGCACCCAGTCCTAATGAGACCTGATAAGCTAATGTCACAGGGAAGGGGAGGAGGACCTCCCCTATCAGTGGACTTGGAGAGGGGCATGGGAGGAGAAGAGGGAGGAAGGGTGGGATTGGGAAAGAATGAGGGAGGGGGCTAAAGCTGGGATACAAAGTGAATAAAATGTCATTAATAAAAAATAAATAAATTTTAAAAGTCTAGACCTTTCTTTTAAAGGACTTGTATTAGGTAAAAAATATGTTATGATAAAATTAGTTTGTTATGATTTAAAAAAGTGTGCTGGGAAACAACTTATTAATTTGCTATGAGGACCTATTGTTTGGATGAGCTTTAGAGAGACACATTTAAATCACAGCACTGCCTGAGATGAAACTCTCCCAGTTGCATTCTGGATCTTACTATCTCTCCTGATTTCAGAGTAACTTGATCTAAAAGGTGACTCTTCCTCTCTGAAAAATTAAAAAATAATGTTTTTAAGTAAGCTTTTTCCCACTGGCTATCAGATACATTCAGTATTACCAAGCCTTTCAGCATTACCAAGCCCTCTTCCCATACTTTTCTGGCAATTTCAGTAGCAACAGTATTAGGATAGATATAGGCCACGGTATTTGACAACCATTTTACAAATCAAATGAGGTACAAAAAAACACAGAGGGAAAAAATGAACAAAATTATCTTGGGAGAGTGAAAGGAAGAAGAAGATGGAAAAGGGATTTGGAAGAAACTATATCTGAAATTAATAGTTTTATATTTAATAGACTTAAAGAAAAGGAGCAGACAGAATAATTTCTAGATTCAAATTCTGCCTGATTTCCCAATTCAACACAAAAATACCAAACATTGTAGTAAAAGCTGACTACATACAGAATATGTCATGTTTTTAAAAGTGCTGTTTATTTTTAAACAATATCATATTACTGGTAGTATTAACAGCATTAACCCTAATGTTTACTAAGCCAATATTACCTGATGAATTCCTGTGTGCATAAAATGCATTAATCATTTAAATCTTCATAATATCCTATTTTACAGATAGAAAAATCTTCAAAGATGAAGGTCTTGATTGCCCAGGACTCAGAATCAGTTAAACAGCTGTTAATATTTTAAATACAGGCTGCCTTGTTCAAGAGCCCATGTTTTTGACATTTGCACTATTATGTTAAAATATGTGATTTAAAAAATGAATGTGATTAGCAAGTATTTGGTTGTTTGAAACAAGGTCTTTTTATATAGCCCAGGCTGGCCTCAAAGTCTCATCAATCCCCCTGTTTCAGCCTTCCAGGTGATGGGTTACAACCATGCAGCACTCTACCTTCTCCTGAGATTACAGATTTTCCCTTTAAGAAATGCACTGCAGTTATATGATGATAGAAAATATAGGAAAATATTTAATAGTAAAAGACCATTTTTACTTAGAACTTCTGATGTCAAGCAATGGGTTAGGTATTAGATATACATACACAAAATATGGGCACAGTTCTTATAACCACAGAATTCATTTTCATAGGCGAAATTAAATACAATTTATTGTGTACTTGAGCCTCTTTTGGGTATATGCCTAGGAGTGGTATAGCTGGATCTTGAGGAAGCGCTATTCCTAGTTGTCTGAGGAAGTGCCAGTTTGCTTTCCAGAGTGGTTGTACAAGTTTACATTCCCACCAGTAGTGGAGGAGGGTTCCCCTTTCTCCACAACCTCTCCAGCATGTGTTGTCACTTGAGTTTTTGATCTTAGCCATTCTGATGGGTGTAAGGTGAAATCTTAGGGTCATTTTGATTTGCATTTCCTTATGACTAAGGACGTTGAACATTTCTTTAAGTGTTTCTCTGCCATGCGATATTCCTCTATTGAGAATTCTCTGTTTAGCTCTGTTCCCCATTTTTTAATTGGATTACTTGATTTGTTGCTGTTTAACTTCATTCGTTCAACCATGTTTGTAACGGCCTTATTTGTAATAGCCAGAATCTGGAAACAGCCCAGATGCCCCTCAGTGGAGGAATGGATACAGAAATTGTGGTACATCTACACAATGGAATATTACTCAGCAATAAAAAACAAGGAAATCATGAAATCTGCAGGTAAATGGTGGGATCTGGAAAAGATCATCCTGAGTGAGCTATCCCAGAAGCAGAAAGACACACATGGTATATACTCACTCACAGAGACATATAATATAGGATAAACCTACTAAAATCTGTACACCTAAAGAAACTAATCAAGAGGGAGGACTCTTGCTAAAATGCTCAATTCCTATCCAGAAAGGCAAAGAGGATGGACATAAGAAGAAGGAGAAAAGAGGGAACAAGTCAGGAGCCTGACACAGAGGACCTCTGAAAGGCTCTGCCCTGCAGACTATCAATGCAGATGCTGAGACTTATGGTCAACCTTTGGGCAGAGTACAGGGAATCTTAGGAAAGAAGTGGGAAACAGTAAGATCTGGAGAGGACAGGAACTCCACAAGGAGAGCAACAGAACTGAAAAATCTGAGCACAGGGATCTTTCCTGAGACCGATATGCCAACCAAGGACTATGCATGGAGATAACCTAAGACGCCTGCACAGATGTAGCCCATGGCAGTTCAGTATCCAAGTGGGTTCCATTGTAATAGGAACAGGGACTGTCTCTGATATGAACTGATTGGCCTGCTCTTTAATTACCTCCCCCTGAGGGGGAAGCAGCATTACCAGGCCACAGAAGAAGACAATGCAGCCACTCCTGATCAGACCTAATTGACTAGGATCAGAAGGAAGGAAAAGAAGTCCTCCTCTATCAGTGGATGTGGGGAGGGTCATGCATGCAGAGGGTGGAGGAAGGGAGGGATTGGGATGGGAGGAGGGAGAGAACCACGGGGGGGGGATATAAAGTGAATAAAGTGTAATTAATAAAGAATCAAAAATACAATTTAATTAAATCACAGCAAATTAAATTCTGTGATAACACAGGCAAAAAAAAAAAAATCCACTGCTGTAAAAAAGCTAGTGAATATTTCAGAAGACATTTTATGAGTCTTTACCTTTTGTTTTTTTTAATTTTTTTTTAACTTAGCAGGTTCTTTTTTTTATCTTGACTAATTTACTGTTAGTGAACTGTCAAGTATATGTCCATGAATCTTAAACATTTTTAATGTTTTTCCTAGTATTCTCTTTTTTTAAATTTTTATTTTTTAAATATTCATCACAGGTTATACCAGCCATAGCCCCCTTCCTCATTCCCTCCCAATCCCACCCTCCCTTCCTCATCTCCTCTCGGTCCCTTTCCATGTCCCTCAACGGAGGAATGGATGCAAAAATTGTGGTACTTTTACACAATGGAATACTAATCAGCAATTAAAAAGAAGGAAACCATGAAATTTGCAGGCAAATGGTGGGATCTAGAAAAGATCATCCTGAGTGAGGTATCCCAGGAGCAGAAAGACACACATGGTATATACTCACTTATATAGACCTGTAAGATAGGATAAATGTACTAAAATATGTGCACCTACAGAAGATAAACAAGAAAGAGGACCAGGGGTAAGATGATCAATCCTCACTTAGAAAGACAAATGGGATGGACATGGCTAAGTAGGAGAAAACAAGAAACAGGACAGGAGCCTACCACAGAGGGCCTCTGAAAGACTCTACCAAGCAGCATATCAAAGCAGATGCTGAGACTCATAACCAAACCTTCGGCAGAATTCAGGGAATCTATGATAAAAGGGGGAGTTAATATGACCGGGAGAGGACAGGAGCTCCACAAGGACAAAATATATCAGGGCATGGGGGTCTCTATGAGACTGTTTCTTTAACCAAGGACCATGTTTGGATATAACCTAGAACCCCTGCTCGGATATAGCCCATGGTAGCTCAGTATCCAAGTGGGTTTCCCTAGTAAGGGGAACAGGGACTATTTCTGACATGAACTCAAGGTCTGGCTCCTTTACCTCCCCCGGCCCCCAAGGGAGGAACAGCCTTGCTAGGCCACACAGAGGACGACATTGCAGCCAGTACTAAAGGTACTTGATAAGCTAGAGTCAGACAGATGGAAGGGGAGGAGGATCTCCCCTAGCAGTGGAGGTGGAAAAAGTCTTTACTTTTGAAAATATAAATTCTCTACTCAACAGGTTTATATCATCTGTAAAGATTACCTTCTACTTCAAATGGTCAATATCCAGAAAGAAAATGATTATTTTCCCAAGAAGCAAATACCTAATAGAAAATAATTTAAATCTCCAGTCTGTTTTTCTAAGATGGCACTTACCTACAAATACTGAAACATTATGTGTCTCATTTCTTTCTTTTTTAATTCTCTGCATTTTCAATACTAGGTTATTTACACATTTCATTCATTACAAATTACTGATTTCTCTTCTATTTAAATATGACAGCTCTTTGTGCTATATTAAATGAATTTATGTGTTCTTTCTAACAGAGGTATAAAAAAGTGAGTATCTTGACCTAACTACCAAAGCAGAACTGATTATATTTCCACCTCTTCATTCGTCCGTCTGTCTGTCTATCTATCTATCTATCTATCTATCTATCTATCCATCCATCCATCCATCCATCCATCTATTTTCTGAGACAGGGTTTCTCTGTGTAGTCCTGGTTATCCTGGACTTGCTTTATAGACCAGGCTGGCCTTGAACTCACAGAGATCAGCCCGCCTAAGTGCTGGGATTATAGGCATGCGCCAAAGTGCCCAGCTCATTTGATCCTCTCCTTTTCAGAACACTAGAAATTGATTAACTCCTAGCAAGTGTTGAAAAAGTACAGAGCTTTTCCATGTTCTTGCAAAAATAGCTCCTGGTTACACAAATCACTGCTCACTAGGGATCAAGAATGAAAGCCACGGCCTCACCGATAGTGCAACTGATAGTAAGGCACCACTCCATATTCAATTCCCATGACCATAATTAAAGATGAGGTAGAACAATGAATGGAGTACGAGTGAAAATACTGACAACTGTTAGAAGTGGGGATACATTAATGGACATAATCTAAATTTAAGCTTTTTCGCACGAGCTTCTTGGGCTCACGCAGATGACTTTACTTAGATAATGGGACCATTACAAACATGTGCCTATACAGCTGGGCTCTCCTTGTGTTCTTGTAATTCACCAAGAGACAAGTGAGTCTTTGGTTGATGCCTTTTTAACCTTGGTCTCTAAATTTCAGTCCAACCTGAATCAACCCTACAGCTATCCAGCCAACCTGCAGCCCAGACAAAAGACATCTAACCAACACCTGCAAACCTTAGAAGTTAGATTATGTGTGACAAGCACTTAGAAATTTAAATATAAACAAAGAATGAAATCATTTTTTTCTGGCCTCTGATTACTAAAAATATTTCAGTAAAAGCTCTACGTACAAATTTTAGAAAATGCAGAAGTGTGTCAAGGTAATAAGAAGCTTCAACTGAAAGTACGAATATCCCACCATTTGCTGTGCTGAAGCTTAACATACAGTATATGGCTTATTTGTGTTACTTATACTAAGAATCTTGTAAGATGAAAGAAGACGGTCTATTTAATTTAAATTTTACAAATAATTTGTTTTTGAGGCACACCTCAGTGTATAAGCCAGGCTAGCCTCAAATTCACAATATGACCCAGATGAGTTTCAAACTTGTAATACTCTTGCCTCAGGCTCCTGAGGGCCGAAATTACAGGAGAATACTCAAAGACTTTTCCTTCTTTCCTTCCTTCTTTCCTTGTATGTAGGTGTTAAAGTTAGGACACTATAGAGCTGGCAGGTAGAAGAGTCAGAAATTAAACCCAAATCAGGGTTGGAGATTTTGCTCAACATAGCCCTTGGTTTAATTTCTAGTACCTGTGTCCCCTGCCAAAAAGAAAAGGATGCTAACTCAAAACCTGAGTTCTTACTCACTGATATATGTGGTCCAAGAATAGAACTTTAAAGTAACATGTAATCCACAGCCAGATTTAAGAACTGCTAACTTTAGCACCATCTCACCAACCGTACTCTGACTTCCCAATAATCTGCATCTTTCTCTTGGGCTAGCAATGGTGTTTTCTCCTGGTCATTTTTTATGAGCATATACTAATATATTTATATTAATATATAATTTAAAAATTACAGAAATACCATGTTATAGATAATATTGCTATGACAGGAAACTGAGACATGTTCTATTGCATAACTAGTGAGGGAAAAATTAGAATTGAAATACACTGATATTTGTTTAACCAAAAATGACTACAACCTGTCTGTCTCCACAAACTTTAAATTTGTGACTATTCAGAATATACTTAAAAGTTGTACACCACATTTCAGTGTTATCACTATAATATATTAATTAACATTTCTGAGCATTCAGTGTAGGTCAACCACTCTGATAAATGCTTTGTACACACTGATCTGACTTAAGATTGATCATTTATTTATTTATTTGTTCGTTCGTTCATTCATTCATCCAAGGCAGGGTTTCTCTGTGTAGCCTTGGCTGTCCTGGCCTCGCTTTGTAGACCAAGCTGGCCTTGAACTCACAGACATCTGCTTGCCTCTGTCTCCCCAAGTGCTGGGATTACAGGGCTGTGCCACCTCAACTGGCACTCATTTAAGATTAATATCTCCATTTTTATAGATGAAGAAACTGTGGCTTAGAAAGGTTAAGTGACTTGCTTAAAACCACACATAAAATAGTAATACCACAGACAAGTGATGAGGTCTACCTTCTTACTTGGAGAATTGTTCTATTGAAATGATTGACATCAGTTGGTTACCTCTTTTCAGGAAAATAAATTACAACTCTATCACATTAAAAAAAAATTTCAAATTGGGCAGTGGGTGCACACACCTTTAATGCTAGCACTTAAAAGGCTGAGGCAGGTGGATCGCTATGTCCAAGGCCAGCTTGGTCTACAAAGTGAGTTCCAGGCTACACAGAAAAACCCTGTCTCAAGATAAAACAAAACAAAACAAAAATTCTACTTCTTAATGTATGAATAATAGAGTATGCCTACAGGAGTGAATGATAACTAGGTTACAGGGCAATGTGTTTTTTAACTATATGGTTCTAATTCAAGAACTAGGCAATACATCCTGCTTCTGTACACTAGACAAATCACTCATACTCCCTTAGTCCTAGGTTGCCCACTTTGAAGCAATCACCTAACAGAGTTCTCCAAACACCCTTTACTCTGGTAGTTTAGTTATGGTGATACTGTAAGTTATCTCCATGGCTGCAAAGGTAGAATCAAAAATTTATTTACATATTCCCTTATGTTGTGCATATGACAAATTTAATATGAGGAATTTATAATAACTTAGATATTTAAGACTCTAGAGCTATCCAGATGAAGTATTCAATTTATTAGACAAATATTCTGGATTAACAGCTACACCATAAAGTAGCTTTTCTTAAACTGTAGACCAAACATTGATGACTTAGTCTGGCTTGATTCAGAATTTGCTTTCCCATGTAGGACAACACAGAAAACACACAACTATAGAGATGTCCAGTACAGCTGGACAAACCAATAAAAATATGTAATGTCTTTATTTCAGGTACAAAAGATTTATTTCTCTGGCTTCTAACGTATAGAAACATTGCCAATTATTCCCAAGACATCAAGAACAACACAATACACCCCACAGACTTGCAGCACCGTTTACTGTAGCATTTGTAAGCCATCTGCAACAGACTTTACACCAACAGGCTCTTAAAATATGACACATCTACCAACAGCTTGCCATCATCTGGGAATTTGTTAAGAAATGCAAATATTTAATCTATCTCAGACCTACTGATTCAGAAATTCTAGGGGTGGACCCAAGTAATCTGCATTTGGGTAGGGTCTGGTAATTTTGAAATACGTTAGGATTTGAGAACAACTGCTCTAACCTTTAGTTTACAACTGTTGCTTCTGTGAGACCTAGTTCCCTAAATTTGCAGGCGATGAGTTAAACAGGTAGATAAAAACATCAGCCTTAATTGTATTTTTATATATGAATACAAAATCACACATATTCCTTGTTCTGTTCTATCAGCATATCTTACATTAAAAATTAGAAAACCCATGGATTTGTTACTTGTTTTGTAGATGTAGAAAGAAGCCCCTTCTCTCTATCTTCTAAAGTTCTGATAAGTGAGTCTATGAAATAGGCCAACAACAGATAGGCTAATAGGAGAAAAGGCAGGCAAATGTATGCTAGGCAGAAAAACAAGTACCAAAAATACCCAGGACATCAGTATGCATATAAACCCTCTTCACAGAGAGGAGAGATGATGTGGCAATTTAGAGACAGTAAATGATTTATGACTTTCATAAGAATAAATGGAATCCCGGGACAAGGTCTGTCTAAGCACAGTGTCAACCTTTATTCTCCTTTCCTGTGATAGTCACTCTTCCTGGTTGGTGAGGTTCCCCGGGAAAGGACTACAGACAAATGAGTCCCTTTGGCCAGAGAATCTGTCTTTAGGCAGATATGCAAGTTCATAGAAAGCCTGTCCCTATGCTGTTTCAGGGAAGAAAGACAGGAAAAGATAGGCAGGCAGGAGGTTAGAGAGATCACAGATCTGAGGCTGTTTCTAAACATGCTTTGGCATGACAAAGCATTGCACTCTGGGGCAGCCTTTTGTAAATCTCAAGTTTGTTTAATGTGTACTCCTTAATTCATTTTGCTTATGGCTAAATCTTAATACTACCTAGAGATAATACTATCTTCAAGCCTCAGGTTACACTCTTATCTCAGCAGAAACTTATTTTTAGAGGCTCTAAAAACATTATTGTAAAAGAACAGATGAGTACAAAGTTTCTATGGTATAGATCTGTTTCAGATTTTAAATGGAAAGATTACAAAGCATGGTAATAAGCATTCTGGCATCGTGTTTTGATTCTTCTTGGTGTTCTCAAAACCTTAACTGAAGTCTGGTTCCACCAACAAAGAATTCATGCTTGTGGAAAATATGCATAAATAATCACATTGCTAGGACTGCACAGAGTGCTTTAGCACAGACATTCCCAAGTCACGGATCCTTTGCTTCATGACCAGAATAGCAGCTACCTTAGACCCTTGATATAATTAATATGGTGCTAAGATTAGGCTCCTCTGACAGTCATCCTGACTTGTGAATCCAGAAAAGAAAAAGCTTCTGACAGGGTTAGAAGTCTAGTTCAGTGGTGGAGGGTTTGCCTAACTTGTATGAGATCCCTGTGTTAGAGCCCCAACTCAAAGGAGTAGAGCAAACAGAGGAAGGAAAGGAGGGTAAAAAACAAAAGAGAAGAAAAAGAGGAGAAGGGAAGAAAAGAAAGGGAGTACTGAGGTGGTAAGAGGAGGTACTTAGAAAAAAAGAATTTAGCATTTATTTTATAACACTGAAGTTTACAAATGAATGCAAAGTACAATATTCCTTTTGCTATGAAGTACACCTCAACATAGGGCAAAGAACTTATATAGTGCTTTCAGAAGAGCTTTTGTTGCTTTGGGAAACAGAGAAGCTAGTTGCTGATATAAAACTTTTACTGACTTAAGAAAGAGTCTGAGAATAAACCCCCAAGGCCTTTCAATATTCAAAATGGATTTGTAAAGTCAAATGTATTTTACGTACCTGGATGTGGCTCAAGTTCTCCTCTACTGTTTTGTGTTACATGAAGAGTTCTATCTGGCTGCAGTGACATATAGGTCTACTTCAGATCAGAAGTAGGAATCATTCTGTCCTGCTCACTCCAAGTAGAGTAGTGTGGTATTTTTGTTGTTGCTTTTCCCAGTGGTTTAACATCAATTTTAATGGGCAAGAATAAACAAAAGACCTAAAACTAAGTATCTCAAGGTTCTTTACTACTGTTCTGATCAGTATTTTCAAGCAGAGCTGTGAACGTTTCTGACACAATTCTATAGACTCACTATAAGGAGGAGTGTAAAGGGTGTTGCCAGGCAACTCACGGAAGTCTGCAAGAATCTAAGCCTGATAATGAGCCTGTCTGAGCTTGGCTCCCACACAGGAAGGGTTAGTGAAGCCCACATGTGTTTATATGCCATTCACAAGAGAGGCTATCTGTAAAAATGAGTGTCCAAAGGAGTTAAGCTCAGGCATCTAATTCAAGTTTAATGTTTCTAATAGTCAAAGTATTTTCTGCAACCATCCAGAATTCCAACAGCAATTAGGCACAAGTCATGCTCAGAAGGTCTAGTACTGAGTGAGCTTTCTTACGCGTATTTCTAAAGTTCCTGTCTGCACATGGCCACAACAACATGTCTTCAATTATTTCAAATCACAAAAAAATAATCCTGAAAACTTCATCTGCCAAAATAATTCGAAATTTATCTTTGAAACTGTTTTTAATACTTACTCTCATCAGTAACTAAAACAAGATGCACAACTAAAAACCTACGTTCTTTTAGAAGACTAGAGTACGATGCACAGATGAACACGTTTTCACGAGTGGTATACATGCAAGGCGCTGCCTGCTGGGCCTGGTGCAGCCCTCCCCTTTTCAAAGCAGACACTGCATGCGTGCTTACCAGGGCAGTATGCAGCCACGTCCAGTTGCTGAGCTGAAGGGAGGGTTGGGGAGCCACACTCGGACTCTGGAATTCGTGGGCTCTCAACAAACTTTGCCTTCCTCAGAGGGGCTAAGGACAAAAAGAGAGAGAGAGAGAGAAGGGAAGAGAGAGGAAAGCAGAAAAGAAGAAAGGTGAGGAAAAAGGAAAGAGGAACAGAGGAACAGAGAAGGGGAAAGGGAAAGAGAGAAACACAGAGGGGTCATGAGTAAAAGGAACGGCAGGCAACAGATGGAAGCACTTAAATGAATGACACACTCTGTCAGACTCAGATCAGGTTACCCTACTTTTTTGTGCCAGAAAAAAAAAAATAACTGCATTCCTTATACAGGAGATGGGTCTTATTTAAAAATCACTGAAAATGGGAAAAGCAAAAGTCTAATATCAACACTCTGAGCATAAATTGTAATTGTCTACCACCTCTGGTTGTTTCTCTTTATTAAGAAAGGACTTTCTTTGGCTTTTTATGCCTTCAAATAAAAGTATCAACTAAGGAAAATACTGAAAGAAGTTTTAAGGTTTAATTACACCATAATAAAAAGTTTTCTTTATCTAGAAAAAAAATACTCATGATAAAAGTGTGATTAAATACTGATGTAGTGTAATAAGGAAATCAATCATTTTGCTGTTTGGCCATTAATGTAAGAAGTCAACAATGCTAGGAAACGAAAATACAAAGTAGGCCAAAACAACTTGACACTGATTACTAAAAATATGTCTTAGTTACAAATTTAATCATGAAACCTATAGAACACTCCATACCATAAAAATCATTCAAAATTATATTAGTATATTCATAAAGCTGAAGCTATACTTACTGAACATTCATACTCAGACTAGTGGCGATAGGCTCTTACTATTATAGCCCATATTAGCCCCTACATCAAGATCCCAAATACTTGGATTATAGGTGTGTTTTCAATTATTTCAAATCACAAAAATAATCCCAAAAACTTCATCTGCCAAACTTTGTCCAGCTGGGCATATAAATGTTATTTCATGACTTGGGGGTGGGGTGGGGTGCGGGTTAAGGTGCATTATTGACTTACATTCAAATACTCAGTTAAGCGTCCTTTTTAAAAAATCAGTTAAATATCTTAAAAGTTAAAATTAGATGGATTACTTAGACATTTCTCAAACAGAATTATATTAAACTCTAGTAAGGTAAAAGTCCTTAGCATAGCACTAGCGCTACAAACTATCAGCTGGATGTGGAATTTATTTGCCTGCTTACCCCTGTAGCTGCAGGAGTCTAAAATGTGTGAATGTGTAGGATCATTACTGCTTTTCAGAAGTTTCTGTGCATGTTCTTCAAAACCCTCACCAACTATGAATCCCCAAGAGAGTCAAAGTTAATCCTAGAAGATGTTATAAAAAGTCACTGAAAAAGCTCCTTGTCATTAAAATGGCTACATTCTCCTTTATTATTTTTGGAAGATTAAAAACTATCAATATGAAAGAATTAAAGATATTTTTAAATATCAAAAGTTACAGCAAAATCACAATTTAAATCTTAGTGTATGCAGATATGCAATAGGTACATGTGAAAAATACAACATAAGGCCTGTCATTGCCTCCAGGCCAGACACTCACAGATCTAATAGAATGGCTCTTACACAAAAGTAAGCTTCAGTATAGCAAAACTTTTTTCTATGCTAAGACTGAAATATGTAAGCCTGCTTTTAAAAAAATCACTATCAGAAATGAATATATATATATATGAAATATCCAAATCTCATTATGTTCTCTCCAACCGATTAAAAATTAAAAAATAACAAACATTTGCTTTAGCATTGCTTTGTAAAAAAGAAATTATGTGCATATGTGCATGTGTGAGTATGTGTTATACGTACATGGCAGAGGCCAGAGAAGGGCATTAGATCTATTGGATTAGGATTAAAGGCATATCTGGTTCTCATGACGACAGAATAAACTCTTAACTGCTGAGCCATCTCTTCAGCCCCAATAATTTTATTCTTCAAACTCTTCAGTCCTTCTCTAGGCTTTTATTAAGTCACAGTCCCAGCTTTAGAATAATCATCACACCTGCTGAGTTCTGACAAAGACAGTAAAGGTCCCTGGTCAAGGGGCTTTATATATATATATATATATAATTTTAAGAATAATTTTATGATACATTTTTTGAGTAATAAACAGGGACCAGCACCTTAGAGCAGAGATGTAAGAAAGAAACCGAGAACAGTTAGGAGAACCTGAAGGAAATAAAGCATATATGAGAATTGTGAGATGGAGTCAGGAAGAGAGGCCAGAGCCATAGAGAATACAGAAAAAGGGCAATGGCAATGGCTGAAGACTAAAGGTAATGTGGACACTAGTAGAAACAGAATTTGCATTGTTTATGGACATGGAAAAAAAAAAACCTATTTCTAAAATATTTACTTTTCCAGAAAGTGGAGGCATCATATCTGTGGAGCTCAATGCTATTCTGACTTGTTTTCCTTCTCGGGAATCAAAGCTTACGTTACCTTTAAAGCTCATCTGTTTTTTTTCTCTGTACTTTTACTCAGGAGATATTTAATTAATTCTACTATCTACCTTCATCACTACCTCACTTGTCTAATAACGAGGTTAAATTACTTGTTTGAGTCAGGGTCTCATTCTGTTGCCCTCACTGGCCTACAACTTGCCATGTAGATTAGGCTGACCTCAGACCTGCAGTGATCCTCCTGCCTCTGTCATCACAGCTCTGGGGTGGCAGGTATGTGCTACTATATCTGGCTAAATAATTCTGTAAGACAATAATGATCAGGTCCAAGTAGTTAACAGCTAGTGTTATCTGTAAGTCAGTGAGACACAGTAAGTACAGTCACAGAGAGAGAGCACAGGATCCCATCAGGCACAACACTGCAAGGTAAAGGCCACAAAAGGACAAGTCAAAGACAGAGCTTGAGAGCCCTGCATTTACATAGATGTCTCCAGGGGGGAAAAAGAGCCAACTAACATGATTCTAATGAGTACTGGGTCTGTGCATCAAAGGTGTTTCCCTGATCAAAACTAAAACCAAAACCAACTAATGAAAACAATGCTGGATGGGTAAAAATAAACCTGAACTCAAGTCAGATATTTGTTGTGGTTTAAGTAATGACAGGAAACTATTGCTCTGAGAAGTAACTTGAGCCAACATTTAGAACTCAATTCTTGTGCTATTAAAAAAAATCTAAGTTTAGGGGTGTTGGAAAGAGAAAATGCATATGGATTTAAGGAACATAATCATTTGAAAGGTCTAGGTCTTACTTACTAGTAAGAAGAACTTACTAGTAAGAAGCTGGATATTTAGAAAGCCTCAGTTTTCTCAGTCATAAAACTGTTGAGTCTCAACAAATTCTAATCATGAAAATAGTTATTATGGTGCTTATATATGATGATAGCTCACCTATAAATTACTGAGACATGGAACAGTGAAGGCTTTAGTTATGGAAAATAAGCAAGATTTCAACATACAGCATGGAGAGGAAGAATAACACAATAGCAGAACATGAAAAGATGAACAGTGAATTATTTCTTTTTTCAGTGAAGGATTTGAAATCTAAAAATCTGGCTTAGGATTTCCACCCTCTGCTTTTCCTAGTGCTAAAAGCCCTGTGCATAGGTTACCCATCAGCTATTCTGAGTTTACTACAGTATCTCTATCCTAGATGAGTTGGCAAGATTACACTAACTGAATGAGTATAAAATTAGAAATACACATCTTTAAAACATTTTCAGAACAAAACAACAGCCTACAGACTGGGAAAAGTTCACCAACCCTACAGGTGACAGAAGCCTAATACCCAGCAGATAGAAAGAACTGAAGAGATTAAACACCAACAAACCAAGTCATCCAATTAAGAAATGGGGTACAGAGCTAAACAGAGAATTCTCAACAGAGGAATATCGAATGGCAGAAAAACACTTAAAGAAATGTTCAACATCCTTAGTCATTTGGGAAATGCAAATCAAAATGACCCTGAGATTTCAGCTCTCACCCATCAGAATGGCTAAGATGTAAAACTTGAGGGATGATACATGCTGGAGAGGTTGTGGAGAAAGGGGAATCCTCCTCCGTTGCTGGTAGGAATGTAACCTTGTACAACCACATTGGAAATCAATCTGGCGCTTCCTCAGAAAAGTAGGAATAGTGCTACCTCAAGATCCAGGCATACCACTCCTAGGTGTATATCCAAAAGATGCCCCACCATTCAATAAGGACATTTGCTCAACCATGTTCATAGCAGCTCTATTTGTAATAATCAGAATCTGGAAACCATCTAGAGGTCCCTCGTGAAATCGGCAGGCAAATGGTGGGAAATAGAAAAGATCAACCTGAGTAAGGTATCCCAGAAGCAGAAAGACACACATGGTACATGCTCACTTATAAATGGATGTTAGATATATAATGTAGGATAAACATACTAAACTCTGTACACCTAAAGAAGCTAAGCAAGAAGGACGAACCTGGGTAAGATGATCAATCCTGACTCAGAAAGGCAAGTGGGACGGACACTGGAAGAGGCAGAAAACAGGGAACGGGACAGGAACCTACCACAGAGCGCCTCTGAAAGGCTCTACCCTGCAGGGTATCAAAGCAGATGCTGAAACTCATAGCCAAACTTTGGCAGACTGCAGGGGATCTTATGAAAGAAGGGAGAGATAGAAAGACCTGGAGGAGTTAGGAACTCCACAGGAGAACAATAGAGCCAAAAATACCTGAATCTAGGGGGCCTGCAGGGACCAATATTCCAACCAAGGACCATGCATGGAGAGGACCTAGAACACCTGTTCAGAGGAAGCCCTTTGGCTGCTCAGTTTCCAAGTGGGTTCCCTACTAAGGTATACAGGGGCTGTCTCTGACATGAACTCATTGGCTGGCTCTTTGATCACCTCGCCGGGATTGGGGAATGCAGCCTTGCCAGGCCACAAATACAGCCAGCCTTGATGAAACCTAATAAGCTAGGGTCAGACAGAAGGGGAGGGGGTCTTCCCCATCAGAGAACTAGGGAAAGGGGCATGGGGGGATTAGGAAGGGTAGGGGAGACTGGGAGGAGGCGAGGGAGGGGGCTGCAGTGGGGATACAAAGTGAGTAAGTTGTAATAAATAAACATACAAATAAAATTAAATTTAAAAGGTAAAACCTATTTGTCTGTGAAATAGAAGATTGAAAGACATGAAGACTTGAATCTTTTGCCTATAGAAGAAACATAAAATCAAAACAATATCCATCTTATGAAATGAAAATTTGTATTAAATATGAAATAAAATTGCCACAATATTTTAGATATTGAAAAAAAACACTTTTAGAAAATTAAGGAATAAGTTGAGACAGTAACAACTGACCTAGAAAAACGGAAGTACATATGGCTAAAATGACAGTAAATAGGAAATGGATTTGATACCACACTCTGCAACACAAAGGCTTGCCAAGTAAAACTGGTTTTCCATTCCCTTTTAATTTTTTTTGTTGTACTATGGATTAAACCCAGGGCTGTCACCACTGAGCTACAGCCCTGGACCCTAAAGTTTAAAAAAACGTTGTTTTCCACCATTACACCTATTGATGCTAATTTTCTTACAGAATTAAGCAGGCTCAGTGACTCCCTCTCTCTCCCTGCTGTCTGCTGGTCCAGATGCAGCACTTCCGGCTATTTCTCCAGCACCATGTCTGCCTGTACACTGCCATGCTTCTGACCATGGCAATATACCTCTCAACTATAAGCCAGCCCCAATGAAATGTTTTCTCTTATAAGAGTTGCCTTGCTCATGGTATCTCTTTATAGCAATAAAACTTTGACTGAGACAGTTGTAAATAAAACATTTATAGGCAACTGCATTTAAATTGGTACCTCAATCCCCTAAAAATGACTAAAAATATGGGCATGTAGTTCTTGGTAGAGTGATTATCTAGCATATACAAAGCCCTAGTTTGATCCAGGATGGCAGAAACAACAGCAACAAAAATTGGTACCTAATATGAAGGATACAACTGATAAAATATTTTCAGATAGTAAGAATAACATATTAGTCTTGATTGGGATATGGATTAGGTAAGAAAATTAGGAAATGTCAGGTATAAATGGGAGATATAAATTAGCACTTTAAAGAACTTTTCCCACAGGCAAACATTGAGCAAAGCAGTCTTTTGTTTAAGCAGAGCAGCACACTGATATTTTTGCTTGTCATCTTGCAGGAAAGCCAGTAGTTTTACATAGCTTTAATAGTCTTTATTTCAACTGATGGCACAGTAAGCAGTCAAAAGTGAGGACAGAGAATTCAAAGACAAAATGTATTTTACATGTTCCAATCAATACAGAAAAGCAAATGTCACTTTGTTAAATTGAGATTTTTCTTGAAGGCATTAGATTGATTGGTGAGCTCTCAAATTCAGTTTCTAAAATGTGCTAGGATTAGAAATATCTGAAAATGTGAAGAAGCTTTATTGGTCACTCACCAAATCTCATACAGAAAGAACACCTGCTATAACAATGAGAGAAAATAAAAGACACATTTAAAAAAGTGTTTGATTTCAGAAGATGGGAAGAAGAATCAAGTGCCAAAGAGCTAGGAATGAGAACAGAAGTAGGTGAATCAAAGCAGTCCCTTCAAAGTCCAAGAGGAACTGGCTCTCATACCAGATTCACATGGAAGTAGCAAAATTTTTCATCTCAATAAAATGGTGTATATTCAGATTATCTGAGAAAGACTGATGTCTGTCAAGTTCACTTCTACCTTTTGTATTTATGAAAGTATATTTCTAGTCCAAAGACCTATTAACTCAGTTATAGTACAGTATGTTTCCTCTTGTCTTGGCCTGGGTAGGTAAGAACTGAAATAACATGATCATCTTATCACCACGGTGACTTACTATAACAGAACAGGTTTTTTTTCACTTGACACAGATGTTTAGCATGAAGCTTCTCTTTTCTCTTTGTCTTTATTGCGACAAGTTATTACTGTACAGCCCAGCCTGGCCTGAGCTTGCAGTTCTCTCGCGTCACCCTTCTAAGCGCTCAGATTACAGTGTATGCCACCATGCCCAGCTTTAGCGCTACTTTGCCGTGTAGTGTACCCGCCACTGTTATTTTAGAGCCCCAGAGTCCCTGAGGTATTTGCTGTAACACTTTTCTCTGGTCTTTGTTCCCTCAGCTCAGCAGGACTGTCACTCTTAGATTCCCCACAGAATATATTCAGGCAAGAAGCCAGGGTTCACCTAGTTCTGGACCCTGCCTACCCATTCACTCAGTGCGTACGTAACCATGCTGTCAACAGTTCGGTGTGCAAAAACAGTTGTTTCCTGCGGGAAGGCAAGTCTGAGGTGAGTTAGGTGAGCGCAGTGGTGCGAGCATCTTCTGTTTCTCAGTCAAGTATGTGTCTGACGAAAGACAGATTTACCTGTTTTATATACTGTTGTATCCTCCAGTAGTGCCTATAATTGCGCCAAGTAACAGAACAGTGTATTATTTGTTGACTAAATTAACTAGCTTTTATTTACTTAAAGATTTCTGGAGGTATAAAAGATCTGTCCATGTCCTTCACCTTTAACTAAATCTGAAGAAGACTGGTGATTCTAAACTGTAATCAAGGTAACTCAAGAGTACATTCTTATCAATTTATTTTTTTCATGCAATTATGTTGTGCCACACAAAAGGATGTACTACATACAACAATTAGACAAAACATGCAAGTAATAAATATGGAGACAACATTGTACCAAAAAAAAAGCTGCTAAAAATGACTGCAAAGCCTTTTAAGACAGTCTAACAGAAATTAAATATTGAAGTTAATGGGACTTTGACTAAATTAAACAGGAATCATCACTGCAAGGTGAAATCAGATGTAAATTTTTATGTGTATATCACATGACAAAGCAAAAGGCAAATTTCTGTAGAGGAAAATACAGAATGCCAAGAGCAGAAAAAAAAATAGTGTACTTAAAAACCATCAGAGAGCCTACCTCTGGTTAAAGTTTTATAGCATATGGCTTTCCTATTGCTTTATATAAAATATTAATGTCTACATCTAAAAATAATTGACTTCCTCAAATACATGCATATGTGTGTATGTGTGTGTATGTGTGTGTGTGTGTGTGTGTGTGTGTGCGTGCGCGCGTCTGTGTGTATACATGTAGGGACTCATTTGTGTGCACATATGTGTGTAAACCAGAAGCTTATGTTGGTGTTTTTCTCATTTGCTTCCCACCTGATTGTTGGAGACAGGTTCTCTCGGTGAACCCAGATTCATTCATTTGGCAATGCTGGCAAGCTCCAGGGACCTTATGGACTCCAATTTCCCAGCATGGGGATTACAGGCATGCACTGCAGTGCTCAGTTTTACACAGGTATTAAAGAAATCAGGTTCTTACTTTATCTGTTGATCCATCCCCTTAGCCCTGAAGCACATGACTTTTAAAAGGAATATGTAGGCCCTATTGATGACAAGTACATATACTTGGTGATGAGACAATATAAGGCCTATTATTGTGTAATTTTCAATATTATTAAAAATTTTTTAGATTTCTTATCTTAAAAATGTGAGGCATAAAGTCTCTTTCCATTATAAGAATTACATTTAAAGGGTAAGTAAATTAAAAGGTGGATGTGGCTAAAAAAAGAAGACATTAATATTTAAAGCTATATAGTATCACCCAAGGCCACAGACTGAGCTATCCCTGGACCAGAAACTGAAATGTGGATGTGGGATTCATTACTTACTAATGGCACATGTAATAGACACCACTTCTCAAGGTCATCACAAAGATGTAAATGAATTAATATTTGTAAAATCAACATAATGCCTTACATTATTACAATGGGCTCAACACTAGACATTTATTGTGTATAATGAGGATGACAGTGGTGGCGGTGTGTTGACAAGCAAAGGGGAACCATGGAAAGACACACAGTAACTTTTAGGGTGCTGGTCAGAGTGTTTGGCCCTAGTGAAGATGACTTGCAACATCTCAAAAGGTAATCTGCTCAGTTCTTTCTGCCTCTCCATCTTTGCTCTAAACAGGAAAATGGCATTTCATGAATAAAAATCATTTTTAGAAGAATATATACTACAGCAAGTGTACCGGTACAAACTGCCTTCTATGGCACAGAATGTTGGAGGAAATTTGTTTATAGTGTAAGAAAGCTAAAAAAAAAAAAAAAAAAAAAATATTGTTGAACATTTTACCACTGATTTAAAAGCATGTTAAGTTATATATTAGAACCTAAGACCCTGGGATCATAAATCTGAAATATAAAGTCTACATGTCTATTACTGCATAAGAACAACCAAACTTCCCCAGTGTATAAGCTCTTAAAAGGTAAGGCTATCAGGTAAGTTCAGGGCGGAACTCGGAGTCATACAGAATGCAGCCACACTGCTCTTTGCCCTTTTGCACGGGTGACTAACCCTGCCTCACAATGTACTAACTAGGTAAAATTACACAAAATTTCTTGGAGAAATAGTTTTCCCTAGACTTAAGAGAGAAAGAGACTTGAATGGTAACAATGTACGCGATGGGCAGCTGTCATTTACTGGCTGCTCTGAACAGCTTTTTTCTCCAAAGCTGTAAGTTATCTGAAGACCTTAATTATTCAGTGTGAAGGTAGAAAGTGCTACAATTTGCATAAGCATGAACACTGTGCCAGTACTAGAATAAAACTGGCTAAAAATAAGGAAAACTAGAGGCCAGGGAGAGGGTTTAGTGGTAGAGTGCTGGCTGCAAGCAGGAGGTTCTGGGTACAGACCCTCCTCCGCACCAACATTACAAACCTGGGCGTGATGTTCTACACCTAAATTCCTAGCTCCCAGAAACAGAGATACGTGGATTCCAGGGTCTCCGCCAGTCAGTCTAGTCAGAATGATGAGTTCCAAATTCAGTCAGTGGCCATGCTTTTAAACATAAAGTGGAGAAATGAGGACTATAATTTCAGTGTCAACATCTGGCCTCCACACATGCTTGCAGAAGGAAGTGCACTTGCACACACATAACACACACACACACACACACACACGCACACGCCCAAATGTACACACTCACTCATACACACTTGTGCATGCAGAGAGAGGTTAAATGGATAACTAATTACACCTGTGTTTCAAAGTAGCAGGCTTTTGAGTGTTCCTAACACTAGGTAATGATAAGTGGGTTATACATAACACTGATTTGATCATCGCACATTATATAAGCAGTGAGCAGTGAACTATTACAGTGTATCTTAAAAATACACACAACTATTATGTGTCAATTATATCAAAAGTAAATGCTACTGTAATTCCACACTAGGGGAGGCAGATGCAGGTGGATCTCTGTGAGTTTGAGACCAGCCTGGTCTACAAAGTGAGTCCAGGACAGCCAAGGCCACACAGAGAAGCCCTGTCTCAAAAAAAACAAAAAACAAAACAAAAAGCTAGCCTGTCCTGTGGGCAAAAATGATTATGGAGACATTTCTAAGGATTAACTGTGAATGCCAGTAACTTTCTGGCTTGTTTTTGGAATGTGCAGTTGTTACTACTCTTACAATGGGAAAATTCACACCAAGGAACACTCAGTAATTCTAACCCTGAATCACATTTCTCTGATCTTAGGATATTAGTCAGAAATTACCAGTCTTGTAAAAAGGCAAGCTGCTTCTCAGTCTCTAAAGCTCTGGTATCAACTTGGCAGACAACAGAAAAAAGGAGTAGTCAATGATTAATTCCTCAGAAAAACAAGGTCTGAGGCTGGGTTGCTTTCTCTGCTAGAAAGTAAACCATGGGAGAAAGGTAGCCAGAGGGACAAGATGAGCACTATGCCAGGGCAGCTGGTTTGGAGTTGGGAGCATTCCCCTCTATAAAGGCATGGAACAGCGGGTAGCGTGACAACGGAAGGGGTGGCATGCAAAGTGTGGGTACTAATTTGGCTTAGATCTATTCTTGGGGTTTCCATGAAATCGCCTGGACTGTGAACCAAATAAACCCAGTGCTCTGTTCACTGTTAGAGTTTTAAGATGTGGAGGGAAGTCTAGGAGAACGGAGATAAAAGTCATGTTGCATAACACAGTAAAGAAAATGGAAGCTCAAAAGCCAATCTCAAATGTCTAACTTTAGACACTGTCTCACACGTTCTGTCCTTTCACTAATGGATCTCGCTGGATGCACAGGGGAAAGTTATACAGAACTATGGGACAACAAAAGCTAAAGAGAAGAACAATAAAATCAGTGTTTATAAAACTGGCGGCAGAAGTGGGCATGGTGGGACATTTACAGCACACAGGAGGCTAATGCAGGAGGACAGAGCTTGAGGCCAGCCAGCACTACAAAGCAAATTTGAAACCAGCCACTAAAAAAATAAATAAAAATAAAAAATCACTTAAGCTTCCTTTGTCTAACTTTGGTCATATAGTAATGGTATAAACACAGGTAACACACAGGATTCTCTATGTGCTATACAATGCTAGGCACTTGGTACATGGCTTGTTTAAATCTATTCTTAGTAGACAGTTGCTCTTATGCACATTTTATAAAATATAATAAAAAATCTGACTATGAATGTCATGTGAATAGTTACACAGTACAGATGTCCAGATGCTAGAACCTACACCATGGATGTCTGACTAGAGTCCAGGGGATCAGCTTCTGAAAGCTTCCTTTGAGACAAATTCCAACTCAGACATGCACCTGATTCTTCCCCTACTGACAGGGTATTTATTTAGACTCTGTGTATAGAAATGGTGTTTCTAAACACAAATCTCCACTTATGACTAAACTTAGACCTAAGTCACGTATAGACAAGACCACATTTATATGTCTAGTTCACATTAACGTGGCTTTTCTCAGGATCCACCCAATAATCAGGAACCCTGAACAGCATAAAGACAACAAACAAAAGCAGCCTCTTCTTATCTTGACAGAGGCAGGCTCAGTGTTAGAAATGCTGAAGATCATAAGGAAAATATTTAAGTTATACACACATTAAACAATCTACTTAAAAGTGTAAGTATAAATTTATTAAGTACACTTTTGATGCAAAGTCTGGGCCTTTTTCACTGGAATATGAGTTCCAATACTTTCTTGCATAAATAGCATAAATATGCATAGTGAATATCTTTAAAATAAAAACAAATGGGGCTGGAGAGACAGCTCAGCAGTTAAGAAGAGCATTAGTTCCTCTTTCAGAGGATCTGGGTTTGGTTCCCAGTACCCACGTGGTGGCTCACAAACACTGTTATAGTATTTAACAATTTTACTTTTACTAACATTTCTGACATTTTAACAGTTTTCCTGAAACTTCTAATATAATTTTTCTAGAAACAATTTCTTATAAATGCTGTATTTTTTGTTTGCGTTATGAGTTAATGCATATATAAATTAGAATGACAGGTAAAATGAGCATTAGAAGTACAAAGCAAGACAGGAATAACAGAAACACCTTGGCATATGAAAAGCACTAGTCCTGGTAACAGTCAGGAGGTATCGCAATGGGAAAGAAAAGTGTTAATTAATTCTGGAAACAGCTAGATGAAAGTCAGTAAAGCCTCTAAAACTGGAAGCTCTAAGCCACAGTGTCTAGGGCAAGGTTATCCATAATATAAAGCTTGACTGAGAACCATAACTGAAGCTCTTCACATGTTACTAGGTGTGATGGTTGATTTTTACAGTCAAACTGGTCAGATTTTTTTACCTAGGAGAAACACTTCTGGTTATGTGTGTAAGGGCATTTTTAGAGACATTCAACTAACAAAGGAAGACCCATCCTGAATACGGGTAGCACCATCCCATGAGTTCATGAGAATAAAAAGAAAACAAAGAGAAAGTAAACTAAGCATAAATATTCATTTCTCCTTGCTGCCTAACTACCTAGACAATATACCCAGCTGCTTCATGCTCCTGCTGCGTGGACGTACATGTACCCTCAAACCGTAAGTACAAATAAATTCTTCCTTGGCACTCATTTGTCAATTGCAGGCTTATATTTTAAGTACTAGCTCCTTACCAAATATGTGATTTTAAATATTTTCTTTTATTCTGGAGATTGTCTCTTCACTCTGTTGGCTCTTTGTGTGATATAATCCCATTTTCTAACTTGTTTTTTTTTCTATTTTTCTTTAATGATATAGTAAAGAAATATATATATATTCATATATATATATATTCAATGGTTTATTGAATATATATATATATAAACCATTGCATTAACCATTGTAGAAACTTTTCCCTAGAGTTTCTACATCAGTGTCATATTTTTAGTTCTTATTCTTTAGAATTTTTAAAAATTTATTTATTTTTTACTTATTATAATTTATTCACTTTGTATCCCAGCTGTAACCCTTTCCCACGTCCCCTCCCAATCCCATCCTTCCTTCTCCTTATCCTCCCATGCCTCTCCACAAGTTCACTGATAGAGGAGGTCCTCCTCCCCTTCCATCTGGCCTCAGCCTATCAGGTCTCATCAGTACTGACTGCATTGTCTTCCTCTGTGGCCTGGTAAGGCTGGCCCCCAGCAGGGGGAGGTGATCAAAAAGCCAGCCACTGAGTTCATGTCAGAGACAGGTCCTGTTCCCCTTACTAGGCAACCCACTTGGACACTGAGCTGCCATGGGCTACATCTGTACAGGGGTTCTAGGTTATCTCCATGCATGGTCCTTGGTTGGAGTATCAGTCTCAGAAAAGACCCCTGGGCCCAGCTATTTTGGTTCTGTTGCTCTCCTTGTGGAGCTCCTCTCCTCTCCAGGTCTTACTATCCCCGCCTTCTTTCATAAGATTCTGTGTACTCTGCCCAAAGTTTGGTTGTGAGTCTCAGCATCTGCTTTGATACCCTGCTGGGGTAGAGTCTTTCAGAGGCCCTGTGTGGTAGGTTCCTGTCCTGTTCCCTGGCTGAAATTGACAAATGAGTGCCAAGGCATGGAATTCATTTGAATTAATAATTGAAGAATGGGACAAAACGGAGTCATATGAAAGGGGAGGAGGTCCTCCCCTATCAGTGGACTTGGAAAGGGGCAGGGAGGAGATGAGGGAGGGAGGGTGGGACTGGGGAGGGAATGAGGGATACAGAATTAACAAAATGTAACTAATGAGAAAAATAAAATTAAAAAAAATAACTGAAGAATGGATGAAGAAAATATATATAGATACACAAAAGGAAATACCACTAAATCCTAAAGAAGGAAATAACCACTTGCTAGAACACGATGGACCCAGTAAGATTACCTTGCTAAGTAAAATAATACAGACATAGAAAGAAAAGCACTGAAAAATTTATTACCTCATGCATGGGTTCTAAAACATTACATTTATAGAAGCCAAGAGTAGGATGGATGTGGCTATAGGTTTGGGGTATTGGAAAGATGTTAACAGTTATAACTTTTTAGTTAAAGTCTGAAGAATTCTGACACCATTTGGTGATAATACCCATTAAAGTACATGTTAAACTGCAAAGAAATGACATCTATAATATTGTGTCTATAACAAAAATAAAGCATCATATGATAGATGTGTTAACTGTCATGATTTAAACATTAAATATTTAGTATATCAAAAAATTAATTCTTCCTTTCTTAGCTTGCCTTTTTAGGTACTTTGTCATAGTAATGACAAAAATAGCTATTGCATCCACTGTCAAAGTTTAGATTTAATAAAGAGTATATAGTGCAAAATTCTGCTGAGGTTAGGAACATGACTCATAGTTTGCAAAGCATGTGCAGGGTATGCTCAGGCCCTTGAGCTCAACAAACAAACAAAATAATAAACAAGGAAAACCAGAGTCTGTGCCCGTAAGTGAAAGGAGTAATGACCCAAACAGTGAGGAAACTTTAAAACATGAACTGATTACCACAATAAGCAGTCATTTTATACTTCACCACATTTCTATCTTTAAACTACTTAATTTCTGTGCCATTCTACTGCTATTTTCTCAACAATATACTATTTGAGAAGCATCAAAAACAAAAATAAGAACATGAAACAAACCACTACAGATATATTAGCTATGACAAATTATGTTTTTCAAAACCTAAGATATAGCCTAAAAAAAATTACATAATTACACTTAAAATCAAAACTTTAAAAGCTAGTAATACAAGAAGTAACTCATACTTCAATGTCACATTATACACAAAGATGAAATATTGTAATCTAAGTTAAGTAGACTAAGCATTACAATATAAAAACTGTGTGTTAAAGCAGCAAAATGAGAGAAGAGTTGAAATTACTAGACATTTGGTTCAATGTCAAAAATCCTATTACAAAGCAGACAATGCCTATTTAACGGTGAAAACAAGAGAAATAATAGCAAATGTTATTTTCCTTGTTGGCAAATTAAATCTGTCCTTGATCATGAATAAGTCATGAAGTCATGCACTTTGGCCTCAGCTAGGTGACCTATATCATACGTGCCAGAGCAACTTTCAGAAACACGTGTTGCGAGCAGGTCAAACTTGACATAAACTAATTCTCTCTTTTCTAGGCACTATAATGTGGACAGTGAGTCCTAAGAATCGGATGAGGAGTGTGACTCATATGGCACATGTCCATCTAGCCTCAGTTTAAAAGAATTTACCATCACAAGTCTGATCAGTTAATAATAAAGTGGTGAGTCAAGCAGCCTCAGGCTCTAACTTTAACAAAACCTTGGTGAGAAAATGCTCTTCCCATTATAATAAGATTATCTGCTTCGGCCTGCTCGGATGATGGAACTGAAACAGAGACTATTACTGAAGCCCCAAGCAAGCTTAGTATGTTTTATTGACCTGTTCAACAGTGGTCATGAAAGACCTTCTGTGATTGTCTACAGCATGCCGGACCAGGGACAGAAAATGAAGACAGAGTGATAGATGACAAATGCTGTGTCTGGCGTAGAGGGGAAAAAAAAAAACACCGTAGATTACACATATTTTTATAATTCAAACTATTAAAAGGTATTCACTTAACCCTTATAATGGCCTAATGAAGAGGCTACTGGTATTACCTGTCTCTTGAAGATAAGGAAAGAAACTGAGGCACAGAGAGGTCAGGTTATAGGCCCCAAACAGAACTGATTTGTGTCAATCAAGATGCAAATGCAGGCAGTCTAAATCCATACATGTACAATGTTATATAGCCCTAGGCTACACTATAATACTGAGGAATTTAAAACTTAGATTTTTAGAGGGCTGGAGACAGGGCTAGAATTTAAGGTGAGCCAGGTTTGGTTCCCAATATCCACATGGCAGCTCCAATTGGCTATAACATTGGTTAGAAAAGATGTAGTTCTTCTGGCCTCTACAGTTATCAGGCACATGTGTGTGCACACACATCTGTGCGTACACACACACACACACACACACACACACACACAAAACAAACAAACCAAAGGCAAAATACTCATATACATAAACTAACAAATGACTAAAACAAAATACAAGCAAAAAAACTTTACATTTCTAATACATGCTAAAATTTGGAATAGCCCATTCTGTACTAAACGTGTAACTTCACAATTTTATACTTTTCTTTATAATGTAGTAATGAAGCAATGTATTTGTTCTTACCTTTTTTATTCTGGTACAGGCTTCTCTTAAATCACACATTATCATGTTCACTTTAAAACCATAACAAGTAAAAGTGAAAACAGCTTCCCTTCTTACCAAAACAAATAGTACAGAGGAGAGGAAAGTGAAGAAAGTGACCTTGCACCCACTGTGATGTGCCAGTTGGCATCTGTTATTACTAGGCAGTACGTCTCACAGCACACTGTCAGAAGTTTCTTTGTCCTAACAACTCTACGGGTATTATTTCTCCCCTTTAATGAGTTAGGAAACTAAAGCATAGATATGTTATCTATAATTTAGCCAATGCCACACAACAAAAAAGTGGCAGAATCTAAACTACCATATCATATTGCAGGAGTCAAAGGAAAACAGCTTTAGGGTTACCTTCATCTGTCTTAATATAAAAATAGGAGATTTGGGGGGATGAGAATGTTAAATGGGGAAAACATTTTTACCTCCGAAGTTAGTGAGTCCTATATACAGCCACTTAACATAAACACTCCCAAAGAATCAGAACTCTGAAAAGCATGTTTGGTTGTGAATTTCTTAGATGCTTTCTTACCCATCCCACAGCCACTTTTATTCTCTGTTAAATGAACAAAATATGAATATGAATATCTGTAAAATCAGAATACCACTGCTAAGGGTTTGGACTAGAGCTCAGAAAAGCAGAATCACTTTACAATAGATTCTTGGTCCTTTATGAATCTACATTCCTGACCCCTGTGTAAATTTGAAAATTTCCCAAACGTCAACTTTTATAAAGATTATACCATCCTGGTTCCCCAGGATCTTTCATATTGAGCCTTAGGTTTCTTATTTGCCTTTTAACATATGCTTTACTCTTTGGTAGATATTTCTTAAAGTTCATTTCTTGATACCTTAAGAGCTGGTCCCAGAAATAAAGACTTACGTTGGAATCCTGATCAATTATACCTAATTTGTATATTCACGCGAGTGCACGCGCGCACACACACACACACACACGAAAAAGCTAGCATTCAATATGCTCACTGATATGACCAGGGGCCACATGTTCCTGTCACTATGATGGACCACACCCATACACTGTGAGCCCAAACAAACCCTTCCTTCTTAAGTTGCTTTTGTCAAGTATCTTGTCACAGTACAAGTAACTAAAACACTGTCCTTGTGTATAACTTCAAAATTTAACTTATTTAAGTGCTTAAAAACTACATTAACACTTTATCCAGCTATTTGGCCTAACTCAGCATACATCTTCTTTTAAAATCACTTGTCCTAATCCATTTCTAGCACAGAGGCCACTGATACCCACCCCTGAACCTTGACATCACTGATGGATCTTTCTCCGTCACCACCTTGCTTGTTTCTTTAAGATCTTTTCCTCTTGTATTCTCCGTGCAATCAGCTTAGTGTACCACTGCCACCAAAGGCAGCTACAGGACCTAGCTACAGGACCCTTTCATAAAAGGTCTACTCCAGAGAAACTGGTGCCATTACTATCTGGTATATTCTTGCTTCCAAGATTTTTCTGGTTACTTTGTCATTTTATTTATTGACCCAAACAATCAATATAAACTTTTCTCCAACTTAAAAATCACTTATCTGCCAGGTGTGGTGGTGCACACCTAAATTTAATTCCAGAACTCTGGAAGGCAGAGGCAGGTGGATCTTCCTGCCTCTGTGGGTTTGAGACCAGCATCATGAATTCCATGACAGCCAGGGCTATGCAGAGAGTCCCTGTCTCAAAAATATCAAGGAGAAAATTTACTAGTCTTCAGGATTTTAATGTAAAATTTCTCTTGGGGTGTTTATGGAGGTTGTAACTTTCCATTATCTTTGTCGTGGCAACATGAACACGGACTGTGCATGACACATCAGTATCTGCTCCTCTGTTCTCGTAAATGACACAGCTTTCACGAGCCGGAGAGAGGCTTCTCCAGGCACTCCTGCCACATGGTCTTGTAGGGTTACACACAGAAACACAGGCTGGTTTTCAGGTAAGTTTTAGAGTTAGGAATCGGCTAAAGGGGTACGTGCCTTCACTGCACAACGGTGTAGGGGTTTAGAGACAGCATCTTAGTTTTTCTACCACTCTTCTACGACAACCCACAGATCCCTTCCTCATTCACTACAGCTTGACTCAATTCTGAACTTCTACTTTCCTCTCTTTTGAATGGTGTGGACCTTCAAGTTCGAAGCAGATGACTTGCATCTTACTTCTTGATTCTTAATCTCTTTCTCTATAAAGATGCACATGCTTCTCAGAAAATCTTTTAAAATGGAGGTGATCTAAGTAGCATGCTTAAAACATAAAGGTACAACAAAAATATGTTTGAGGTTTGTAAATGTAAAACTCCTGAAGAGTAGGGTTTATTTAAATATTTGAGGGGGAGATATTTTGATGATAAAATAAAAATAAATGCAGACTACTTTAGGAGAAAAAATGTGAGACTTTCTAGGAATGTGCAGGTTTCTTTTTGTGTCTTTTTCTTCCTTCTGCTTTTTGTTTGTTTTTGAAACAATTAACCCAAGCTGGCCTTCCACCTGCTATGTTAGCTGGAGGTGACCTGATATGCCTACCTTCACATTCGGAGTAGTGACATCACAGCTGTGTGCCACCACCTGTAGTTTTGTGTGGTGTTGGGGACTGAATGCAGGGCCAGTTGCATCTTATGCCAACACTGTAGTAAGCTACATCTCCAACCATGGTTTTACTTTAAAACTAGACATCACAGTCCATTTGGTAAATATTCAAATTTCTCTGCCCTAAAGGAACTCTTAAGGCAAGCACAAGCAGTAGCAAATGTGGGCCAACGGAGTGAGGAGAAATGGGGAAATACCACTAAGTGAGGAATCATCTGTGCCAAGGAAACTTGGTACATTAAAGAAACTATCTTACTTATTTTTGTTTTTAACTTTATTTTCTTTGCTTTTTGAGGCAAAAAAGCAGTCTAGGATAGCCCTGAACTTAAGCTCTTTCTACCTCTAATTCCAAAGTTCTAGGATTATAGACATGCTTCACTGTACTTGGTTCATTACTCTTTGTTTTGTTTTATTTTGACATTGTGTCTCATGTAGTCTAGACTGGCTGCAAACTCAAGTGAGGCTGATCCTCCGGTCTTCACCCTCCAAGTACTAGGGTTTCCAGTGTATGTATATCCAAGCCCAGCAATTTAATGCCTATATTACTAAAATACCATTATTGCACTACTTTTATAGTAGAGGAACTGGAAAAGTTAGCCTGCCCTAATTTAAAGCTTATGGTATAAAAATACAGTCATGTAATATGGGGAGGAGGGTAAAAACATTAGTGAAATGTTATGACTTATTCCCATGAGAAAAAATAAGCAGGGTAAGTAGGACTCACTCTTTTGTTTTAAGCATCAACTTAATTTTTAGTTTTAGTATTTCTTAAAGTTTTTTATGATATTACCATATTCTTGGGTATTCAGAGGTACTATTGGCATGTTAGTTATTAAAGTTTTAGTCAATGAAACTCAAAGAACAAACTTAAGCCCTTTATCTATAGTTTTTATATATTATTTATTTGGTATATTTATTACATTTCATCCTAATTAAAGTAATACCTACTATTGACTAAGATTTTATTTATGTCACATAAACAATATAAAAAACTTTAAAAATATTTCAGAAAGTAAACTGCAACACAATGTCAAATCATTTTGAAACTGATGTTTAATTTTTTTCATAGAACACTGTCACTTAAATCTGTAACTTGAATGTTCTTCACTTTAGGAAAACCTAATGTATGATATATTCCTTGGCATGCCTTTTTACCTTCATGTTTGTGTTTTATTCAAGGAATATTACCTGAAAATAATTAAACAATAAAAATCCTAACCTTTCTAAAAAAGTACCTAAATAAGTCTTTGTTATCATTAATTAGAATTATGAGTTCATAAATAATTCAATATAGAGTCACATATATACAAACATACATTTTGTGAGTACAGACTAACTACAAAGGAACATCTACTTATACACAATAGTTCAGCATATGTAAAAATTTAAATGTATTTTAACTTGTAAAACAATACTTAAAATACAAATATTCAATAAAGTGTAATTAATATAAAAATAAAAATTTAATAAAAACTAAAAAATACAAATATTCTATTTATTTAATATGTTAATCACAGATGAGAGAAGCAAAATAATTGCATTATTGACACATTTAATTGTGAATATAAATAACACTTTCTACTACCTTTTAATATAGTAATTCTTCACATTTAAATGTTTCTTAAACAATGAAGAGAATCACATACAGATTTACAGGTGAAAGTCTCAAACATGGAAAGAGCAGAATTCAGAAGTACAAACTATGTTCATATCTAGTTATATAAATAAAAAGCACCCAGTCACATCTAACATATATTTTCTGAATAACATGCTTTAAAAAGGACTAACTCAAGAATCTGAAAGAATAAGCCCAGATCAAGTGCTTTTCTGTTTTGAGGTGGCTGATGATCTGCCTAAATATTCTAATTTTTAAAAATCCAGTTCCTGGTTTTAGGTTATTTCTAAATTACCATGGCTAGCTAAATAGCTAAAAAGAGAAAATTAAAAAGCACAAAATAAGCAGTCTACTGTAAATTCAATTTATCTAAAATTAGTAATTACCAAATAATCAGAAAATGCAAGTAAAATAGGGTAGAAATATAACTTAGTTTAAATTCATCTGATAAAGCAGACCCAAATCAACATAACTAGCAATTAAAACCATTTTTTAAAATCCCCATCTCCTCAAAAGATGCAAAAAATTCATTTATTTATAATCATTCCAGGTAAAGATAGGGTGGGTGTGATGTCCTAAGGAAGGCTGCCTTCCAAGTCTAGAATTCTGAATTTTTTCAAAAGGGAATTTACTGATGAGGCTGCTGCAATGGACAGGAGAGATCTATTCTGGGAACATGTCGCAAAAAAAAGAAACCTGACCTTCACATTTACATATATAACTTACAGTTTAAAATTGATTTCTTTATAATAAATATTCTTTTAAAATAAGAGATTTTTAAAGGTTCATGAAATCATATATATATATATATATGTATAGGAACACATTAAAAATGAAACAAACGTATGTGATAATTTCTTAATGGATTCTCTGCTAACTAAGTACCCAAGTCTCTTAGGCTGCATTTCTTTTCCCACAGATCTCAAAGCAGGCCTTATAGCTCAGAACGCATGGAACACACAAATACTCTGCTCATCATACTCACAGCCTTTACTCTTCCTTCCTCATCTGTCAACACTCTGCAGTTTGCTTCGTATTTCCAGGCTTATTCACTGGCCACGTTGTTGGTGCTGACACATTAGTAACGATCCACACTTTCGTCTTCACCAACCAGCTCTTCTTACTGTCCAGACCTTACTATGCCTTACAGGTGATAGTTCTAGCAGATGCTGATTATGGTCCCAGTGCACAAAAGATGCTCCCAAGGGGCTTAGAGCCCCTAGCAACATCACCTGCTTCTTTTTTTATCCACACAAGCAAGCACTGTTGTACTTGTTTTGAATATCTTAACGATTTCAAGATCTATTATACAGATGCGCTCTTTTCATTAGATTGCTTGACATGAAGTTATTTTTTCAGAATACTGCAGCAAATACAGATTGTATGATCCCATTTCAAAGAAATATTTTTTTTACAGGTTTTCTCTGTGGCGCAGTTTAGTAAACTCTTCTGCTAAAGAAAATTACTGAAGAACTGGTTCTGAGGTTTATAATGGCGCAGCGTTAACCAGAGTGAATGATTCACGGATGTTCTTAACATTCAGGAGTAACACGGAAGGCTAACAGTGCAGCCTAGGTCCAGAGCTGATGAATGGTGCAGTGCTGCTGTTGTCATAGCAACCGAGAGAAAGGGAGAAAAAAAAAAAAGCAGCACCATAGAAGGAGCTGTGACATGGATTCTGGGAACAATTTATATTAAAAAGCTGTAAGCATCTCCTGTCTTAAAGCTACAAACTCCTCTGCTTCCTCTTTAGGTTTTCCTCTTGAATTTCTGACTCTGAGCTGTGTAAATACATATTACAAAATACAGCAACTAGGGAAATAGCACCAACAAAACTATAATAAGGCAACTGAAGGGATCAATACCGGCAAACTAATATATAAATCTGCAGTAGCTTTATAACATATGGGTTGGATTTTAAAATTAGATACTGATAAATAGCTATAATATAAAAATTACCTAGAATGTAAAATCAGCAGAAAAGCTGTCTTTGGATACTCAGATATATTCAGATTAAGTGCCTTTCATTTAGATGGTGTGCATTGGATATACCAAAACCTGCAGCAGCGTCTACAGGCTGACTCATTAAATAGCAGTGACACTGTCTTCAAAGAAATGCATGCTATGTATTCCTTCTATGTACAGTAAGGTTCAAGATACTGAGTTCACTAAAGATCCTTATTGTCTTCATTCACAAAGAAATGTCTGTATCATTTGAAAGTGATACAGTTACTGTTCCATCCATGCTTCTGAAGGCCTCACTCTATTTATCCTGGGAAGAAACTTTTTCTGGTAGTTTTTCCTTGCCTCTCAAGAATCCAGAATTCCTTCCTCTCCAGTGGACTGTAGAATAGTTTCCTAAAGAACTTACAGGAGAAGAACTTAATAATGGTGTAGATACATGTATTGTTGAAATGGTGTTTTCTTTCTGCCTTTTGTTAAATGAAACATTTCAAGCAAAACAAACCCTGTGTATTTTGTTTTTTTCATATATCTCTACCATATCTGCATCCTTTGGCTCCTACCAAGCATAAACATAGTATTTTTTCAGAACTATTCTGAAATCTAGCTAATGCATGGATCACCTCAACTTGGCTTGAGGTGACATTTTGTGAGAAAAACTTGTTATTTGACTCCAAGTATTAAATTGTTTATTTTCTAAAGTCACAACTAAGGAGAATTTTTCTCAAAAATAACCAGTGGGACACAATTATATTCAGTTTTTAAAGGCTTGCTAGATAGAAGAGATTAGACTACAGCAGTAAGGCTTTCAAGTCAGACATGAATGTGCTCTTCTACTTAGGTAAAATAAGATTATCTGAAGCAAGTTCCTTAATTTACGTGTTTGTTAGTGCCATCACTCTGTGGAAACTGCTTTACTTTCTCACTGTTGCCATTTTCTAAGATATGCATCTCATGCCAGGTTATGTTTATTTGCTTACCTTAAATAATCCTTTAGCTCTATTCTAAGGCCTCTCTACCTACTATAATATCAAAGGAAATAGACACTTAATATAATGTAAAATGTGTTAATTGTGTACAATATGATGATACCAAAAGTCTAATCGGATATAAAAACTAAGTACATGGTATTTCCCTACCCCCAGTACTATGGTATATCCGTAATCATGGGTACTTAAAAGACTGTCTGTCTGTCTGTCTATCTATCTATCTATCTATCTATCTATCTATCTATCTATCTATCTATCTATCTATCTCCTCCTCCCTTCTCTTTCCCCCTCCCTTTCTCCCTCCTTTCTCCCATCCCTGTCTCCCTCCCTTACCTTCAGATTCACAGGTTCTGCTCATGTCCTGTGACTCTCAACAGTTATCGCTTGTTGAGCCAATTCTAATGCTGAAGGTTTCTTTTCAGGACTTCATAACTGTGATTTTCCTACCTTGCCCCTCCATCTCAGGTTCCAGGTGTCCCTAGCTTGACCTTTATTTGTCACAACTCTAAAAGAAAGATCAGTTCTATAATTTAGATTTTAGGTACAAATACGTCTTTTAAACGGTAGAAAAAAAGAAGCTATGAGACAATGGCTGGTGATTCCAGGAGGAAAACAGATGGTATAAATAAAAATGAAAAGTATGTTATTAGGCATATAGAAGAATCCAGATAAATAAATATAGCCACCCTCCTAATTTTTAAATTTAGAGAAAAGAAAGGGATTCTAGGGATTAAGCTCAGGGTGTCATACATGCTAATTTATCACTGAGCTATATCATCATGCTCAGCTCTGATGAAAGATTTGTGGCCAGGAGTGGTGGTGCATGCCTGTGATCCTAGCACTCGAGGAGGCAAAAGCAGATGAATATCTGTGAGCTCAAGGCTTGCATGGTTTACAAAGCAAGTCCAGGACAGCCAAGTATGCACAGAAAAACCCTGTATTGAAAAGCCAAAAACAGGAAACAACCTAGGAACCTGCCACAGAGGGCCTCTGAAAGGCTCTGCCCTGCAGACTATCAAAGCAAACGCTGAGACTTATGGCCAACTGTTGGGCAAGGTGCATGGAATCTTATGTAAGAAGTGGGAAATAGTAGGATCTGGCGAGGACAGGAACTCCACAAGGAAAGCAACAGAACCAGAAAATTTGAACACAGGGGTCTTCCCAGAGACTCATACTCCAACCAAGTACCAGGCATGGAGATAACCTAGAACCCCTGCACAGATGTAGCCCATGGCAGTTTACTGTCCAAGTGGGTTACATACTAATGGGAAGAGGGACTGCCCCTGACATAATCTGATTGGCCTGCTCTTTGATCACCTCCCCCTGAAGGGGAAGCAGCCCTACCAGGGCACAGAAGATGACAATGCAGCCACTCCCTATGTGAGCTGATAGACTAAGATCAGAAGGAAGGAGAGGAGGGCCTCCCCTATCAGTGGACTTGGGGAGGGGCATGTGTGAAGAAAGGGGAGGGAGGGTGAGACCGGGAGGGGAGGAGGGAGGGACTTATGGGGGGATACAAAGTGAATAAAGTGTCATTAATAAAATTTAAAAAGAAAGATCTGCACCCCCGTAAAAAAAAAAAAAAGGAAAAGCCAAAAACAAAACAACAAACAAACAAAAAAAAACAAAAAGAAAGATTTGTGTCCAAAAAAAGAACACAGAAAGATTTTAAAAAGACAGAATCAAAGACAAAGAGTACAAAAACCCTCTAATTACACTGTTGAGCAAGAATAAAACCCCAACTGAAAAGAACTGTTTTTAAGATAACAAAGAAAAGATTGTGTTAGTATTGGGTATGGGGGAAGGGAAGCAGGAAAAACTGATCCATTGCACAAGAAAGATAATGATGCAGTAATTTGTTTATAAACTTGCATTCACAGTTCATCTTTTATGAAATAAACTGTCAATTAATTTCTTGATATAAATACTATCTTGCTTGATCCACAAAATGCTGTATAAGGCAAAAAATAATAATAATTACAAAGAAGAAAACATTCAGAATAAACAAATGACTTGACCAGATTCCTATCCCTAAGTGGCAGAGACAGTCAGATATTCACCCCAAGAACACCTGACTCCAGAGTTTTCCCACAACAAACAACAGTCTGCTTCAAGCACAGACAGAAAATGACTCAACTCTTGTATAAAGTTGAAAAATGGAAGTTAAGACGCTTATGCCAATTTTAACAACAAAAAATTATTTTGCATGCTCATATGATACATAGTATTACAAAAGACACACAAAGCCTTGCACAAAGTCCATCACAACCGCAACCCATGTCCCAGGCACACAAATACTTCTCTAGGACACCCATTCAGCACTAATAAGCACGGACTGGTACCATTCCTTTAACTGATCCTTGTGGCCATGAATCACGTTTCTAAGTTTGCAACTGACTTTTCCTCCTGTTTGTCTTTAAAGCTTCTCTTTCCCTTAAGCACCATGAGTACACTCAGTTTACCACAGCAGGCATGTTTCCATTGTAATGCTTCTTTTCCTCAAGTAAATTTAATCCTTAGAGGCTCTTTCTCTGACAATTGCTATAGTTTCAGATAGATGGTCCTTCCAAGATTCAGGTATCAAAACTTAATGGCCAATGTGATAGTATTACGAGATAGTAGGGTCTTTAAGTGGTAATCTCGGCATAAGGGTCCTTCTTTTATAGGTGGAATTAGATCCTTTTTTTAAATTAAATTTTTATTTTTATATATTAATTACAGTTTATTCACTTTGTATCCCAGCTGTAGCCTCCTCCCTCACTCCCTCCAAATCCCATCCACCCTCCCTCATCTCCTCCTATTCCCCTCTCCATGTCCACTGATAGGGGAGGTCCTCCTCCCCTTCGATCTGACCCTAGTTTATCAGGTCTCATCAAGACTGGCTGCATTGTCCTCCTCTGTGACCCTCGCGGGGAGGGGGGGTGTCAAAGAGCCATCCACTGAGTTCACTGAGTTTCCCATTACTAGGGAACCCACTTGGACACTGAGCTGCCATGGGCTACATCTGAGCAGGGGTTCTAGGTTCTATCCATGAATGATCCTTGGTTAGAGTATCAGTCTCAGAAAAGACCCCTGAGCCCAGATATTTTTGGTTCTGTTGCTCTCTTTGCAGAGTGCCTGACCTCTCCAGGTCCCACTATCTCCCCCTTCTTTCATAGGATTCCCTGCACTCTGCCCAAAGTTTGGGTAAGAGTCTCAGCATCTGCTTTGATACACTGCTAGGTAGAGTCTTTCAGAGGCCCTCCGTGGTAGGCTCCTGTACTGTTTCCTCTTTTCTCCTTCTTCCAGTGTCTATCCTGTTTGTCTTTCTGAGTGAGGGTTGATCATCTTACCCAGGGACCTCCATCTTGCTTAGCTTCTTTATGTGTACAGATTTTAGTATGTTAATCCTATATTATAGGTCTAGTATCCACTTATAAGTGAGTATATACCATGATCAATACTTAAGACAAATTTCAGTGTAAAAAGCATTTTCCATACAGACTTCTACACTTAACTGAATGATTAACTGCACTGTTCAAATTCCCCATATTAATTATCCACTGAGTTACTAATTTAGAGGCATGAAATCTACCTTCAATATAAAATCATCAATTTTCCTTTTTTATTGTTAACAATGTTTGCCATAGACAGTGTGTTCTTTTTTAAACATCTTTACAGAGATATAATTTACATACCATGTAATTCATCCCTCCACTGAAAATAGGCTTTACATATTTACAGGATTGTGGAACTATCAACATAATCTATACTTACAATATCTTCATCACCTACAATTAATCTCACGCCCTCAGTACTAAGTGATTGTTAATTGTTCAGACCCTATTCATGACACTTCATAAACTAGAATTCCACAAATAATTATATTACCTGTTATGACTGGCTTCTTTTATTTAGAATGAATCTGCATTGTTCAAATATAACTCTGACTATTCATAACATTTCATAAACTAGAATTTCACAAATATTTACATGACCTCTTATGAATGGCTGATTTTATTTAGAATGAAGTTACAAGGTTCATCCATGTTGCAGCATTGAAAAGTAAAAAATTTGTTTATTTTTTGTCAAATAGAACATTCTTTTCCATTTATCAGCTAGTGAACATCCAAGCTATTTGCCTATGATGATCTGTTTGGTTCTGGTTTGCTTTAATAATGCTGACTCATGAAAACTGAAATTATTTATATTGAAGGAAGTAACAATTCCCTAACATTCTCTATTTTTAGTACTGGACTAAGAAAATAATCTCTGAAGGGCCAGAAATAGTTCCCATTCACTGTTTCTATCAGTGAATTAGCCTTGGGGTTTATAACAGTCGAATCTTCACATTCCAAAGATCTTGAAAAGTCTTCATACATTTATTTTCTCATTTAATATAAAAATGAGAATGTAACAGTCATTAGTGATGGAAACTTACGACTACCATTCATGCCTACTGCATTTTAAAATTCACTACACTGCACTCAGCGGGGCTCATGCTTTAATCCAAGCAACAGGGTGATAAAGGCAGAGGGTCAGGCATTTAATAAGCCTTAGCTACTACTACCCAGCAAGTTTTAGGTTAGCTTGGCTTACTTAAGTCTCTGACTGCTTCCCCACAAAAAGAGTCTGTAATTGGCTCCTTGAACATCAATGTTGTTTCTAAAATTCAAAATGTGTACTCATATCCTATATTTATGATTATATTTAGTAAGTCAGACTATGTAGACTAATAACATACATAGACTTTTTATATTTTCAAATTAGGTCTCTAATAATTTTCCTAGAATGCCTATGAGACAAAGCTACATTTCCATATTTACCCAACATAAAATGAGAAAACCAGCATTTAGTCAATACTCAGTATATGACAGATAGTAGGCTTAATAAATCATATTTAAAGTTCACATCAATTCTAATAAAATTTATACTCATACATCTTGAATTCTAATGTTCTCCAAAACTGTAAGGTAAACTGTCAATGAATAGATGTCATATGATATAGACTAATATAAAAGGAGCTTTGTAGTGATTCTTGCAGAATATCTCTAAAATAAGTAAATGTTTCCATTTGATCCATCACGAAAACAATATTTTCTCTATAGCTGGTATTTCAGATGTCCACGCTTACCATATCAGATCACTTATTATGACTTACCATCTACACCACATTGCCTAATCTATTTGGTTGTAGAATCTGAAGATTAAGCAATCAAGAAAGTGAAGGACTTTGAAAGCTACCTGAAGGTTACCTTCTAAAATCTCAGAATACTTACTTAATACAGATGATAGAAACTGCATTCTCAAATCCTAGGCACTTTAACGGCTGTAGCTAGGACCTTACTACCTACTCTAGTCAGATACCAACTTGTAAGGTTTACAGCTACTCCTCCTGCTCACTGTTCTGTGAAGTACACAATGCTATTATCCTTATTTTTTTAACAAACAAAAGAACTGAAGTACAGAGATTTTTAAAATGAATTTAAGCAAGATTAAACAGCAAATCTGTCATATTCTACCTCATGAGGTTTTCAATTTCTCAGAGAGTAAAACTTACAAACATTAAAAGGACATGCACTAAATTTATGTCATCACTCTGCCACTTTTGGGTAGTGGTTACATATCTCTACCATAACTCAATGCCTGTCTTTACACTTATGTACGTATCAATTTATAACACACAGGGATTCATGTTATTGACAATTAGATTTTCATTTTTGCTATGTTTACAACAATATATATGTATGTAAGCATACATTTTTAAACTCGTCCAGGTTTATTTTTAGGATTCAGAATAAAGTTGTTTGCATCAATGTTTATACATACTGGGATAGATACACAACATAAAGTAAATAGAAGTGAATCAGTGCACTCCTTAATATCTTTAAGAAATACCAAGTCTTTGTGATACAATTAAGACACCTTGGAAAGAGCAATAAATAAGAGTCTGTCACTGATCAGGGTCGAGTGTGTCCCTGCAGTCTTGCACATCTCTCCACTGCAATGCAATGCATAACTAACTCAACAGGGGCTCCTGGTCAGTGTTTAGCTCCTCCCGTTGGAACTCACTGCTTAAACCCGCTGGCCGCACCGCCTGCTGTTAGAATCAACAGAGAAGTAAGTGAGATAGGGTATGGCAAATATGCCATTTCTCTAATGCTCAATTTTCTTACTGGTAAAAGACCACTTCCTAGTTGTATTATTTTTTGGCAAATTTTCAATTTAGCAAGCATTATCTCTCCATAATTTAGTTTACTTATTTGTGAAATGAAGATATATGTGAAACTATATTAGTGAAGGAGGCTACATAGAAGACATTCAAGTGGACATTTCTATCACTTTTTTCATTATTCACTAAAAACATTATTTCAAAATACATAAAATTTGTTTGTTGATTGACTGGATCTCTCAGTGTCGTCCGAGCTGGCCTGGAACTGACAACATAGCCTAGGCTGGTCATAACTCATTCACGATCCTGCCTCAACTTCCTTAGTGCTGGGATTATGTGTATAATCCCCTATACTCAGTTTCTCAAAAGCATAGTTTAAAAGTTCCAACTGTCACCTAATGCTAAAAACAGTCTTCAGAAAAACCTCACCTAAGATTTACCAAACATGGTTTTAAGTAATAAGCAATGTATCCCAATAAAAACACAACTGTATCCCCGTTTTATAGAATAATAGAGATGGAATGACTAAATCAGACTTGGAATACAAATTTAAGCAGTCTTACCACTGAGCCTGTGTCTCAGCTTTTTTGCTGTAAATTAACTCTCGTTTGTACTGAGTGGAGGAATTCATCTATATGTTTAAAAACTGCTTTCAAGCTCTAAGTCAATAGTGTCCTTTAAAGCAACTTTTTAAATTCTCACTTTTTACAAACAAGTCAAAATACTGCAAAATGAGCTTCTTTCTGCAAACAGGTCTTCACATATATCTGTGCTAACTGACTCACATAAAAATATGTTGACCTGATAGGCTAGGGTCAGAAAGAAGAGGAAGAAGTCCTTCCCTATCAGTGGACTAGGAGGTGGGCATAGGAGGAGAAAAGGGAGGGAGGGAAGGACTGGGAGGAGATGCGGAAGGGGCTACAGCTTGGACACAAAGTGAATTATTATAATTAATTATTGCAATAAATAATAAATAAAATAAATATGTTGAATACAAAAACTGCCCAACAACAACCTGAAAAGGTTACTCCTCTGTAATATCTTACAATGATAAGTACTCATCTTTTTAAAAATATTTACTTATTTTATGTAGATGTGTGCTCTATCTGCATGTGCACCTGCATGCCAGAAGAACGTATCAGATCCCTGCATAGATGGTTGTGAGCCACCATGTGGTTGCTGGGTATTGAACTCAGGACCTCTGGAAGAGCAGTGAGTGCTCTTAACCACTGCGCCATCTCTCCAGCCCCTAAAAGTACTCATCTTATTTGAAACTGAGAATTATTTAAAGATTAGGAAAACATGAAGAAGGTTAATGAAGAGGGCTGATGAGACAGCTCAGAGGGTAAAGGCATCTATTGCCAAGCCCGAGATGACCTGAGTTCAATCCTTGGGACTCACATAATATGGAGAGGAAACCCACTCCTACAAGGTTAATGGGCACAGAATGCTCTATCATTCACACTATACGCTCTCCACACTTGCCAACAAGATATAACTAAAAGTTGAAGCAGACTGTATTACTTCCCAGCCCACCTCTGCTTATGACCTTTACAATCAAAGTAGGCCCCTTACCAAGCATAAAATTTATGACCCTTGCCTGCCTCTTTCATTTTCTATTCACCTGTTCTCTGACATTCTCTGTTAAACAACATGTGACTTAATAGTTTCTGAATATGGCAAACTCATTTCTGTCTTAGGACTTTTTGTATAGTTCTTTTTGCCTAGGGAGCTCAATTCCAGATCTTCCCATGGCTCTTCCCCTAAACCCTGCTCCTTCTTTTTCTTCCTCTTGCATTATTCCATAGAAAGAAATTCCATTTCTACCCCAATTTCCCTACTTCATACCTGCATAGTACTTCTTACTATCTAAAATTATTTACTTATTGGTTATTGGTTATATTCCTACCCCCTTTAAACAGGATCTGTGTAGCACTGGCTACAGAGACCTGGAACTGTACAAACTAGACTGGCCTCGAATGCACAGAGACCTGCCCACCTCTGCTTTCTAGATGCTGGGATTGAAGGCTGTTTGTATTACCATATCCAGTGGTTATATATTTCTTATCAATATCCCTCACAATTGAAATAAAAAAACCTTGAAGCAAGAACTTGTGCTTTTCACTGCTATGTTTTATCTAAGTAGTACCTAGAATACAGTCCTAAATAATTTGTTGAATAACTGAGCCATATATACATCTATGTATGTATATATGTATATTTATATACATATATATTAATACTTGGAAGTATTATTTATATTTGGCATAGAAATAGATACATTAGTTAAGTATAGCCCTAATGACCTTATAAAATTTGTATCCCTAGAGGGTATTTCTTTATTTCCCGTAGTTTCTTCTTTTAACTTTCCCTTTATTTATTTCTTTATAAAAAAACATAATTATGAAAAGGGTAAATGATAAGCAATCTTTAAAAGAGATCAAGAGTCTCTTAAATTTTGAAATAATTTCATTTATTCCATGTTAAATAGAAAAGTTTATCATCGGCCTTACTTGGGGCAAAATGCCCAAAGAAACATTTTCATGGGGGGGGGGGTCTTCTTCTTCAAGGAAATGTATTTCCTTCATTTACAAGTTTTACAATGCATTCTCAATCTTTAATTCTTAGGGCTTTTTTTTTTTTTTTTTTTTTACATTTTTCAGTAAGCAAAACTCTGAGAGAAATTCCACATGCTTTAAATACTATGCTTTAAAAACTTGGTGGCTCATACATGGGATTAGTCAGCTAACCCCTTCCTTTTGCGCTACAAAACCACCTCTGAAATAATACGTTACTAACTTTGTTAATACATGTATTTACGTTTTCACAAAGATGGATTATCTAGACTGATACTGAAATTGGTATAAGCCAATAGGGCAGGTTCTACAAAACCCCAGACAAGCCAGCTTTCTTCACGGAAATGGGAACTTTCGTGTTTTTTCCAAGGGGTATGAGAAAATGGAGCAAAGACAGCAGCTAGCAGATTTTGAATTTTGTGTTTTTAAGTAATGACACCTTTAACTACAAAAATGAGAGTATTTCTTTTTTTTTTTTTAAGAGAAACTAGAATATTTTTTATTACTAAGGTTTAAATTCTAGGGATAATTAAGGATTCAATTCAGATCTTTAAAAACAAACTTAAAAAAATAAATATTAATTGAGCTTCTTGATCCCTCTCCCAGAACACAGAGGAAAGACCCAGGAGAATTTCATTTCAAACAGTTAACAATTCTCTTAACCAAGTATTAATTATAGGAAAGCTCCTACTTCATGGATATCCTGATGAGCTCCCACTAACACATCAGTTGCTCACTGTGAGTGTTCTCTGGGTTTGGAATAACTTCTCTTATCCTCCTCTCCTTCTTATCACACATTCATTTATTTACTTATTTTTAAAATTTATTTATTTTTTATTAGTTTATTCACTTTGTAGCCCAGCTGTAGCCCCCTCTCACTTCCTCTCCCAATGCCCCTCCCCAAGTCCACTGATAGAGGAGGTCCTCCTCCCCTTCCATCTGACTCTACCCTATCAGGTCTCATCAGGACTGGCTGAATTATCTTCCTCTGTGGCCTGGTAAGGCTGCTCCCCCCTCAGGGAGAAGTGATCAAAAAGCCAGCCACTGAGTTCATGTCAGAGACAGGTCCTGTTCCCCTTACTAGAAAACCCACTTGGACACTGAGCTGCCATGGGCTACCTCTGTGCAGGGGTTCTAGGTTATCTCCATGCATGGTCCTTGGTTGGAGTATCAGTCTCAAAAAAGACTCCTGGGCCCAGATTTCTTGGTTCTGTTGCTCTGTCCCCTCCAGGTCTTTCTATCTCCCCTTTCTTCCATAAGATTCCTGCACTCTGCCCAAAGTTTGACTATGAGTCTCAGCATCAGCTTTGATACCCTGCTGGGTAGAGTCTTTCAGAGGTTCTCTGTGGTAGGCTCCTGTCCTGTTCCCTTTTTTCTCTCTCTTCTGGTGTCTATCCCATTTGCCTTTCTGAGTGAGAACTAAGGATTTCTAAGCAATCAGGTTATTCTTGTCACACCATGTCAAATTTGATTATATTTTTAGACTTTGGAAAGGAACCAGTGTTTTAGGCTACTGTGTTATTAATCCATTTTACCAATTTTTATCTAATGGCCCGAGTCAATATTTTGACTCAGTCTAGTGACTTGAAAATGCCTAATAAACAATGATCAATATAAAGAAAGAGGTCAAACTTACACCTTATAAAACTATAAAATAATGAAATACTGTATTTTGGTGAAAATTAATAAACATTAAGTGCTTTTTTTTCTATTTAAAAGAGTTAACAAGTCTCATTTTACCCTCTTCCTCTTACATTCTTTTGAACTGTCATGACAACTAACTTTTCCTACTACTTAGCTCAATACGAGGCACAGAAGAAGCAATCAATATGCCTTTAATTTCATGCCTTTATGCACTCGGAATCCATCGATGCCAATCAACTGAAAGATATCTACAGTATGCTGCCTAAAATGCCACCATGAAATCCATCAGTTTGTGCAATTAATATATGCTAATAAAGATGTTTGTCTTGCTTTAAGAACATACCAATAAAGTCAGAAGAATCTAACATTGTGACTCATATTTTCACATGGAAATATTCTTCAGTTACATCTTACAATTTTTTCCCTGAAAATATTGAGGTTAAAAGTCCATTTGACAAACAAAACCTACTTTTAAAGCTAACATGAACTGAATGAATAATACAGATTTTGAGATATATTTAAAGTCAGTGTAATAACAATTTATGAATCACAGTAAATATTTCAAGAAGTTGTAAAGTTCTATGAAGGAGAAACGTCTAAGTCAGATTTGAACAACTAGAGATAAAATCTATAAATCATGATTTCAAACAAAAACGTGGCTAATGTCTATACATTTGCTGAACTGTCAAGCTCTACTCCAACTAAAATCACAATGTCCCCATCTGTTAAAGGGACAGGAACAAGCTAATAAAGAAAGTCAGAACAACAGTGTATTCTAGCAAAACTAAGGACTTCCTGAAAACCTAGAAAAATATGTCCACAACAGATGGGTCACTTAGAAATGAATACATCAATCTTTCAAAGAGAATTCTGTTCTAATTCTCCTGTTTCAGTCAATAGGATCTCCACTTTCTAAGAGTCTTATGGCACTAGGAAGGCCAAGGAGAGGAAATCTGAAGGTGCATACACATCTGATGTGACCTAAAGTCTCATGCTGTCAGGTTTCCTGTCAAACATACTAAATTCAGGTAAATTCCTTACCAGTTAACTTCTTCACGGGTTGGAGCCGAACACTGATAGACTGATGTGTGAGTAAGGGGGAGGATGGAAGAGAGCGAGACACGCCCTCCATAATCCGAATGTGCTGCATACCTTCAGTCACTGGAAGCGATGGGACAGCGTAGTCTGGCTCAAAAGCACAATCGCTTTCTGTGGAGATGCCGCCTGTTAATAGAAAAGGAGAGCACAAAAGAGATGATGAGAAGAGAGTTCCTTCTCTACTAACATCTATCTTCTAGGATGCGTCAGAACGGTATATAACACACACACACACATGTATTTGTATATTTACTGAGATGGAAAGAGGAAAGGAAAAAGGTAAGGGATAAAGGAAAAGAGAAAAAAGGATAAAGAAAAAAGACAGGGAGAGACTGGATCTTACAAGCATATCTCCCATAAAACTAAATAAAGACAATAGCAGATTGCCGGGACCACAAAAACAAACAAATCTTAGAGAAGATATCATGAAAGCTCTTAAATTATTTACAAAATTTGCATATATAAAATAAAATTTACATATATAGTATCTGGCCATTAATAACAGTAACACATATACATTGAACAAGATGAATCAGAAAAATCATATAAGCTGAGGATATAAGTTGTGGGCAGTGTGTCTGTCCCACATGCTCAAGGCCCTAGGTTCAATCTTTAATACTGAATAAATAAGTAAATAAAGAAACAAATGGAGAGAGAAAGAAAAGATCAAGAGGGGAAAAGGCCTAATAAACCAGAAATAATCTGACAGAAAATACAATGTTTTGCTCAACAAGGTAAAAAAAGGTGGGCCTTTTTTTTTTTTTCCAAAGGTTTATTTACTTCTTATTTATACAGTATTCTGCCTGCTTGTATGCCTACATGTCAGAAGAGAGCACCAGATCTCATTATAGATGGTTATGAGCCACAATGTGGTTGCTGGGAATCAAACTCAGGACTTCCAGAAGAGCAGCCAATGAATGCTCTTAACCTCTGAGCCTCTGTCCAGCCTCTCAATAATGTACAACATTTAAAGAAGCATGATTAATATGTTAAAAAACTAAAAGGTTAGAATTTTAGAGTATTAAAAAGTTAAAATTTAGATAAATTTGAAGATAGATTTACACAGAACATATAACTGAAAATCTGAAAGACATGTTGGAAAATAATTAGAATGATAACTAGAGAGTCAAAAGAACAGATGTGTAGGCCAATGAGAAAGCTCAGCAAGTACAGGCACTTGACACTAAGCCCAACCACCTGAGCTCAGTTCCCCAGAACGGGAAGAATAGAATCAACTCCTGCAAGTTAGCCTCTGACCACCAAACGCGCGACACACACACACACACACACACACACACACACACACACACACACACACACACGCAAAATAATTTTATAAAGAGTAATTTTACAAGAATGGAAATGTATTCTTCAAAAAACGGTACCAAAAGCACAAGCATGAGAAAAATGAATAAACTGGATTTTATTTAACAAAACAAAACACTTTGAGTATCAATAGATGTTATTAAAAGAATGAAAATACAACTCCCAGAATGGGAAAATATTTTTGATATGCACTTAGCCTCTAAAATACATAAATAATAACTCCTACAACTCTACAACAAAAAGTCACACACAAACAATTAAAAATGGTGCAAAGGACTTGAGCAGGTATTCATACAAGGACTTATAGATGACTCCTCTGTATTTATAAAGATGCTGAACAATCTTTCTATAACAGTAAATCAGAGTCAAATGAGATCTGTCTTTATAGCCACTAAGATAGATGTCACTTTTTTGGAATTTTTTAATATTATTGTTATTATTAATTACTATTTACAATGTATTTGCTTTGTATCCTGGTTGTTGCCTCCCTCATTTCCTCCCAATCCCACCCTCTATCACTCTTCCTCCCCTATCCCTCTTCCATAGTCCACTGAGAGAAGTCCTTCTCCCCTACTGTTTGACCCTAGCCTATCAAGACCCATCAGGACTATCTGGATCCTCTTCCTCTGTGGACCGGCTAGTTCACCCCACTAGGGAGAAATAATCAAAGAGCAGGCAACCAAGTTCACGTCAGAGACTGTCTCTTTGCCCTTACTAGTGGACTCACTTGGAGACCGAGCTGTCTATGGGCTACATCTGAGCAAGGGGTCTAGCTCCTCTATGCATGGTCTGTTCAAATATGTTCACAGCAGTTTTATTTTTTTAATTTTTTATTTTTTTCTTCACAATTTATTCATCATATATCCCGATTGAAGCCCCCTCCCTCAACTCCCCCAGTCCCACCTCCCCTGCTTCTTTCCTCTATCCCCTTCCCCTAGTCCAGCGAAAGGGGGAGTTCGTCACTATTGCCATCTGCCTATAGCTTGTTAGGTCTCATCAGGACTGCTTGGATCCTCTTCTCCATGGCCTCATAAGGCCGCAAACAACAACAAAAAAGAATAAAAGAATACTTTAAAGATTATCCAGTGAGATATCTCGGTAGATAAGAATGTTTGTTACCAAGCATGGCAACCTGAGCTCAATTTCCAGAACCCACATGGTGAAAAGAGAAAACTCACTCCTGTAAGTTGTCCTCTGATCTTCTGTGTGCTTCAGGGTATGTGAATTGTATGTGTATGTTATGATATAAAGAACAATACAGATATTTACCTCCTACCACATATTTTTCAGTCCAGAAGCCTAGAAATCATTGTTAATTTCTTCCTTTACCAACCCTCCGCAACACATACTTCTGAAGATTACCAATCCAAATGAACTCAAGACAATTGGTAAACATATAAAAAATTAAATCTCCCTATGATGGCAGGAGTAAAAAATGGTGAAGCTACTGTGTAAAATCGGTGGCTCATCAAAAAGTTAAACACAGCCACTATATGACTCAATTCTTTCTTTCAGGAATATAGTGTAAAGCACTGAAAACAGGTTTACAAACAAAACTTGGACATGAATGTTTGTAGTGGCATTATTCACAATAGCCAAAAAGTAGAAGCAATCCAAATGTCATAAACTGATGAATGTGACATATATATCCATATAATATTTCACAGAAACAAACTATTATTTAGCTATCAAAGGGATGATGTCCTAACATATGACATACAGTCGAAAAAGCCTTGAAAACATGATGATGAGTGAAAGAAGTCACAAAAAGCCACGTACTATATGATTCTGCTTATGTGAGATGCACTGGAGAGATGAATCAAGGAAGACAAAAAGTAGACTGTGGTTTCCAGAGCATCCCAGGAAAAGAGAAGGGACAGTTGCTCGACAGGCCTGGTGTTTCCTTTGGGGATGATGGATGAGAGAGCAGTGATGTTTGTATAGCACAATAAATGTGCTAAGAGCCACTAAATAGTATAGACACCTGGAAATGGTGAGGTTTATGGTTTGTGAATTGTAGTTCAATGAAGAATGACACACTTTTTTTTCAGTTCATAAGCCTAGAAATCGCCAATTTCTACCCTACCAATCTTTTCAACACATGACTAACAGTTCTGCAGATTACCAATCCAAAATATATTTCAAAATGCATGTTCTGTCTACTCTCATTCCACTACCTTAGTCCTGACCATTACTAACATGCCACCAATATTCAGGAGGCAGAAATATAGAATTTATTACTTATTCTCCAGAAATTTTATTAGGATATTAAAACTATTTTCTGATCACTGTGTGTTCTATTTTCCCTTTCCTGCCTTTGCCTAATCAATAAACACTGTACCTCCTAGACCTATTTTTTTTTCAATTCTGTTTTTGTAACATTAGGTTTCTAATCATTGGTCTTTTATGAACATATCTGAAGTTGATTTACACAAAATTATATTATTTTACAGATTTGTAAGCAAAGAGCTATTCCATTGGAGTAATTTTCAAACTAATGAATTCTTCAGTGATCAAATCAGCACTAGATTTTTTTTTATAAAGGAATATATCCAAAATGCTATGTTTATTTTAGTGAAGTACCAGTTCTCACAATGTTCCACTGTTTTAAATGAGCTGATAATTTTAGGATCTGATCATTCTCCTTAAGGAATCATGGTGTAATTAGTCCAGTTTGGCTGTCCTACTTCATTTCTCTGCTTAGAAACATTTTCTTTTTATCTTCTTTGTCCTACAAAGTTATGCTTGAACTCATTGATGCTCAAACAAAATCTAAAAATGTATGCTTCAAGCAAAATATTGGTGAATATTAACAGAATTTGGCTGCATAGGGGCTTTTCTTTGAAAACCAGCAATCTCAGAGCTTCAGCAGAAAACAAACTTACTTCTTCTTGTGAATCTGCCATTTGACTGTGGATCAGATGCTGGATGTTGAGCTTTATAGCACTAGGCTAGTCACCAGATACCAGGTTCAGTACCCCATCAACGTGTCACTGACAGTGGGCAAGTCACTCAAGCGCAAGTGAAAACATGGCATGCTACAGAAGGAGACAGAGTGGGACTGAGTCCTGTGTGCATACACATGGAGGTTGGAACAGGCAGGCAACGTCAGAGCACACTGAGTCATTTGCTGCCCCACCTTTGGACTAAGGCAAGGAAATGGGGTAGCTACAGGGAAAAACAGACTGCTTTGGTTTGACTCTCTTCTGCACTGGGGGCCTGGTGGACATCTGGTTTAAATACAACTACTATCCCGGCATTTCCCACTCCCGGTGTCATAGTAGCAGAAGGTCTCTAGTGCAAAGGAACACTCCATCAAGTGGCTCACAGGCTTACAGTGAGAGCAACCTGAAAACAGTTCTTTTCTGTTTTTGTTTTTTCACTTTTTAAAAAGTGTGCTGCCATGGGCTACATCTGTGCAGAGATTCTAGGGGTTCTAGGTTATCTCCATGCATGGTCCTTGGTTAGAGTATCAGTCTCAGAAAAGACCCCTGTGCCCAGAATTTTTTGATCTGTTGCTCTCCTTGTGGAGCTCCTGTCCCCTCCAGGTCTTCCTATCTCCCCTGTCTTCCATAAGATTCCCTGCACTGAAAGTGGTTCTTATACCAGCTGTGTTGCTGGGCTCACATATGCAGAACAACTGACAAGCATTTAACCTATGAGAGGTCTTAACAACTAACAAGCTCCAACTGGAAATGCAGGGTGAGACTCAGTCTGCAAACTGCCATTTCTGGTCTTACCTGTTCAGAAAACAGAAACCAAGCCACTATCCTGTAGTTCACCTCCTTGGTGAGGGAACAGCAAAATGTCTCCATTATCTACTTAATATTCATCTGTTTGACTGTTAGATCTTTATTTAGATTGTTTTGCTTTGCTGACTAATTGCACTAATATTGACTCAACTCACTATCATCTCTCGTACTTTTATCCCACAGTCTTTTCTATTTTGCCTTTTCTCTCCTTTTCCCTTTCCCTATCCTTTAGTTTTGTATCACTATTTGTTAATACTTTTACCTTTGGTAACTTTTCCTTAACTTTTTACATAAGCATCTTAAATATGCTTAAGTATGAAATGTTTCCCATAAGGTCGTGTGTTAAAATCCTGATAGCTCTCTATCTGAAGGCTCTTCTGGAAATTCTAAGAGATAGGGCCTACGTGAAGTAAGTACATAATTGAGGTCCCTGGCCCTTCCCCTCCCCCTTCTCTGCCTCCTGACTGTAATGAAATGATTAACTCTTCTTTGTCACAGCCGATCACTGACACAACACTCTGCTCTACAACACAAACAGAAAAATGGAGCCAAGTGACCACTGACTCATTTCACTAAAACACGAGCCAAAATAAATCCTTCAGGACTTAAAATGTTTCGGTCTGAAAACTAGTCACAGCTCTACAAAAGTAATACAATACCTAATATAGGTACTAATGTATGAACTCCAATGTAATATCTTGATCCTTTCTTTTCTACCCTATTGGGGAAATAGTTGTTTATCCAGTTAACTATATTAAGTATCTGGTTTGTTCTGAGTTGTTTTATCTGCAATCTGATTTCTCTCCTGAGTTGACAGAAGAGGTTACTTACCAAGACACTTATGAAAACTGGAGGATACATTCATTCCAAAAGACACAGCTATCACTAAGTAGAAATGCAACAAAATGTCCCTTCTTCAGAAGTTCACAGTAACCAAATCTAGACACATGAAAATGTTTGAAACACCAAAGAATTTAAAAGTCTAGTTTTTTAAGTGATCAGTGACCTCAAAGAAGAGATGACTAGCTAGATGAATGAAACAAAGAAGTCAATTTAAAATTGGGATGAGAAATTCACCGATGAGGTAAGAGATTCTAGGGGGAGAAAATGAAAGAAAGGAAGAAAGAAAGGAGGAAGGAGATGACTTTGTTTAAGGAGGAAAGGAGATGACTTTCTAGGTCTTACTGTATAGCCCTAGCTGTCCTGGAACACACTTTATAGATTAGAGTGGCCTTCAACTCACGAAGATCTGCCTGGCTGTGCCTCCCAAGTGCTTGGATTAAACACATGCACCTGGCTAGAAATGAAAAGCTTAATTAATAAAAAATTTAAAAATCAGTGAAAAGTAGCACCAAAAGAGTATTCGAGACTGAAGACAAGGTTGAGAAATTACTGCATATAAAAGGCAGAAAAAGAAGAAAACAACAACAAGATACACAATCTATAAATGTGACTCATACTTTCAGGAACTCTGGGTCAAGAGACCAAACTTGAGAAAAAAAATTCAGTGAAATCATACTAAAAAAATTCTGAAATCCAAGAAGATATAAATCTTCAAGTAGAGAAGATTTAAGACCCAAATGGACACAACCAGAAAAGAATCTGTGTAACATGATAGTTAAAATGCCAGCAAGTCAAAACAAAGAAAGAATACTGAAAGCTTCAAAAGTAACTCCACACTGCTTACAAAGGCAAACACACCAGAATTTATCAGCTCTCTCAGCGAAAATACTAAAACCAAGACAGCGTGGAATGGTCTAACATTAAAAAACATTAGCAGACAAACATGTGCAGTGAGGCTGTCTTGCCCCACAAGCACGGTTTAGCTGCAGATACCCACTATCTCTGCTCTTTATTATCTTTCTGCACCCTTATCTTCAAGTATCCCCAAGCCTTGGAGGGATGGAGTATAACACAGCTATACCATTTGAAGGTGAGCTATCCATAATGACCAATTATGAGTCTTTGTATTAAACACAATCTATTATAAAAGAAGTTTCTTTGATGAGGGTTGAGAGATGAACTAGTCTGTAAGTATAAAGATAGTAACTGCTGGGCCTTTCTATACATATATAGATAGTAACTGAACACCTTTAATACCAGCCCTTTGAAGGCAGATATAGGAAGGTATCAGTGAGTTCAAGGCCACTCTAGTCTACATAGCAGGTTTCAGGACAGACAGAACTACAAAGAAAGACCCTGTCTCAAACAAGCAAACAAATAAAAGCTAATAACTTAGGGAATACTTTATTAGCAAATTAATTCAATTAGGTTTTCCCCTAGGGATTATGACCTAGGCAGCAACAGGTTTCGGCCCAGCAAATGATAGCACCCTGAATTCTGCCATGTGAAGCAGGCTTTAAAGCCAACCAGAAAGTTGTTTGGTTACTTCAATTACATTTGTGCCACTATTAAATCAGCAGGCATATCCTGCGAGGCCAGTTGTTACTATAGCTCACCAGATTCGCAGCTGGGTAAGACACTGACCATTTTTCTCTACTGGTAGCATGTATAACACCTTCAACACTAGTTAGTAGGGATAAAGCTTCCAGGTTAGTACCAGCTTGATTTCTCCAAGTCCTATGACTAAAGTGTATGTGGTATCTTTAGCAGTAGGGTTTAACCATCAAGCTCTGGAGTATAACCAAGAGCAATGTAATGTTTGGGAGGGTCAACTGACCCTGAGCTTTTTATGTGATTGATAGCCTATGTTATTATGTTATCTGTAAGAGGCACCTTCAACCCAGTTACAGAGAATTAAATATGCTATTAAAGCATATTATAGGTTAAGCCATAGAACAAGTCTTAATAAATATAAAAAATTAAAGAAATGTCTGCATGTTATGAGATAACAATGTAACAAAACTAGAAATTAAACTAGGCATGGTGGCACACAACTGTAATCCCACTCTCAGGCAGACAGAGACAGGCAGATCTCTGTGAGTTCGAGGACAGCCTGGTCTACAAAGCAAATCCAGGACAGCCAAGGCTACACAGAGAAACCCTGCCTCCAAAAACCAAAAACAACGAACAAACAAAATCTAAACTAAAAATTAGAATCAAGGGGAGCCTACAGATTCTATACAAATATATGAAGGTCGAATAATGAGTGTAATCAAACAAAAGTGAAATACCAGGTACCAGTATCTCTGATATATTGTGAAGACAGTTGTAATGGGATTTGTGAGTATCTACATTAAAAAAGTCAGTAATATCAAAGAAATAGCCTAATGATATACAATAAACTCTTAACTAGGCAAATCCAAAATTATTACAGGTGGAAAGATAGAATGAATATCAGAGCTGAAATTAATGAAACTAAACTTTACTTTAAAGAAGCACAATAGGGGCTGGAAAAATAGCTCAGTGGGTAAGAGCACTGCCTGCTCTTCCAGAGGTCCTGAGTTCAATTCCCAGCGACCTCATGTTGGCTCATAACCATCTATATTGATGCCCTCTTCTGGCATGCAGGTATACATGCAGGTATAGCACTCATATATAATAACTAAATATTTAAAAACTATGCATGTGTGAATGCATATATATTACATTTGTGTGTGTGTGTGTGTGTGTGTGTGTGTGTATGTGTGCACGCGGTGGTACATACCTGTAATCCCAGTACTTGGGAAGACAGAGGCAAGTAGATCTCTATGAATTTAAGGGCAGTCTGGTCTACAAAGTGAGTCTAGGATAGCCAAAGCTACATAGAGAAACCCTGTCTCAAAAAAACAAAACAAAAGAAAAAAAGAAGCACAGCATAAAGGATCAGCAAAATAAGAGCTCATTCTTTAAAAGGATAAAAACATCAGCAAGCCAAATGCCAGCTAGCCAAAAGAAACAAAAGAATGGATCACAAAAGATACCACTAAGAGCCAAAGGATAATTATGGACTATTTTAAATTTTTATATACTCCAAAAACATGCAAAACTCTTAAAAATGGAACACTTGATACATATGATCTACCAAACAACCCAAACAGACCAAACCTCAATGAAACAGAAACAGTAATTAGACATCTACCAAAAAAAGATACAGATTCTCGAAGAGACACTGATCAATTCTAGCAGACTTTCAAAGAAGATTGGTACTCCATTAATTAGAAAGGGAGGGAATACTTCCAAGATCATTATTCAAAGCTAGCATTACTCTGGTGTCAAAAGCACATAAAAAGTAGAGTGTAGTAGCTCACAGCTATAATCTCAGCACTTGGGAGAGAAAAACAGGAACAATGTCAAGCCATGAGTTTAAGGCCATTCTAGGCCTTCAGTTTCAGATTTTTGTGAGCTAAAGAATGAGATCCTATCTCCCCACCCCCCCAACACACGCACACTCTCCTAAGTCCCACCAAAAAACAGATACAACCAGAAAGAAAGCTATAACTAAACTATAACTAAGCTATAACTATTGGATGATCATAGGTGTAAGAATTTTCAATAAAATACTGGTAGCCTAAAATCAACAATACACTAGAGAGATCATATACCATGATCAAATTGGTTATATTTAATTAATCCAAGGATGATTCACATATGCAAGTTAGTAAATAAAACTCAGCACATAATTAGAATCAAGGACGAAGTAACAGAACAATCTAAACAGATGCAGAAAAAAAATCCCTTTAGGTTTAAACATCCCTTATGACAAAAGTCCAGAAGGAACTAGATATAAAACAATAAAGGCTGTTCAAGATAGACATTTACAGCAACATGAAATTGATTGAAGGATGGAAACTTTTAATTTAGGGATACAATAAGACATCTACTTTCTCTACTCTTATTCATATAGCTCTTCATTCTTGGATAGAACAAAAGTCAAGAAGAAGATAAAAAGGTAATAGAAATAAGAAAAGAGGGGAAATTATGCTCATTTATAGGCAATATTATCCTTCACTTAAAAACACAAAAGACTTATCTAGAAAATTCTTAGATCTTACACACTTTTAGTCAAGTATCAGGACAAAAACAGTATATGAAAATAAGTGGTTTCTGAATGTACTAATATGTACCTCTCTGAAATTCAAGTCAGAAAATAATCCACTCAGAATGGCCACAAAACAAAAAACAAATAACAACAACAGGAAGGAAAGAGATAAGGGAGGGAGAGGGGATTAGGAGGGAATGAAGGAGGGGGCTACGGCTGGGATACAAAGTAAATAACCTGTGATTAATATAAAAAATAAAAATTATAAAGAAAAGAAATTCATTAACTGGATTAAAAATAATAATAACAACAACAAACCTAGTTGTAAACTTGAAGACATTAAAGACTCCTCTAAATGAAAACTATGAATTACTTAAGAAAGAAACTGAAGAAGATACTAAAATATGGAAGGTATCCCATGTAGAAAGATGAGCAGAATGTTGTTAAAATGGCTTATATTACCAAAAAGCAATATACAGATTCACTGCAACTGCCATCAAAATATTAATGCTATTCTGCATATAAATGAGGGAAACCTATAATAGAAAAACAAATCATATGGAACTATGAAGACCTAAAATAGTTAAAATAATTATGCACAAAAAGAATAAGAAAAACCAGTCCTGTTAGGCCACAGAGGAGGGCTTTGAAGCCAGGCCTGAAGATACCTGACAAAACAGGATCAGATGAATGGGGAGGAGGTCCCCCCCATCAGTGGACTTGGAAAGGGGCACGGTGGAGATGAGGGAGGGAGGGTGGGATTGGGAGGGAATGAGGAAGCGGGACATGGCTGGGATACAGTTAATAAAATGTAACTAATAAGAAAAAATAATAAATAAAATAAAATAAAATCCCCACTGCCATATATAATTTTAAAAAAAGAGAGAGTAAGAAAACCACATGGCACTGGCACAAATACAGACTTAAACCAAAGAGAAGACCCAGAAATAACCTAACACAGTTATAAACATCTAATTCCTTACAAGGGTGTCAAAAACTCACATTGATAAAAAAGAAGCCTTGTTAACAAATGATGCTGGGAAAGCTGTATACATACAAAAGACTGACACGAAATTCTATTTTCTTGTTCTGTATAAAATAAATTTAAAAGTAGATAAAAAACTGTAATATAATACCCAAAGCTTTAAGACTACTTAACTAGGGAAAAAAAAAAAACATTTAAAGATATGAACACCAACTTTCAAAATAGGACTCTGATAGTTCAGAAAATAACAGCAGGATCTAACAAATAAGATTTATAACATTAAAATTTTTCTACACAACAAAGTAAACAATCAAAAGTCAAGAGCTACCCAAGGAAATGGAGAAATCTTTGCTAGATATTCATTCTACAAAGGATTAATATACAAAATTTAATAAAAACTCAAAAATTAAACCCTAAAAGAGAGCAAAAATAATCCATCAATAAATGGGTAAATTATTTGAACAACCATTCTTAAAGGAAATGGAAACAGAAAACACGTCTTTTTAAAATGCTCACCATATTTAACCATCAGGGAAATGAAGATGGAGCTACCCGGAGAGCCCAGGTCACCCCTAGAGCACGGCGGTCATCAAGAAACAACCCTAACAACTGTCTACACTGTGCGGAGTGTGGCCAGCCCTGTGGAATCTTCCACTCATCTTTCATATTATCCCAATGCAAAGCACTTGCTTTGTTAATGGCACTAATCCCCAGACCACTTCCTTATCCACACCTGAAACCTCCTCTCTTTCCCGACAAAAATGCAAATTTTCAAACTGTTGCTCAAACCTGGCTAAAAACAGCCAGTAATAACTACATACCCTGAATACTGTGCTATTTTGAAATTTCCTCTACCAAATTAGACTGCTGCTTTTAATTTAATCTTCACTCAGAGTTTTGATACACACAAAATATAAACAAATTCTTTACTAGAATATGTACACAGATGCCTTCTAGTCTGATTTTCAATGGAGTCTTTCCTCTCACCTGAATCTGCCATCCAATGTCTATATTATTGTGGTATTCTGGTCTCTTAAGGCTGCACTAGAAACACCAGGTAAGCTGGTTATTACAATTTTCTAGCTTTTCAAGCTTTGCAAATTCCTCCTACAAACAAGTTCCAAGGCTTAAGAACCACACAATTAAGTTCGGTCATAACAACCCCACTTCTTTGGTACAAATTTTCCATACTGGTTATTCCTGTGTGTGAGACACAGAAATTTAAAGGAGGAAACATCTGGGGGTATACTCACACCTTCAAAGAGTTCAGCGTTAGGCCTCATGCACATGGGGCAGAGCATCATGGCTGATGGGAATGTGTGGTAGAGACTACTTACTTTACCTCATGATTGATGAGCAAAAACTGAAGACTATGAGAAACCTTCATAAAGTTTCTGCCCAATGACCTGCTTCCTCAAACTATTCCCCACATCTTAACACTTCTAGAACCGCCAAAGCAGGATCACCAGCAAGGAACCAAGTATTCAAACTACAACAACTGTCAAGAAAACCTGTAAAACTCTAACTGGAGATATATATCTATTCATGGCTCTAAGGATTCCAAACTATCATGTCAATTCTTTTCAAAGTCAAAGTGATTTACAGTGATAAAGCACTACCAATGGGGATTTTTTGTTTGTTTGTTTGAGACAGAGTTTCTCTGTGTAGCCCTGGCTGTCCTGGAACTCACTTTGTAGACGGGCTGGACTCGAACTCACAGAGATCTACCTGCCTTTGCCTCTCTAGTGCTGGGATTAATGGCATGTGCCACCACTGACCAGCCTCGGGATTTTTTTTTAATGAAATCAATATGGTACTTTAAGATGTATTTAAACATACAACAAAAGAAATGAGAACATCAAGACAATTTTCAGTGCACAGGCTGGACCCAGATCCTCCTACACATATGTAGCAGATGTGCAGCTTGGTCATCAGGTGTGTCATCTAACAGTGGGAGTGGGGGCTGTCTCTGAATCTGTTGCCTGCCTTTGGACCCCTTTTCCCTAGCTGGGCTGCCTTGTCTGGCCTCTGTGGGAAGGGATGTGCTTAGTTCTGCTATGACTTGAGATGCCAGGGTGGGTTGGTACCCCTTGGGGGCTCTCCTTCTCTGAGAAGAAGAAGGGGAAGGAAGCATGAGGTGGAGATGGGAGAAGAGGAAAGGGGCTGGAAATAGGTTGTATAGTGATGAAAGAAAGAGAGAGAGAGAGAGAGAGAGAGGAAGAGAGGGAGGGAGGAAGGGAGGAAGAAAGGAAGGGAGGAAGGAGAAGGGAGGAAAAACAATTTTCAATAAAAAAAAGATGAGAGCCTCATAGTGTATATTTTTAAGATTTACTATAAATTTACAGTAATCCAGAGAATATGCACAGGACCCACATGGCAACCCAATACTGTCTGTAACCCTGAAGATCTGACATCCTCATACATGCAGGCAAAACACCAATGCACACAAAATAAAAATAAATAAATTTTAAAAAGAAATACAAACATGGCTAATACCCCACACACATACATTCTGTTATGTCTATTCCTGCTGTACTACTTATTCTAGATATGTGCTGATCATGAGCATTTCACTAAGGAAGGAAAAAAAAATAACATTTTTACCTGACATGTAGAAGACAACAGCCCCACACTAGGAAAGAAAGGTCATTGAGAAGGGAAACATTCTCAATGGCAGGAACTTGAGCTAGACACATGGTTGTTTGTTTACTTTTTAAGGAAAATTGACAGAGGTATTATTGTTAGGTACGGGCTTGTAGACAGTGTTAAATGATTTAAGAGGCTATGTGGAACTTGAAGTTATGACAAAGAAATTTAGGGATAAAAAAATCTACAAAGAAGCCTTTGAAAGTGCACAAACTGTAAAAGTAATCCATACCCCATGTAAATGCCTCCCAAAAAGCAAACTTCAAAGAAGGAACTCCTTAACACAGTAAACAAAACAACCTGATTTGGAGACTCAACCAATCTCTTCACCCACTCACTCCCGCTGCCCAGTTGACCCTTTAGAAAGGCAGAACTTAAACAGGGACTCAACAGTATGGACTGCATCAGCACTAAACTGATAATGGCCTCAGCACAGTGTCTAGCCTGGAAAACAGCGAGGTAATTAAAGTCAATTCATGGTATCATTCACGGAATAATCTATGAGCTACCTTTATAGTTCTCGGGAATTTCCCCTTCCTAATAATTCTATGTACTTCAAGTAAATTTTGATACTTTATTTATCCACCATAGATATATTTATAGTGTTGTTTCCAAGTTGTCTTATTCTTCCCTCTTGTGGAAGACATCTCTTTAATCTGCAAATAAAAAATTAAATCTAACTTGCTCCTCCAATGAAATAAAATAAATATTAATTCTATAATAATTTCACTTCAGGCTTTACTAATGGGTTCCTTATCCTTTGACTTCCAACTGTCCATGAATATCTATTAAGATTTATAGAGCCATTAATAATCATATAGGGATTTTTTTTCCTTTCAGGCTTTTGTAATTATCTCCTATCAGAAAAACTCAGATAATATTTTAAAACAAAATATTTTCATACATTCACCAAGTGGTGGCACCTTTAATCCAAGCACTCCAGAGGAAAAAAGGAGCTCTACAAGTTCAAGGCCAGCCTGGTCTATGAAAGGTGATCCAGGTCAACATGGCTACACAGAGAAACTCTGTCTCAAAAACCAAAGCAAAATAAAAATGAAATATATATATATATATAATTTTCAACATTCTTAGTAGACATGCTTTTATTCCTTTCCTTTCATACATGTGGATAAGTAAAGAGGGACTTCTACAAGGCTTCTACTGCTATTTATCATGAGGCTAAGTACTCTAGTATGTTCTGACACAAAATGTGCTTGGAACTGCGTATTACAATACCTTTAAAAGATTATAAATAAATTATTACAAATAATTTTGGAAATTTAAACACAGATGAGGACGTGGTAGAACACATTATTGGCTACTTACACTACATATGATTATATCAATTTAAGCAACAGTTTCAAAATATTCTGTAGAGATGACCATGCTATACTAGTTAAGAGAAAGCAGGAAAAACAAAACTATACCTCATTATTAAAATATTCAAACTAGAGGGGCATAGGAGAAGAAGAGGGAAGGTGGGTGGGATTGGAAGGGGATGGGAAGGGGGCTACAGCTGGGTTACAAAGTGAATAAACTATAATTAATAAAAATAAAATAAAAAATTTAAAAAATATTCAAACTAATTTATATGTATGTATGTACCCATCCATCCATCCATCCATCCATCCATCTATCTATCTATCTATCTATCTATCTATCTATCTATCTATCTATCTATCTA
>NW_026596131.1:1824124-1839959 GCF_907164565.1 Psammomys obesus | reverse complement strand
CTATCTATCTATCTATCTATCTATCTATCTATCTATCTATCTATCTACCCACCCACCCACTCACCCTTGCATATGCCAGTATGAGCTCAGAGAAACATACAAAACAATGCTGATGAGATATTTTAGGTGAATGAAAGAACAATTGTTTGGTTAAAAGTATGTTTTTAGCTCATGAGATAATAACATTAGAAATACAAGAATGGGGGCTGGAGAGATGGTTCAGCAGTTAAGAGTACCGACTGCTCTTCCAGAGGACCCAGGTTCAATTCCCAGCACCTCACATGGCAGCTCACTACTACCTGCAACTCTTTAAGATTCCACATCCTCACACAGACATACATGCGGGCAAAACACCTGCACACAAAATAAAAATAAATAAGTTTAAAAAAAGAAATACAAACATGGCTAATACATCACACACACACATTCTAATGTTACATCTAATACCCAAAACTAATAAAGAATTATTTGTTATAGTGCGAATATCAAGTGTGGTTTGGGGCAGTGGCGGTGCACACCTTTAACCCGGCACTTGTGAGGCAGAGGCAGGTGGATCCCTGCGAGTTTGAGGCCATCCTGGTCTACAAAGTGATTCCAGGACAGCCAGGGATACACAGAAAAACCTGACTCCCACCCCAAAAAAAAGAAAGAAAGAAGGAAGGAAGAAGGAAAGAAACAAAGAAAGAAGTATATAAAGAAGTTTCAAGGACTCAGCGTGTAAGTTTAGAGCTCCCAAATGTAACCAATAATAAACAAATTCACAATTTAAATATTAGAGTGAAAGGTTCTAAATACATGCTACCAAAAGTACCCATTCAGACATACTTGGTGCTTGTCTATAATTCCCAGCACTCAAGAGGCAGGGACAGAAGGCTCACAGCAAGTCAAAGCCATTCTGGTCTATCACATAGCAAGTCTGGGGTTAGCCAACTACAGAGGAAAATCCTGTCTCGAAACAAAGAAACGAACCAATAAAAAAATGTTGTACGTTAATATAAAGCTATAAAGTATGTTCTTATGAAGAATACTGTCACCCAGGTATGGTGATACAATTTCCAGGGCCCACAGTTTATTGCTGTCTGAACTGCTGATCCAGGGAATTCAATGTCATCTTCTAGCTTTTGTACAGACTGGGCACACAGGTGGTATACAGACATACATGCAGGCAAGCACCCATACCACATAAAATAATAATAAAGTCATAGAAAGTAATTATATGGAGAAGATTACAGCCCAGATCAGAGCACGTATGTGAAGATAACAGTGTAACAGTAGTCCAGTGTATTACCAGGTCTGGTTTAAGCTAGAAGGAAGAAATGTAAGGAGCAACATCCATGGACAACAATCTGAGTAAGTGGAGCACAAGCAGTCAGGCTCATCGCCCACTCCCCACATTTACGCAGTTAACAGAAGACAGCAGAGGTCTCTGCCCCTAAACTGGAGCAGAGAGTATGGGTATGTCTAAGAGAGTAAGCTAAGGCAGATTAGTACAAGCCAAAAAAAGTCTTGCAAGCCAAAAAAGACACTGGCACGAAGCACCAGTTAACCTCACATGTCCTCTATTAATGGAGAAGAAACATGAAATTGAAACTATCCACAGGCAGACAGAGCAGATTATTGCATGGAATGCTGGTATCTGCTGTTACTTATTTCTTCTAAATGGACACGTATCTGTTTTGGTTGGCTGATATTTGTAGCATACCAATTATTGGGTATTTTGAGTGTTATCCATAAAAAAAGGAAAAAAAAATAAAACTACTAAACATAGAGGGCCAGCCAGCAAGACAGCTCAGTGGATAATAAAACTGCAGTCAAATCTGAAAATCCGAGTTCTGACCTAAGGGACCTACATGGTGGGAGGAGAGAACCAATTCATGTACATTAGATTGAGAAACTGGCTGAAATCTATACTGCTTCTCTGTCTTTCACTTCCAGTCCTGCCTCAAAGCAAGCCTGTTTCACAAGCTGCTATATCTAAGTCTCGGAGATGAGGGAACTCTATAACTAGAACACTAGTAGTATGAGAAATATAATAGAACTGCAAGGCAAAATGAACAAATCCACACTGACTGACTGAGATGTCAATATTCTCTTAATAACAGAACAAGCGGACAGAAAATCAGCAAAGATACAGAGGATATGACTGAACATTACCAGTAAAACAGACCATGCTGTTTGGCATTTATAGAGCCTCCCATCTTTAAATAGCATAAAGCCTGTTCTTTTTGAAGTGTTCATAAACATTAAGGTAAATCGTCTTATCACACAGTATATACCTATAACCTCAGGACTCAATACTTAGGCAGATTAGGAGTTGGAGGCTTTGATAGCTGGTCTTCACTGTCAGTGTGTTGACTCATCATGGAAACACACCTCTGGTATATCCATGAGAGTGCTTCCAGGAAGTTTTACCTGGGCTGGGAAGACCTAACCTGAATGTTCTCAGTGCCATTCCATGGGCTGGGATCTAGGCAGAATAAAAAGGAAAGCGTGGGCTGTGTATCAAATATCCATCCCTCTCTGCTTCCTGACTACAGCTGCACCGTGACCAGCTGCCTTATACACCTGCCACTGATGGAGCCTCCACGCATGATCCAAATCAAACAGATAATGAAAATATTTGTAGCACACATTGACAAAAACGAATGAGGTTTTCTACGCAAGGCTTAGACATCACCTACGCTGGGCTCTACCCTGGGACTAGACTCCTCTGACATCTTTTCCATGCAACACCGTCTCTCTGGAGTTTAGAACTGTCTGTTGCACTACCTTTTCATTGTCATCTTTAAGGACCTTTCTTTTTTACTGATGCTCCTATTCCCTATAACCCATTTCTTTTATTTGGATGACTTCGTCATTTTGATGGATCACATTCATCAAAATAAAACAAGCCTAAAATTTTTAAGAGAAAGTACAAGACCACAAATTATTTTTGAGAATTCACATGTTCTTAAACTATCTGAATTTTATCCATATGTTGTGGAGTACACCTGGAACGCTCACACTTTGAAAGATAAGGCAAGAGGATTGGCACATGTTGAAGATCAGCCTGAGACTAAGGCTGAGGCTGGAAGATCAATAGTTTTAAGGTAGCCTGGACTACAGAGCAAGATTCAAAAATAAAAGTAATTGATTTACTATTCTTTTCCCCTATAAAATTTTGTCTTCATGTTGCTTTATTCTGTTTAATGACTATGCCCACATACTACGGTGATTCTTCAAATGCTAAGTAAGCCTTGGTTATGAGTTCATAGGAACGAGGAAAGGACTGAGAACCCAAATGAAAACAAAGGCCTAATCCATCAAATCCAGAGTTTTGGTAAAGTCTCTAAATGTACTAACCTGCTTCTCTCTCTCTCTCTCTCTCTCTCTCTCTCTCTTTCTTTCTCTTTCTGTCTTTTTTTCTTTTTTGATGGCAGTGGAGCTAATTTTTTATTTAAATTAGTTTTTTGAAATTTATTCACTTTATACCCCAATCGTATACATCCCATCTTCCACCTTCCCCCATCCTCCTCCCCTAGTCTGCAGAAATAAGGAGTCCTACTCCCCTACCAACTGATCCCAGCCTATCAAGTCTCATCAGGACTGGCTGCATCCTCTTCTGTGGCCTAGCAAGGGCACCCCACCAGGAGGAAGTGATTGCGGAGCAGGCAACAAGAGTCCATGTCAGAGACAGTCCCTGCTCCCCTTACTAGGGAACCCACAAAGAGACTGAGTTGCTTATTGGCTACATATGAGCAAGGGGCTTATGTCCTCTCATTGTATGGTCCTCCACTGGTACATCAGTCTCCGCAGCCCCCACCCCTACCCATGCCCAGATTTGTTGGCTCTGTTGGTCTTCTTGTGGAGTTCTTGTCTCCTCCTGGTCCTTTTATGCCCCCCACTCTTACATAAGACTCCCTGCACTCAACCCAAAGTCTGGCTGTGAGTGTCAGCATTTGCTTCAATCCTCTGGTGAGTGGCATCTTTCAGAGGACATCTATGGTAGGTAACTGAATAATGTTAACCCACGATATGGTTTTTTTCACCCTGAGAGAGATTGGGGGTTACACTGAGATCCTAAACAACCACTGTAGTTGCTGGCTGGCAAATGAAGATTTTCTATGCTTACACTCTTGTCCAGTACTTTTCTGTGAACACCTAACAACATTTTCTGAAGTATAAAATTATATAAATATATTTATTATATATAAACAATATTTATATAAACAAAATATATTATTTATATGTATATAATGTATTTATATAACACAAGATAGCTCCAAAATCGAGAAAAACAAAGTTGAAGGGAAATGAGTATTAAAGGATACAGGATTATGAAGTAAATGGCCCTGGAGCTTTTACACGATCAATACACCAATATAGCCATGAGTTTGTATTTTCAATTCTCATTCTCTTGGTGATAATATCACCTTCTTAATGACATTTATTTAGGTATCAGATTTTTTCTCTCTCTCTTTTGTTTTGTGAGACAAGATTTTTCTATGCAGCCCTGTCTGTCCTGGAACTCACTCTGTAGACCAGGCTGGCCTCGAACACACAAAGATCCATCTTCTTCTGCCTCCTGAGTGATGGAATTAAAGGCATGTGCCAGTGCCATGCAGTCAGATACATTCTTAGCATTGAGAATATAGAATGAACAAAAATAACCAAAGGTTGTGTTATTATGGAATATTCATTCTATTTTAAACAAAGAATATAAAAAAATAAATACAAAGATGACAAGTACTGAAGAAAAAAATTAGAGAGTGTAATATGCATATGCAATTTTGAGTAAGTTAGAAAAGACAACAGATTTTTTTGGTTCTGTTGGTCTCCTTGTGGAGCTCCTGTCCCCTCCAGGTCTTTCTGTCTTCCCCTTCTTTCATAAGATTCCCTGCACTCTGCCCAAAGTTTGACTATGAGTCTCAGCATCTGCTTTGATACCCTGCTGGGTATTGTCTTTCAAAGGCCCTCTGTGTAGGCTCCTGTCCTGTACCCTGTTTTCACCCTCTTCCAATGTCTGTCCCATTTGCCTTTTTGAGTGAGGATTGATCATCTTACCCAGGGTCCTCCTTCTTGCTTAGCTTCTTTAGGTGTACAGATTTAAGTATGTTTATCCTATATTATATGTCTAATATCCACTTATAAGTGAGTATATACCATGTGTGTCTTTCTGCTTCTGAGATACTTCACTCAGGATGATCTTTTCTACTTCCCACCATTTGCCTGCCAATTTCATGATTTCCTTGTTTTTAATTGCTGAGTAGTATTCCACTGTGTAAATGTACCACAATGTCTTTATCTATTCCTCAGTTAAGGGACATCTGGGTTGTTTCCAGATTCTGGCTATTACAAATAAAGCTGCAACAAACATGGCTGAACAAATGTCCTTGTTGTATGCTTGAGCATTATTTTGGATATATGACTAGGAGTGGTATATCTGGATTCTGAGGTAGCACTATTCCTAATTGTCTGAGAAAGCTGAGACCGATATTCCAACCAAGGACCAATTATGGAGATAACCTAGAACCCCTGTACAGATGTAGCCCATGGAAGCTCAGTGTCCAAGTGGGTTCCCTAGTAAAAGGAACAGGAACTGTCTCTGACATGAACTCAATGGTTGGCTCTTTGGTCACCTCCCTCTGATGGGGGAGCAGCCTTACCAGGCCACAAAGGAAGACAATGCAGCCAATTCTGATGAGACCTGATAGGCTAAGGTCAGAGAGCAGGGGAAGAGGACTTTCCCTATCAGTGGTCTTGAAGAGGGACATGGGAGGAGATGAGGGAGGGAGGGTGAGGTTAGGAGGGAACAAGGGAGAGGGCTACAGCTGGGATACAAAGTGAATAAATTGTAATTAATAAAATTTTTTAATAAAAAAAGAAATGCATGCTTTGTGTACATTCATGGAGGTTGATTTATTCAAGTAAAATGTTGTTTAACAAAATGAAAACAAAAAAAAAAAAGACAACAGAAATTTCAGTGGTGTGGATTGTTTTTACATATTCACTTCCAAAAATTAATCAAGGTACTGCATTCAATTTATCCACTCAACCAAATCTCTCATATCCTTCCCCAGGGTCTAGCCTAGTAAGTCTCTGCAACCTTCCAGATCTAGGCAAGGCTCTATATACAGTGTCCAGGTTTTGTCCTACTGTGATGGTTTGAATAAGAATGCTCCCCACAGGCTCATATATTTGAGTGTTGGTCATTAAAGAATGGCAATATTTGAGAGGGACTACGAGGTGTGGCCTTGAAGGAAGTATGTCACTGGGGTTGGGCTTTGAGGTCTCATAAGCCCAAGCCAGGCACAGTGGCTGGCTGGTATATTCATTAGCTCTGTCTCTCTCTCCCCACCTCTTCCCTGTTCTCCTGCTCTCCCTCCTCTCCTTTTCCCTTTCTCTGATGTCTATAGATCCAGATACAGAACTCTTAGCTACTTCTCCAGCACTACATCTGCCTATGTGACAATGGACTAAACCTCTGAAACCATAAGCAAGCTTCAATGAAATCTTTTCTTTATAAGAGCTGCTGTGATCATGGTATCTCTTCACAGCAGCAGAATAGTGACTAAGGCAACTACCTATGTTGTAACCAACCTCTGGGCTTCTTCCAGGACCCTCCACAGCCACCCCCAAAACCCATAGGCCCCTCTCATGCTATAGCCAGCCTTTCCACCCTGCCAGACCTAGGCTTAGAGAAAGAGGCACATCCTGTACATTGGCCCAGTCATCTCTGTCCACATGACTTCATTACACCTACGACATTCCCAACCTCTAGACTCAGCCTACTCACACATCCTCAATTCTGACCCAAACTGCTCTATCCATATCAGACTTGGAATGACCAAAAAAAGTCCACATGCCCTGATCTCATTGCAAAAATGCAAATATAATGGATCAAGTCAGTATATTCTCTCTAGTACACAAAATTTAAAACAATCATAAACTTCAAAAAGAATTCAAAGAGTTTAAAGAAGACACAAAGAAACTGATCAATGAGATTAAGAAAAAATAACTTAAAAAAAAAAAAAACACCTGAATGATACCCAGGGAAAAAAATATATAAGACTGATGGCAATGATGAAAATAACCTTTGACTTGAGAATGGAATTCAATAGGAGATGGAAATATGAAGGCACTCAAGCTCTAAAAGTGCACAGACTGTCTAATAAAAACCTCAACACAAAGCAGGAGGAGCCCTCTCCCCAACCACCCAGCGCGAGTGAAGTAAGGGATCCAGGAGGAGAATCTTCAATATACCTACAATCTAAGTATAATATAAGACTTTTAAAGGTGGACAGTTAATAAAATGGTTACTAAATCAGCACAATCCCTAACTGTAATCTAAATATCTGTCCTTACATCCACACAAAAATTCAGTACTGCTCTCTCATCAGGAAAATTTCTCTTTGTAACAGATGAAGACCATTACAAAATAAACACAACCAATCACAATGAAGAGTTGTAGAAACCAGTCCTGATGGATACATCTACAAAATGAATACCACACATATGGCTCAAGAAAGATTTTAGAAGAAAGGATGAAAAAATTACAAGATCCTGAGGATCAGGAATTTCACTATGACACTGTGTCTCCTAGTGTCAGAAGCTATACTCATAAGGCTTCACCAACATGACTGCCTAAACGTGAGCTAAACAATGACAGCAACAACAGACATGCCAACATGGACAAGCCTACACAAAGAGCTACAGGCAACTAAGGAATGCTGAGAGTGGGATAAATAATCTACCTCAGAAAAGAGCATACCAATTGGCACAGTCCTGAAAACAGACATACAAGTAAAATTATATAGATAGAATATGTGCTAATATATGCACATATCTTAATATATATATGTATATGTGTTAATACATATATATTAATATATATACAAACTATGGGAGGGTTTAGAAGAAGAAAGGGGAAGGAAGAAATGATGTGATTATATTATAATTTCAAAAATGAAAGAAAAAACTGAATAGTAGCCATATCAGAAAAAAGTTAATAAAAGGCAAAAAAGAACCACCCCACCTTAAATCAAAAAGGGAAATAAATAGGAAGATTCTAAAAGAATACAGAAAATTTACGATTTCTTCTCAGACAGCAATGACAACAAAAACTGCATTGATGAGAATTTTAAATCCAGTATGTGGGAACCAGGGTTTGTAGCTCAGTTGGGAGACCACTGACCGAGCATTCATGAAGTCCTGGGTACAATTCCTACCCTGTACCACATAAACTGGATGTGGTACACATCTGTAATCCCAGCACTTAGGAAGAGGCCAGAGAGCCAAAAGTTCAGGTCAGTCTCAGTCACACAGCTGGAAGTAACTCTGACCTACATGGGACTGTGTCTTTAAAAAAAAAAAAAAAAAAAAAAAAAAAAAAAAAAAAAAAAAAAAGAAAGAGACTGAGGGAAAGGAAAGGGAGAATGGAAGGGAGAAAGCTAGTACATCATTATACTCTAGCAAATAAATGATGGTGTTAAAAATTTAATTTCTTACACTCCAAAAGTAGTATCTAGACATTATCATTAATGCTGAGAAAAATTTAAGCCTTAACTTCATTTTATAAAGTGACATGAGGCCTCATCTGATTACATCAATAAAGTCTAAAGGAAAAATTATAATACCTAAAAGAGACCCAGCAAAATCCCAGTCCCCAAATGAAATATAAAGAAGGAATAACTGACACTGAAAGAATTTTTACCTTGCCCAGAGCGGCCTTGGCGAGAATCTACACTGGACTGTCTTCGATCCGGTGGTTCCTCGCTTCCGCCATCTGCATTAAAATAAAAACAGCAAAAGCAGATAATGAGTTTGACATAACTCCAGTGGCATCTGAATCATAAAATTACTATGTGTATCACTTGTTTTCATTTCTTTTAATTAGAATCATTAAAATATTTGAGGTTTTCTCCATGTAAATAAATAGCTCTTGTCCTTATTCTTGTAGGGAAGAATTTACATTCACATCTAAAGTCCAATGGAGGTAAAAGTGCTTTTTTCACTCCATCAAACATACACATGAAGGAATGAAGGAATTTCACTGATTGCCAAGGACAGTGCATGGAGAGGATATAGACCCCCTGGCTCAGAAACCCCAGGCTGCTCAGTCTCCAAGTGGGTTCCCTAGTAAGAGGAGCAGGGACTGTCTCTGATAAAAACTCAGTGGCTGGCTCTCTGATCACCTCCCCATGGGGGATGCAGCCTTACCAGGCCACAGAGGAAGATAATGCAGCCAGTCCTGATGAGATCTGATAGGCTAGGGTCAGATGGAAGGGGAGGAGGTCCTCCCCTATCAGTGGACTAGGGGAGGGGCATAGGGGAAGTAGAGGGAGGGATGGTGGGACTAGGAGGTGATGAGGGAGGGAGCCAGAGCAGGGATACAAAGTGAATAAATTGTAATAAATAAATATTTAAAAATTTAAAGGAAATAAAAAAAAAAAAGCACATTCAAAGATTCTAGCTTAGAGGCCCTGACCCAAAACAATGCCTAAGTGGTAAACAACTTCTTGGCTAAAATATGCCCAATAATTTTAAATAGTGTACATTTTAAGTAGATTTACTTGTTTCATAAGACATAAAAAATAATTTGCTATTGATTCAATTAAAAAAAAATCAGCAGCACACATGCCAGTGATTCAATACAAGATAAAAGCAGACAAATCCTGAGGATATTTCACCCATGATTTGTAAATTATATGAAATACTCATTTCATTATCTGTATTTTCACTTTTCAAGAAACAAGAATATACCTCTTTTTTTAATTTTTTTAAACTTTTATTAATTACACTTTATTCACTTTGTATCCCCCCCATAAGCCCCTCCTTCCTCTCCTCCCGGTCCCACCCTCTCCCCCCTTTCTGCATGCATGCCCCTCCCCAAGTCCACTGATAGGGGAGGTCCTCCTCTCCTTCTTTCTGATCTTCGTCTAAAAGTTCTCATAAGAAGTGGCTGCATTGTCAGGGAAGAATATACCTCTTTATACAATTTTCAAAAAGCTACAATAAATTTAAGCTCACAAATAATTCCATTTTGTTATACAAAAAACAAAGTGACTCATCACAAAGCACAAAAATGAATAACAAATTAAGAATTCTAGAAGGCACATGTAAAATTTACCAAACAAACAAACAAACAAAACAGCCTAAAATCCAGGCTTGGAGGTACATTTCTGTACTTCCAGGACTCAGAAGCTGCAGAGGGAATGCAGAGATACTAATTGCTTCACGTAAACCCTGACAACCTAAGAGTGCCAGGTCAGCCTGAGTTAAATAGCAAACAAAAAAAATAAGACTAAACAAAGCTAAAGCTTTAACATGGTGGTCTAGATTTACAAATTTCTTTTCACTTCAACCAAATTTAGAACTCACTTCAACAACTTCCTCTTATACAACCGCTTATTTCTAACTTAATAGGAATAAGAAGTAACAACTATAAGCTGGTTTACAAAAGCATTACTCCTGTCTGGGTCTTCTGTGTTTTCCCTTCTGTCCTACGGAGCTTATCTAAACATTTAACCCTTTTTAAACACACAGGCTATATTTAAATTTATCATAGAAATAAAAATTGTGAGTGTATATTTACCCTACATAAAACTTAACAGTAATTAATATATATCAAGCATATTTATCAATTTTTGTTCTTTTGCAGAGAACTTATGTAGTAGGTACAATGGGGATCAGCATCAATTAAATGTAATACAGTTGCAACTGTAATCATTACAAATACAGTTAATTGTAAACACAGAAAATACTAGGCAGAAAATATTTACATCTGAGTCCATTATGAATCTGGCAACTTCACATTCTGCTGTTAGTAGATTTTTAAAATAATTCAGCAAATCAAGATACTTCAACAGAAAGCTATATTTTTGACTGTGTAAATATTTAAAAAATAAAAACCAGTCCAAATATAAAAATACCTGATAGACGTGCTAAGAAAACACAATGCTATTCAAAATACAAGGTTGACAATCTTTCCTTTAGCCAGGTGGTGCTAGCGCATGCCTTTAATCCAGCACTCAAGAGGCAGAGTGGTTCCAGGCCAGCCTGGTCTATAGAATGAGTTCCAGGACAGCCAGGGCTACATAGAGAAACCTTTTTCTAAAACCCAAAGAATCTTTCCTTTAACATAATAAGACAAAAATGTTAAAGAAAAAAAGGTCCCTATACATTATTGTTCCAGAATGAGTTTATCTACCTTGGATGAAATTAAAACTCAAATTCTTCAGTGTGCTAGAAGCTGTTACACAGGTAGCAAAAGGACAAAAGTCAACAATGGTTCTTCCAGTTTAGACCTTGCATGCTACAATACCACCTTGCTAGGCAAGACGTGCTTACAACTGCAATAATGGCACAACTATTATGGGAGCAACCAACTGATTTCTGCCTGGATGTGACAGCCGCTCTGTAGGAGGGAGTTCATGTGTTAACCTGGTCAAAGGCCCAGAGCTGGCTAAGTCCTAGGTACTAGGGAAGATTTATGACTATTTTGCTAAATAAACATATTTGACAACCTCTTCAATAGTTATGTTTTTTTGTCCATAGACTAAGTAAGTCCTTAATCAAAGAAGTTTCTCTTTACAACAAACAGTTGTTAAAAACAAGTGATTGTGGCATGCTCAGCATTGAATAGGTACTCATACAGGGCCTCTCCAAGGCCCAGGAAACATTAAAAGAGGGGCAGAAAAAATGTAGGGAACCAAACAACAGAGAAGAGGACCATGAAACACTCACTTAAGGGTGTGACAACAAAGGCACTCATAAACTCCTAACAGCTAGTGCTGCCTCTTATAAGGCTACACAAGACTGAGCCAGCAAAAAAATCTCAGCCATAGACAGGAGAGGGGCACATGGGTTCCCACCTTATCCAGGAAGCTAAAAGCAGTCAAGCGCTGCCAGATGGTAGGAAGTCACTGTCTTCGATGATTTGGCCCTTAGTTAGTTACACTCCCAGGGGAGAGCCTCACACCTGTGCCTGACATGAGTCACCCTGGTTAAAACCAGGTCACGAAACAAAATAAAAACAAAACCAAAAGAGAAACAAGTGGGACGGGGCCTGGAGAGAAGATGATGTACTGATAAGGGTAAGAAGATGAGACAATGAAGAGATGAATGTGTTACAGACATGTGTAAAATTGTCAAAAGGTGAGTTAATTTAAGGACTAAAGAGAATCTTTTAAAAGTCTAATTATTGTTAAGAAAATGTGCAATTTTTCTTATTTTTAACCCTCTAGGAATTCTTCCACCTCAAATGTTCATGAATTAATACCCCATACGCCCATAAATCATAAAGGTTTTTGTTTAACTTGTATTTCTTTTGCTAACAGTAAAACTGGGGCTGGGAGGATGGCTATGTAAGTTGGGTACTTGCTGCACCAGAACAATGACCTGCATACCCAGAACCCATAGAAAAGCCTGGCACGTGCCCTATTAACCAACTCTAGCAGAGACTGGGCGGAAGGATGCAAACCATGAGGGCTCAGTGACCAGCCAGCCCAGCTAAAGCAGTGAGCTTTCAGTTAAACCAAACATCCGTTACAAAAAAGTAAGGTGGAGAAGCAATTGAGAAAGATGTCTTAATGTTTGGCCTCCTCACAGGTGGGTGGGTGGGTGGATGGCCAAATTAGTGAGTGTGTGTGTGTACTCTCTTAAAAATAACAACTTAAAAAAGTAAATTAGTCAAAAACTAGTGAAGATTAATGCATTTCACTGGCTACTTGATGGTTGTACAATCTTGTTTAGATCTTCTTTTGCCACTGTGTGTGGGAGGCAGGGAGGTAAAATACTGATATTATTAGGCCTCGGGCAGGCAGGGCCTTGTACATGCTCAGTGAAACACAGTCGCTAAATGACATCCCCAGCCCACTGTCACATGCTCTAATCTTTGTAATTCTTCAAACTACTGATACATTTTTCTCAGATTGATTTCTAGACCTTCGTTGTTAGTTTTTAACAGACTGATTAATCAATAATGACTAGGTTTAAGGTTCAGTGAATTTCTTTTGATAAATATGAGAAATATATCAAATATTCAAATGATAAATATGCTTAAATACTATCTTATCATCACTTCTATTTCTCTTCTTAGGGAACTACAATGGCACAAATGTTGACCTTTTGTTTCTGTCTTCTATAGGCTCCCCATTGTTTGTGTCTCTTTAGATATGCTTTCAAGGTCACAGATTCCTGTGTTGTCTCTATTCTCTTAATGACTTTACCAGGTACATTTTCCTTTGGTTATTATATTTTAGTTCTAAGATTTCTATTAGATTCCTTTTTGTGTCTTCTATAATCTCATTAATTGCTGTCCAAAAATCTTTTATAACAGACATCTTTGACCAGAAATTTCACTGACTCGGCCCATATTAACATCTACCACCTTTTCCCTTACAAATTAGTATTTCCTAGTTCTCTGAACGTCTATTTAATATATGATTTTAGATTATATCTGGACAATCTCAATATTTTAAATTATGATTCTTGAGTCTTCTTCAATCTACTAAGAATGTCTGCTCTGTATTTGAAAGCTTTTATCACAATTCTATTCTAACCTGTCTTGCCTATACGCCACCCAGTGGCTGATTTGTGTTGTGATCAGAGATCTCTTGGATCAATCTTTAAAACTCTTTGGTATGATAATTTGTTTTTTTTTTTTTTTAGCTTTGGGAAATATTTAACATTAAAAATACAGCACTGCACAATTCAATTGCTAAAGTTACAATTCAATGTATTTTAAGTATATTCAAAAAGCTGCACAAATATGACAATTCAAATTTCATAACGTGTTTATTTTTCCTTCAAGAAATCATGTGCCCAGCCATTAGCCATTCTCAATCCTTATGGCCCCTCCATTCTTGAAAACCATTAATTTATCATTGGTTTGCATATAGAATTATGTATTCTAAGATTATATATAAATTGGGTCATACAATGACTCATTTTTTTTCTAACCAGCTAAATCCAATACCTAATGCAGGTAAGGTTCATTCTTTTTTTCTAGTGTATATCACTAATTAATGGCTTTATATTCATGAATACTTTTCCATTGACTTATATAGTTTATTATATTTATTCTTTATATATCTGCTCTTTATATTTTTATAGTATATTCATAATCTCTTGACTCATTTGCACATTTTTAAATTTTTTTATATTAATTACAGTTTATTCACTTTGCATCCCAGCTGTAGCCCCTTCCCTCATTCCCTTCCAATCCTACCCTCCCTCCCTCATCTCTTCCCTGCCCCTCTTTAAGTCCACTGATAGGGGAGGACCTCCTCCCCTTCCATCTGACTCTAGTTTATCAGGTCTCTTCAGGTCTGGCTGCAATATCCTCCTCTGTGGCCTAGCAAGGCTGCTCCTCCCTCGGGGTGGGGAAGGAGGTCAAAGAGCCCACCACTGAGTCCCTGTTCCCCTTACTAGGGAAACCACTTGAATGCTAAGCTGCCATGGGCTACATCTGAGCAGGGGTTCTAGGATACAATAATTAAGATCAGATCTATACTGTAAAGATCAGGTATGAGCCTTGGTGTTTATAATGTTATGAGCTTATTTTCCTGAGGTGTCCTGCTCTGCAATCTTCTCAGTGTTTTCCCATTTCCTGGTACACTAGAAACAGGCTGCACTAACAGCTCCACTGATAGAGAAGGGGCTCTTCTCAGAATGTTATCTTATGTGGGTTCCACTATCGTTTACAAGGAAGAAGGGCAGGGCAAGAAGCAAAGAAAACACGGGAGGTAAGGGAGGACTTCTACATGATCTGTCTCCATGTGAAGAATACTCTTTTGCACTCCTCAAGTCTGAGCTAGAAAGCTCCTATTAAAGATGTCTCTGTCTGTATCCTAGTGCCATTTAGCTACAGTAACCTCTAACTAGCAGATATCAAGAGAAAAGAAAATCCTGAACTCATGAGTAGTTCAGATTTTCCCCCAAATCTTCCCACTGCTCCTTCCTTTTGAGTCCTCCAGGAGTTATCACATGTCCTGTGTCCAGAATAGCTGCATTCACAATGGGAAAGACTGTGCTGAACCCATCTCATGTGGACCTGGATCTTGCCTCTATGTCCTATGATGAGGCTGCCAAACTTTTTGTTGTTTGTTCTAAATACAGATCCCTTGTTTATGGCAGGGCAAGAATCTGTCTACCAGTATCTGTTCCTATTTATCAAATTCTCAGACTATACTAACAGACCCATTCAATATAGACTCAAGCTCCAGGAACACTTTAGCAGACCAAGCTCTAAGTAAGCCCTTGCAAACTCAGAAATCTAGCCCACTAACCTGCTGATTCAATCTATCATCAAGCCTACCTATCCGTAGGTAGAACCAACAGCCTGCATGAGCTAAATGGTAATGAACTTTCCCAACAAAAGCCAATCTATAAAGAGCACAAATAGGTTCCTACTTCTTCAAACATAGACAGTGATACAAGGCCATAAGGGTTATGAGGTATTTAACACCACCAAAGGAACAAAACTAAAACAAACAAACAAAAATTTTCCTAAATAAACAGAAATCTATGAAGTATTTGATCAAGACTTTGAAATAATAACTATAAAGAAGTTCAGCAAGCCACAAGAAAACACAAAGAACAAAATGAAGTCAGGAAAACAATATATAAACAAAATGAGAAATAGATAGACATAAGAAACAACAACAAACAGAGTCAAACATGAGGCAGGCACAGGATTACATTCCTCTAAACCATTTGGTGGGAGGGTGAAGGAGTCTGAAGGCACCCTGGGCTACACAGTGAAAAGCTGCAAACGAATGGATGGATGGATGGATATACAGACAGACACATACATACATACATACATACATACATACATACATACATACATACA
>NW_026596131.1:1813436-1824114 GCF_907164565.1 Psammomys obesus | reverse complement strand
ACATACATACATACATACATACATACATACATACATACATACATACATACATACATACATACATAGACAGATTTTGAACTGCCTAGAGGAATTCTACCTCATACCCTGGAGAGGTGGGGTAGATGCTGGGACACCAATAAACTGCTGAAGAAAATAAGATTTGCTGGATTTCCCATCCCTGAACACATACCAGTCTATTAACAACAAATCACATTTTGACATAGTTGTTCACGCCTGTGTCATAAAATCTTCATAAGGAACACAAATGAAAGGGTTTGGAGAAAGTCTAGTTAGTTGAACACATGAAAGTTCCTGGAGGACAGCATACAATGAGAGTGCAAAAAAGTTCCACACCCTCTATGTAGCTATTCATCTTTCATTTGTAATATCGCTTATAGTAAACTAGTAAACATACCTATTTTCCAAGGCCAGTCAACAATAATTCATGCTAATTATTCCAACCAAAAGAAGCATCAATTTATAGCAAGTTAGACAAAAGCAGGTCACACAAAGTCTGTAACAGCAACTGAAGTACAGACAATGAAACAGTCTTGGGGACAGGGTCATCAATCTATGGGATTATTCCATCTTCAAATCCATACTTTCAGAATTGAATTGGGTTCCCAGACCTTTTGGGGATCACACAAATTTTCTGTTTTTAACTGTGGTATGAAAACAGAATAAAATCACCTTGAAAATATATTTTCTTCTCCCTACCTCCACCTCTCAGACCATCCTTATGAGAGACAAAGGGACAATTCACATCCTAAGCCATACAATGAAGAACATGAGATTCATCAGACAGGTTTGTAAATTTTTTTTACTCACAAAAAAATCATTTATTCTGAAGTTTTCCATATATTGATCATATATGACCATGGGCAACTGAAATACTGGAAAGTAAGCCATGAATAATGAGAGACTGGGTATGGTAGGCTGTCTTAATAAACTCAGAAATACTTTCAAAGTAAATTTGAATGTCTCCAATGTAAAGGAGTGCTATGTAACTGTTATACTCTATTTTATTATAAAGGTGATAATTCTTATTCTTTTCAAGTTAAAACCAAATTAAAATTTCATTATATTGGATTTTCTTTGAAACTTAAATGATATGATTGATTCATATAGTTCTACTGTAAAACAATCATAAGGAGCTGTCCATACTTTGACCCATATTAGTTGGGTCAAAGTACAGCATTTTCTTTAAAAGCACAAAATGTAAACAATGTGAGCCTGGAAATTTCTAACAGATCAGTTAGACAGTATGGTGTAAAAGGTAGCCTTTAAAACTTTGTCCACTCCCCCCCCCCAAAAAAAAAATTTACAGAGAGCTGTGAGAAGGCTAAGAGCAATGGAGCAATAATTTTGAAACCTTCCAAAATTTCTACTATGTAGTAGAAATTGAATAACAAAACAACTACCTATAGACAAGAATTACAAACTGGTTAACAAGGTGTGGATCATGACATAAAACACACACACACACACACACACAGTCACACCCACTGGTTTCCAGGACCAATGTCAAGTGGCTCACAATTTACTTGAACTCCAGTTCCAAGGGATCTAATGTTGTCTTCTGACCTCCGTAGGCAACTGTACTCACGTGCACAGACCCACATGCAGACATACAAATACATATAATTTAAAATTTTTAAATGTAAAAGGGGAAATGAAACCAGGAAATCTTAGGGAACAGTTATGACATTTTTAACAACACACACACATATCCCCCAAAGCATGAAGTTATTTGGAGTTAGAATAACAATCATAAAATGCCTCCTTATAAATATACAAATTTTAGATAACCAGAGAATTTGTTAATCAGTATACTAAGTGAAATCCAATAATAATCTACAAATAATATGAAATAATGTCTTCAATACTAAGAAACACTATTAATAGGTTTTCTATTCCCGATATTTGATAGAGAAAAATATTAAGAAGAATTACCTGCACAGGATATGGTTTAGAAAAGTAGAAATATCCAATATTTAGCGATTTCCCATGATGGCAAGCAAGTTATAGAAAGACTTATTAATAATAAGAAAATGACTGAGATGAGCAATTGTCCAGGCAAAAACGTTCTTTTCTTGGAGGATGGTACATCTCCTCCCCGTGCACAAACTTTCAGGAAGAATCAGTGCTCCTTCCGCCTATCTACAGCACAGTGCACACACCTGTAAAGTACACTGCTACAGTGAAGTCAGGGCAACTATTAATATCTGATGATAGCACTGTCACAGCGTATATTAGTAACTTATACGACCTTAAGATAGACCGGACTGTAAGATATTCAAAGTGTACCTTTGAAAGCCCTTTCATCTTAATATTTTCATATCTGGTATACAGTAGGTATGTTTTAAATTGCTGAATTATTTTTATGGGCCAGCTCTAAAATTAACACATTTACACATAAAGGTTAGTGGTACTGATTCTACAAAAAGAAAGCATGTCTTCCACACTAATCTCAACTGTTTTTCACTAAGAATATTCCTATGGAATTCCAGACCCATCTACAATTAGGTTATTCATTCATTCATTTACATAAGCTATTAAGAGTTTGAACTTAGGGCCTAAGCATGAAGTCTTATCACTAAACTACATCCTGAGCCTTTCAGTTAGTTCTTAAAACTATTTTCTGCAGTATCTTCACCCTAAAGAAAAAAAGATATTCTATACCAAATAATAAACCTAATAAATCAGTTAACATAATGCACCTATGTTATAGCCAATTTATTTTTATAAATGAACTATATTTTCAAAGCTTGCCCAAATATAAAGATGTCAATGTCTTACAGACCCAGTATAAAAGGTTTTTTTTTAAGATTCTAAGTAACTTGCTTATAATAGGTTGGTTGTTAATCTATAACTGCCTGAAATACCCAACATATTCCAAAACAATTTGATCTGTAGCACAAAAAAAAGTTGTATTAAACTCAGAATATTTTGATTCTGAAGCTGGAGATAGGCATCAATGATGATGACTAAAAACTCAAAAACAGAGTAGACTTGCTAATTGTAAATGAGGCAACCACAATAATAATATCAGTATTTTTAAAGTAGATGACTGCTTTCAAGGCACATAATGAATATGTAAAATACCAGGCCTAACACTAAATTAAGTAAATAGAGTAAACTGTTAAATCAAAGATAATGTGTGTGTGTGTGTGTGTGTGTGTGTGTGTGTGTGTGTGTCTTCTTGTCTTCAGAAGAATTGCTAGACAGCACAGGGGAATCCTTAAACCCCATACTTAGTTCCCTGCATAATCATTTGTTACAACTAATGATAAGGTCTATATTTTATTTAAGTGACCTTAGTTTTCATCTAATATCTTTTTCTGTGTTCCAGAATACCCCCATTACATTTAGACATCAAGTCTCTGTAGGATCCTCAGACCGACAGTTTTTTACTTTATTTATGATGATCTTCATGATATTGAGGAATACTAATCATTTGAGGAATGCCCCTCAATTGGAGTTTTCTGATGTCTTCTTCATATAATAATGAGGTTTTAAGTTTTTGGAAGAGGACACATGTGAGGTCCCAAAGAAACCCAAAACAAATAGCTAATGTGATCTACATATGTACACCATTAAATCTTCAGCACAACCCTATGAAACACGAAGGAATTTTCACTTTAAGAGATTACTATTGTAAGTGAAGAATCCAAAATTTAGAATTATCTCTGAAATTTTATCTCCAACATCAATTCAAATCCATTACCCTAGTGAGGAACTCTATCCATCTATTTTATAAATTGGAAAGGCCTATCTACATATTAGAAATAAGTTCAGGGTCTCAGAGAGAAAACAAAAACAAACAAGCAAAAACAACAACAAAGAATAAACAAAACAAAATACCACCCCAATTAAAGTATCTCAACAAGACAAATTACACTTCTTACCAGAGGGATGTATTACACACTAAAGCAAGAGAAAGAGTACACAGGGACAAGAAGTTCAACAATCTTTGTGTAAACAAAAGTTTTATCAGGTAGAAGAAGGATCCAAATCTTCACTTGGATATATCAATTATTCTTCAAAATCATAATATCCAAACATGAAATTTTCTCCTGCTCACTCCTTCAAATCGAACTCTATCATAATTCTCCACTTCAATGAATTCAATACTGAAATCTTTTTTTGAGATGTATTTATTATTTATAGATTATTCTGCCTACATATATACCTGCAGGCCAGAAGAGGGCACCAGATCTCATTATTGATGGTTGTGAGCCACCATGTGGTTGCTAGGAATTGAACTCAGAACCCTTGGAAGTACAGCCAGTGCTCTCGACCTCTGAGCCATCTCTCCTGCCCCAATACTAAAATCTTGATGAACTATTTAATTTGATCTACAGATTCAATGCAATTCCCATCAAAATACCAACACAATTCTTTACAGAACTTGAAAGAACAATTTTTAATTTCATTTGGAAAAAAAAAAACAACTCAGAATAGCAAAAACAATCCTGTACAACAACTATTTGTCTGGAGGTATCTCCATCCCTGATCTCAAGCTGTACTACAGAGCAATAATAATAAAAACTGCATGGTACTGGCATAGAAACAGAATGGTAAATCAATGGAACAGAATAGAAGACCCAGAAATAAACCCATAACACCTATGGATACTTGATTTTTGACAAGCCAAAACCATACAATGGAAAAAAGATACCATCTTCAACAAATGGTGCTGGTCTAACTGGATATCTACATGTAGAAGAATGCAAATAGATCCATATTTATCACCCTGAACAAAACTAAAGTCCAAGTGGATCAAAGACCTCAACATAAAACCAGACACACTAAATATGTTAGAAGAAAAAGTGGGTAAGAGCCTTGAACTCATTGACAGAGGAGAAACCTTCCTGAACAGAACACCAACAGCATAGACTCTAAGATCAACAATCAATAAATGGGACCTCATGAAACTGAAAAGCTTCTGTAAAGCAATAGACACTGTCATCAGAACAAAACAACAGCCTACAGACTGGGAAAGGATCTTCACCAACCCTGTATCTGACAGAGGGCTAATATCCAGAATACATAAAGACCTCAAGAAGTTGAAAAGCAACAAATCAAGTAATACAATTAAAAAATAGAGCTAAACAGAGAATTCTCATTAGAGAAATATCGAATGGCTGAGAAACACTCAATGGCACAGAAATGCTCAACATCATTAGGGCTCAGGGAGATGCAAATCACAACGACCCTGAGATTTCACCTTACACCCATCAGAATGGCTAAGATAAAAAACTGAAGTGACACATGCTGGAGAGGATGTGGAGAAAGGGGAATCCCCTCCATTGCTGGTGGAAATGCAAACTTGTACAGCCACTTTGGATATCAATCTGGAGCTTTCTCAGGAAAGTAGGAATAGTGCTACCTCAAGATCCAGCTATACCACTCCTAGTCATATATCCAAAATATGCTCAAGTATACAACAAGGACATTTGCTCAACTATGTTCATAGCAGCTTTATTCGTAATAGCCAGAATCTGGAAACAACCCAGATGTCCCTCAGTTGAGGAATGGATACAGAAATTGTGGTACATTTACACAATGGAATACTACACAGCAAATAAAAACAAGGAAATCATAAAATTGGCAGGCAAATGGTGACAAGTAGAAAAGATCATCCTGAGTGAGGTATCCAGAAGCAGAAAGATACACATGGTATATGCTCACTTATAAGTGGATATTAGACATATAATATAGGATAAACATACTAAAATCTGTAACCTAAAGAAGCTAATCAAGGAGGAGGACCCTGAATAAGATGAGAGGCAGAAGGGCAAACAGGATGGACACTGGAAGAGAGAGAAAATAGGGAACAGGACAGGAGCCTACCACAGAGGGCCTCTGAAAGACTCTACCCAGCAGGGTATCAAAGCTGATGCTAAGACTCATAGCCAAACTTTGGGCAGAGTACGGGGAATCTTATAAAAGAAGGGGGAGATAGAAAGACATGGAGAGGACAGGAGCTCTACAAGGAGAGCAACAGAAACAAAATATCTGGGCACAGGGGCCTTTTTTGAGACTGATACTCCAACCAAGGACAATTCATGGAGATAACATAGAACTCCTGTGCATATGTAGCCCATGGCAGCTCAGCTCCCAAGTGGGTTCCCTAGTAATGGAAACGGGTTGTCTCCGACATGAACTCAGTGGCTGGCTCTTCCCCCGAGGTGGGTGCAGCCTTATGAGGCCACAGAGGAAGACAGTGCAGGCAGTCCTGATGAGACCTGATAGACTAGGGTCAGAGGGAACGGGAGGAGGACCTCCCCTATCAGTGGACTTGGTGAGGTCTATGGGAAGATATGAGGGAGGAAGGGTGAGGCTGGGAGGGAACGAGGGGGCTACAGCTGGGATACAAAATGAATAAACTGTAATAAATAAATAAAAATTAAAAAAAACAATTTAAATTGATTTAAAAACCAGCAAAGTGTATCTCTGAATGCAGCCATATGGGTATTTCCAAAAAGAATCAGATACAGAGTAAGAGATCTGCTTTAAATATGAGTGTCTCTGTCCCATAGGTTAGGGATAAAGACAGAATAAAGCTGGGAGTAGGGAGAAAGTTCAACACTGTAGTTTTCCTGGCTGCCACATCATGAGCAGCTCTGCTCTTCCATGCCCCTTGAAATATCTAAACCAGCATTCCTTAACCTCTGGGTAACGACCCTTTGGGGGAGTCAAATGACACTTTCACAGGGGTCACATATCAGATATTTACATTATGATTCATTGCAGTAGCAAAATTTACAGTTATGAAGTAGCAATGAAAATAATTTTATGGTTGGGAATCACGACAACATGAAAAATTGTATTAAAGGGTTGCAGCATTAGGAAGGTTGAACAAAATAAATCTTTCCACCCTTAAGTTGTTTCTCTCAGGTATTTTGCAAAGATGTCGCACTTGCTTGATACACTCACTAAATTCTAAACCCCGCCCTGCATTACTTATTTGTTTGATTCATTTTTATATTTTAATTAAACATATTTTTAATAATTCCTTGAAAGTTTCATTCCATATATTTTGACCTACCTCTTCCCAGACCTACCCTCCCTTCCCTACAGCAACACTGTATCTTTTGGTTATTTGATAACTCAGCGAGTTCATTTTGTGCTGCCCATATACTCACGTTGTGAGGCCATCCACTAGAGTGGGTAGAACCACACAGGAGCCACACCCTTAAAGAAAGTGACTCTGCCAGAAGTTATCAGCTGTTTATAGCTCCTCAGGTATGGTAGTGGGTTCATGAATACAAAGTTGGCACACTTGATTTTGTGCACACAATCACAGCTGTTATAAGCTCCAAAGTGCAATGGTCCTGTCCTCCCTTACCTCTGGTTTTACAATCTTTCTGCCCCGCCCCCCCAAGGATGCTTAACCCTTGGTTGGTGTGTGTGTGGGAGGCAGAGTACACAGATGTCCCATTTATGGGTGAGCACTCTACTAGCACTTATTCTCTGTAATTAAACCAGCTGAGAGTTTCTGCTTTAACCACCATTCATTGCACAAAGAAACTTCCCTTATGAGGTCTGAAAACTGTGCTAGTCTGTGGGTCTAGAGATAATGAATTTGGAAGGCAGTTTGATATTGTGTCCAGTTAGCAGAATAAAAGTAGTAAGTGAACTTACTGGGACCTGTGAGCTCTCCAACCATAGGTTCTTGATCAGATTTACAGTAGTTGGCTTATGGTTCTTCCTGTGGAAGCAGTTTGGTTACTCCAATAACATTTGTGCCACTACTGAACCATGAGCAAATCTTGTCACACCAGTTCTTACTGAAGTTCACAGCGTGATAAAACTGCAGATATTTTCTTCTCTTGGCTGACTTTATAACTCCTTCTGTACTATGAAAGCTAGCTAGCATAGAGGAAGCTTCCTGGTCAGTACCAACTTTATTTCCCCATCCTGTGACCAACTGTTTTAGGGGTCTCCAAGACACTTCTGACCAACATGACATCTGACATTGGGCTTTTAACTTACCTACCTATAGTTTCCAGGGAAACCATTATCATACCCTGTGTAGGCAACTTCAATTTAACTCTTAGAAGAAAAAAAAAAGTTGTGTGTATATGTGTTTTCTCTGTTGGATTTTTATCTCCTAGACCTCTCTTGAATCTATCCATCTCCAACCTGCATCCACTCCTTATTCATTTTTCTAAACATAGATGTAAACCTAAATTCTAGATGAATAATTATTTAAAATGCAAACTGAACAATTACATCATTTAACACTTAAAATGCTTGACAGATCTCCCATCAGAAAAGCTCAGTTTCATTTATATTCCTAGAAGTTTCTCTCCCAATTCTCTCCATTCTAAGACTATAACAAGTTCCCCCTCTTTTTCTTTACCCTAACTATACATCATTCTGAAACTTATAAACAATATCCTCAAAAACTATCTGAGCTTTAGAATTACACAATGACAATAACAGCTAGACAAATAATAACAAGAGATTTTGTGCTTAGTTAAACGTTATCACCTTATTTATAGTATAAAGCTTTTAATTTTTAAGCTGCAAAAAAAAATTTCTACATTTCCCTTTGATAAAAGTATTCATTTATGGTCAAAAACATCTAAGCTCATCATCTTACTTTTTAACTTCCTCCTTCAACAAATGTTATCTTAATTGCATCTAGGTCTGTTGCAAATATACAGTACTAATCCTTGCCAGCCATTTTGCTTTTCAGCTTGTGATACTTGCAGCCAGCTGCCTTCAGCCCAACTCTATTAGCATATCAGATAACTTAGAAAATGGAACCTACATCACAGAGTCAGTACTTATAGAAAACATGTGTCAGAAGTTCCTTTTAAAATATGCTTTCTTTTATTATGTTTGGCTATTTCCTTTCCATATAAGTTAATGTCTGTACTTAGACACTGATCCTGGCTTACAGTAATTGTCTCTCTCCCAGATTCTATAAAGTCAGCCTATTACTGTTTAAATGTAAGAATTTTCGATAGATGTGGTGGTGCATGCCTTTAATCCAAGCACTAGGGAGGCAGAGTCAAGTGGATCTCTGAGTTTGAGGCCAGCTGATCTACAAAGTGAGTTCCAGGACAGCAAGGGATACACAAAGAAACCCTGACTCAAAACAAAACAAAGAAAAAAAAATTCAGGTTGTAATAAACTTCAGAAATATTTTAAATATTTTCTGTTAAAAACATAGAAGGGCTGTGTATTGCTCCTGTGATTTAAGCAACCCATCTAGCTAACACATTATTCTGCCATCTTAGGGGTATTTCTATAATAGCCAATAGAAAGCAAGAATTCTCCAGCTGTTTTCAACCTGCAGCTTCCTGTTCTTTGAATATCAATTATAGTGTGCCCTTATTAAACATCAACAAAATCTTAGGATGACAACTATTTAATGCAATTTTAAGATAATGGGGAATGGTGGAATTTCTGTTAGTATCCTGTTCTTCAAACTTTCCACCACATACTCTGTACTCTTCTCTCAGCAAGCCCCATTCATTCATACTTCATGAATGTCCTAAAATTAGGAGACCCGTTAACCCATCTATCGCCTGAAGCTGGTTCTGGAGGGATTCTTCATTCACTAAACAAGTTTGTTAATTTGGTAACAATGAGAGAGGGAGCTATTTGCTGATAAGGACAAAAACCTGCAGGGCAATACATATTAAAGAAAAGAATTAAGTAGGAACCTCAGCACCCTCCATTTCTACTTCTAACCCTCCTCATCTCCAATGCATTTCTGCTTTCACTGTGATTCTAGCTAACCACCAGGCTGCTGTGGAAGCCTCTGGTTAAAAAGGATTTCAAGGCTGCTGTTTCTTGTGAGGAGCCAATCAGATTTCTTTGTTTCATCTGCAACATTCCATCAGGGTTATATAACATTTGGATACATGAAACACTCTAATAATACAGTATGTTCCATTCTATAGTTAACTATTTACTTCATAAAATTCACACATAAAATACTATATTTTTCTTTTTGTTGTACAATAAACAAAAGCTCAGAAATATACTACAGATTTTTTTAATTTCTGAGGCAATAGTTAATTCACTGTCTAAAAGAAACTGTTCATGAGAGTACATAACAAGTACACTCTGCTGACTACTAAGATTAATGCTGATTCTGTATTATTTCTGTCTACAGTAAAGTGGGTGAGGTAATCTAACATAGTGGCAGACAGCCATACAGTTGCTAATTCTAATCACATATAAAATGTCTTTACTATGGAATAAAACATTATAAATAGATTTAAAAATCAGTCTGACTGCATTGCAATTTTAATTTCACATAAAAATCAAGTGTTTAAAATGTTTCAACAAATATTTGCTCAAAAAAGAAAATCTGAACTCGGACTATTTTACCCTCAATACTAACCAAAATAATATACCAGCAGCACTGTTACCTACGTGATCAGAATCCTTGCAATACACTCATCATGGAACTTCACAAATATCTTTCCTCTCAGCCAGAGAAAATGCTGCACAAGTAAAATACTGATTTTTCTGTGGTAGTAAAACTCAAATGTTTAAAATATCTTAAGCTAGAGCTTGTGAATATAGTATATTTCTTCATTTTACAACTCAAAAGTCACCCACGGATGATAGTCACAAATCAGCACAGGATAAAACAGTGCAGAAAGAAAGAAAGAAAGAAAGAAAGAAAGAAAGAAAGAAAGAAAGA
>NW_026596131.1:1799205-1813426 GCF_907164565.1 Psammomys obesus | reverse complement strand
AGAAAGAAAGAAAGAAAGAAAGAAAGAAAGAAAGAAAGAAAGAAAGAAAGAAAGAAAGAGAGAGAGAAAGAAAGAAGAATCTGTCGGGTGTGGCTTAAGAAAACATAGCTAGTCTCAACTGGACAGCTCCTCTGTTACAGGCAGCTTACAGAAACCCCGAACATACACATGCAAAAGCAAAGTGCTTCGGGAAGGGGGTGGGAACTAAGCCTCCATGATTTTTTAGTGCTTGATGTTCAATTGTTTCTACAGTGTCCCTCTAATACAACGGTGTCCTGGATCAATGCTGAGATAGCTTAAGAAGCCAACGACAGTGAAATTTTACTTGTCCTACCTCCTTTATTTTACACTCACTGTCAACATGGCCGTTCTTATAAACATTTTGCTTTCACAGAAGAGGTAATCATTTAAGTCATGACTATGTGCAATGCGAACTCACTGCATTACAGTCATCAATAAAACATGAAGTGCCAACTCTAGTGTTGATACTGATTCCCCCTATCTCACTGGAGAATGATTTCTTCTATTATAAAATGAACAGTATAAGGAAAGAAACAATGGCAAGAGCTCAAACAAATATTCAGCAGAGAAAAAACAAAACCAATTAAGTGTTTACTTAAAAACAAAGACAGTAGAAAAAAAAACCTTTCCGAACACACGTCTATATACATTCCAGCCACATACATTTTCAAAAACAAATCCGTTCATATGCCACTATATATGCATTTACTAATGTTATACACCACACGCAATATACCAGTGCCTATATGTAGAGGGCATGCAGATTTCACAACTGTAACAGTTTCATTCTTAAATGGCCATCATCAAATATAAAAACAGCTATGGAAATCTGACATGCTGATCTCTGCCTAAGCCTCTAGACTTGTTAAACAATCTCTTTTCTGATCAGTGTAGCAAACCCACCTCTGAATCATACTGACGGTTATTTTCCCTCAAGGGCTGAACGTGCTGCACCATTTCGTTTGTCTTCAGGACAGTAGAGAAATCGGCAGAACAGCATCGAAGGAGTGCACTGGAGTCAGCAGAGTCAGTGCCAGCCTCCTACTGCAGCCTGGATATTGAACGCACTCAAACCCACAGGTGCCTACGTAAAATCCTCCAGCTGCAGCCTGCAACTCTGTTTCCTTCAGCAATAAATCTGTATGCTACCTCCACTTTGCTTTAACCCAGGAAATGACAGAACGCACAATGTGTCACTTTTGAAAAATAATCTTACATAAAATACTCATATTGTCTCTAGTAAGTAGAAAAAAAGTATTACTTTAAAAAATTATGAAGACCACTTCAAATATCACTTAAAGGGAAATGCATTTCATATATTTCTAAATTTCAAACTGATTGATTTTTTTCAAGGAAATACAACATTAAAAATTAACACATCTTACATCCTCTTATGAATAGCATATAAAAATAATTTTCATATACCTTAATTCTAATATATACAACTGTATAAACAAGAATACTTTTACCCATATTTGTTCATCAAGTTATTTATTAGAAGACAACATGAGACTTATATGTTAAAAGGCAAAGTTGATTTAAAAAAGCCAGTGCTCAATGAGTGACGGGCAAATAAAGAAGCAGAGACTCAGGTTCTTCACATGAGCGCCAAATGCATACACTATCACCCTACCAGAGCTATAAATTCAAAAAGGGAAAAAAAAAAAAAAAAACCTTAGAAACAGGTAAGTCTAACCCCTTGGTTTTTCAGATGAATAAATTAAGGACCAAAGAGATTAAGGCTAAAATACCTTTCTCAAGGTCACACAGCTACCCAGCACCAAAACCTGTCCTTCTAAATGTATCTTGTAATAAATAATAACTACTGAAAGACATGCAAACTTAAAGAGTAACAAACACTCCTGTGACCCTTAAAAAATAAGTTCATGGCTTAAACAAACAAAAACATTATGAAAAACAAATATCCACGCTCAAATGGTTTCATAAATCAACTATACCAAACATTTAAAGAAATAACATCAATTCTATAAGATTTCTTCCAGATGATGGAAAAGAAAATATTTCTAACTCATTTGAGGACAGAATTACTCAGATAAAAGCATTACCCACAAAAAGGCCAATATTTCTTATTGTCTTAGTTAAGGTTTCTGTTACTGCAATGAAACTCCATGACCAAATGCAAGTTGGGGGAGAAAAGAATTTATTTGGCTTACACTTCCATATTGCTGAAGAAAGTCATGACAGGAACTCCAACAGGGCAGAAACCTGCAGCAGGAGCTGATGCAGAGGCCATGGAGGCTGTTGCTTACTGGCTTGTTCCTCATGGCTTGTTCAGCCTGCTTCCTTATAGAACCCAGGACCACCAGCCCAAGGATGGCACCATCCACAGTGGGATGGGCCCACCACCATCAATCACAAATTGAGAAAATGCCCTACAGCCAGATCTTATGAAGGCATTTTCTGAACTGAGATTCCCTCCTTTCAGATAACTTTAGTGTCAAGCTGACATGACTAGCCAACACACTTATGACTGTAGAAACAAATGAAAAGTTTAGCATGTATTAACAAATTCAGTAATGTGTAACACACCAAGTGAGTGATTTTTTTTTCCTGAAAAGCTAGACCAATTCAGTATTTTAAAATCATTTTCCACTATTGATCTGCTTTATGAATAATTCAAATGTAGTCCACTACATGATCATCTACTATAGGACTGGTTCAGAGAAAATTTACATGATCATATTACTTGATGTAAAAAAGCATTTTTTAAAAAACTAACACCTAGAAAATTATAAAACTAGGAACAGAGGGAAACTCCATTAACTTTATAAACAACATCTACAAAAACCCTAGAGTTAACATCATACAAAGTGATGAAAGACTGGATGTTCCCACAATAACATTAGGTACCAGGAAAGAACATTAATGCTCTCCACCCTCAGCTGCCATTGTACTACATGTATTAACCAGTGCCATAAGATGAGGAATAGAACAAAGAACATACATACAGCATGAAAGAAGGAAAGAAACTACCTTCAAAAGATACTGTCCACTTAAATTAAAAACACATATAAACAAAGGCAGATACAAATCTTCAAATCTTAGAATTAGTGAGTTTAGCAAGGTCATGGGATACAAAGTCAGAAAGTAAATTTATATATGCAGGTTTACTATATGAGCAGTCACTTCAATTTCCCACCCTTATCCTTTTTTTTTTTAACTGTTTTCTATTTATTTATTTATTTATTTATTATTAATTATTAATTATTTTTTAATATTAGTTACAGTTTGTTAACTTTGTATCCCTGCTGTATCCCGCTCCCTCTTTTCCTCCCAACCCCACCCTCCCTCCCTGCCCCTTTCCAAGTCCACTGATAGGGGAGGATCTTCTCCCCTTTCATCTAATCCTGGTTTATCAGGTATCTTCAGGACTGGCTGCAAAGTCCTCCTATGTGGCCTAGCAGGGCTGCTCCTCCCTCAGGGGTCAGGAGGAGGTCAAAGAGCCAGCCATTGAGTTCATGTCAGAAACAGTCCCTGTTCCCCCTATTAGGGTACCCACTTGGATACTGAGCTACCATGGGCTACATCTGAGCAGAGGTTCTAGGTTATATCCACACATGGTCCTTGTTTGGAGAAACAGTCACATATAGGACCCTTGTGCCCAGATATATTTGGTCCTTGTGGAGCTCCTGTCCTCTCCAGGTCATATTAACTCCCCCTTCTTTCTTATGATTCTCTGCACTCTGCCGAAGCTTTGGTTATGAGTCTTAATATCTGCTTTGATACACTGCTCAACATCCTTAGCCATTAGAGAGATGCAAATCAAAACGACCCTGAGATTTCACTTGACACACATCAGAATGGCTAAGATAAAAAACTGAAGTGACAACACATGCTGGAGAGGATGTGGAGAAAGGAGAACCCTCCTCCATTGCTAATGGGAATGCAAACTTGTACAACTACTTTGGAAATCAATCTGGCGCTTTCGCAGACAATTAGGAATTGTGATTCCTCAAGATCCAGCTATACCACTCCTAGGCATATATCCAAAAGATGCTCAAGTACACAACAAGGACATTTGCTCAACCATGTTTGTAGTAGCTTTATTCGTAATAGCCAGAACCTGGAAACAACCCAGATGTCCCTCAATTGAAGAATGGATACGGAAATTGTGGTGCTTTTACACAATGGAATACTATTCAGCAATTAAAAATGAGAAAATCATGAAAATTGCAGGCAAATGGTGGGACCTAGAAACGATCATCCTGAGTGAGGTATCCCAAAAGCAGAAAGACACACATGGTATATACTCACTTATATAGACCTGTAAGATAGGATAAACATACTGAAGTCTATACACCTAAAGAAGATAAACAAGAAAGAGGTCCCGGGGTAAGATGATCAATCTTCACTTAGAAAGACAAATGGGATGGACATTGGATGTAGGGGAAAACAAGTAACAGGACAGGAGCTTACCATAGAGGGCCTCTGAAAGACTCTACCTAGCAGTGTGTCAAAGCAGATATAAGACTCCCACCCTTGTCCTAACTCTCTGCCATCTGCTGGCTCATAAGCCCACTTCCAGACCTGAAGGCAAGGAGCCCTCATTATGGGCAAGCAACTTTCTTTCCTAAGTAAACCACCTTTCCCTTCTTCACATCCTTTCTCCCTCCCTTTGCCATCAACAAAACCCACAGCCTAGCTCCAAACCTGTAGCTGTGAACCTTCTTCATCTGTGATCCCCTTTTGCCTAGCCTGGCTCTAAAACCATCTTTCCATGGTCCAATTAAACAGTTGATGTGCCAGTTTTACCTGGCCTACCTCAGGTCATGCATCTCCTGCATTGGCCCAGTCTAAGAAAGGCCAGATTACCACATCAGACACACAACAAAAGGACAAAGTTCCCATGCCCAGGTCAAAACATGATGAATGGCCATAACAGCATGTCTCCCATCAAACCCACTAGCTCTATATAAGTGTTCTCTAATAAGATTTAACTAACTAACTTTCTACAACACATAGGTTATGTGGACAGAAAAATACAAAAACAGAGAAACCTCAGAATTAAATGACATCTTACATCAGATGGACCTAACAGATTACTACAGAATATTCTACCTAAATGCCAAAGAATATATACATTTCTACTCAGAAGCACACAGACCACATCCTGGGACAGAAGGCAAACTTCAACAAATACAGGAAAACTAAAATAATCTTATGTATTATATCTCACCATTATACAATAAAACTTAAAATTGACAGCAAACAAAATTCTAGTAGGTGTACAAACATGTAGATATTAACTCATTACTTACTGAATAATGAATGGATCAAAGAAGGAATCAAAATATTCCTGGAACTAAATGGAAATGAAAACACAACACAACTAAATTACTGGGACACATTAAATGCAGTTCTAAGAGGAGAGTTTACAGCCCTAAGTGCCTACATTAAAGAAAATCAGAAAGAGCACATATAAATGATATAACTCAAGAATTTGGAAAAACAAGAACAAATCAAACCCAAATAAAGTAGATGGCAAGAAATAAACAAATTAAAGCAGAAATTAATGAAGTAAAAAACAAAGAAGCAATTAATTTAAGACCTGGTTCTTTGAGAAGATAGGCAAGATTGACAAACTGTTGGCCCAAATAACCACAAAAAAGAGATGACCCATATTAACAAAGTCAGACACATTACAACAGACACCAAAGACATAGAGAATATTATAAAGGAATACTTTAAAAACCTGGATTCCATTAAGTTGGAAAACCTAAAAGAAATGGATGAATTTAAACCACCAAAGAAGAGGCCAACAACCTAAACAGACCCATAACAAAGGAGGCAATAAAAACAGTGATAAAAAGCCTTCTGATGATAAAAAAAAAAAAAAAAAAATGTAGACCCACATGGTGTCACAAAATAATTCTACCAGAATTTAAAGAACCCCAACTTTTCTTTCTTACTTTTTTTTCCCTTCAAGGTCAGGGGTTTTATTTTTTTAATTTATTTTTTTTTAATTTATTACAGTTCATTCACTTTGTATCCCAGCTGTAGCCCCCTCCCTCATCCCCTACCAATCCCACCCTCCTCCTCTCATCTCCTCCAATGGCCTTCCCCAAGACCACTGATAGGGGAGGTCCTCCTCCTCTTCCCTCTGATCCTAGCCTATCAGGTCTTATCAGAACTGGCTGCATTGTCTTTCTCTGTGGCCTGGTAATGCTGCATCCCCCTTACGGGAGAAGTGATCAAAAAGCCAGCCACTGAGTTCATGTCAGAGACAGTCCCTGTTCCCATTACTAGGACGCCCACTTGAAGGTTGAGCTGCCATGGACTACATCTGTGCAGGGGTTCTAGGTTATCTCCATGCATGGTCCTTGGTTCACAAAACAAAAATGGAAGGAGTACATCCAACCTCATTCTATGAAGGCAGTATTAATCTAATATCCAAACCAAGATACAACAAAAACAAAAACTCCAGACTCATATCCCTGATGGACAAACAGGTAAAAATCTTCAGTAAAATACTAGCAAACTGAATACAAACATATAAAGATCATCCACCATGACTGAATTCACTTTATTCCTGAAGAGGTTGATTCAACATATATAAGCTGATAAATATAAGTTATATAAATGGATTTAAAAACAAAAATCACATGATTATTCCAGAAGATGCAGAAAAAGCCTTTGACAAAATCTACCAAGTTTTTACAAAAGCCCTAGAGAATGTAGACTAGAGGGAACTTACTTCAACATGATAAAGAATATATACGGCAAAATCCACAGGCAACTTTATCCTACATGGAAGAAGACTTAGAAGTATCTCATTAAATCAGGAAAGAGCCGGGCTGCCCATTATGCAGCTTCAATATAGCGCTGGAAGCACTAGCCAGAACAATAAAGGAGAAGATAGAAATTAAAGGGAAAAAAGAGGAAAAGAGGAAATCAAATTATTCCTATTTGCAGATGATATGATATTACACAGTACCGTAGATTACTAAAATTCCACCAGGGAACTTGTAGAAACAATAAATAATTTCAGCAAAGTGGAAGAATACATAATCAACTCAGAAAGATAAGCAGCCTTTTTATATACCACCTACAAACACAATGAAAGAGAGATCATGAACATACTCCTGTTTATAGCAGCAGCAAAGGCAATAAAATTATCTCGGAATTTAAACCTAGCTAAGAAGGTGAAAGACCTTTACAATAAAAACTTCAAATCTCTGAAGAAAAAGATTGATAGAGGCACTAGAAAATGAAAATTCCAGAAGAATCTGGAGACAAACTAACATTCCATAGTTTATATGGAAGAGAAAAAGATTTTAAATGGCTAAAACAATCGGGGGGGGGGGGGGAAATATCACACTATCCTATGGTTTATACAGCTTTAATAATGACAATGCCATAATGATGAATGAGAGAAACCCTGATATAGGACTGAAATGGACAGTACAGAAATGGGCCCAAATCAATAAAGCCAAAGGATTTTTAACAATAATTCAAAAGTAATTAAAATGATAAAGGATCATAGTTTCAGCAATGTAAAACTAAAAACAAACAAACAAAAAAAAAAAAACCTTAATTTTACATCTTGTGTTAAAAATAGCCCATCATGGATCAGAGATCTAAATATAAAACTTTAAAGCTGGGTATGATAGCACAGGCCTTTAATCTCAATACTCAAGAAACAGAGACCAGCAGATCTTTGTGAGTTCAGGCTAGCCTGGACTACATAATGAGTGTCAGGCCAGCCAGAGTTACAGAAGGCTTATTTTACATAACTTAAAATAAGCCCTTTAGAAGATATAACGGGTTAAATAAAGAGTTTTGAGAAGTTTTTGCTTTTTTGTGGTATTGTACTTGAGGTTTTGGGGGGCTAAAGATTAAAGAGCTCACATGTGCTCACATGTGCTAAGCATACACTCTACCACAAAGCTATAGGCCTAGGCCCAGGTTTTTAGGTATACTACCAAAAGCATAATCCATTTTAAAAATGGTAAGTAATCAAACAGAGTTAAAAGAATAGACAAAACACATATCCAACAATGGACCTGGATCTAGCAAACAAAATAAACTCTCAAAAAATCAGAGTAAAACAATGTAATAAAAATTGTTAAAAGATATAAAAAGATTTCCCAATAAAGAATAAATAAAAGGCAAATAAACCCAAGAAAAGATGTTCACTAACAAGTAGAAAAAAGCAAATAAAACTATCATGAGCAGGCCAAAACACTTGTGTGTACGTGTGTGTGTGTGTGTGTGTGTGTGTGTGTGTGTGTGTGTGTATGTATGGATGATGGATGGATGGATGGATGTGGCTCATTCCTGGAATCCCAGCACTCCTGGCAGAAGCGAAGGTGACATTGGCTGTTACTGGGAATTGGTGAACATTACTAATGTTCCACATTCCCATGCCTTTGGACAAAGAGCTGACCAGTGATACCAAACAGCAGCAGAAACAGGGACTCGAACTAAAAAATATAGTTCCAAGGGAGGAAGGAGAGCAGAAGAGAGACAGTTCAACAGCTCAAGAGCCTACTGCACAAAGGGTCTGGACTTTTATGTTAGTTCAGAATAGTAATTCAACTCAGACATAGCACACAGGTTTTCTGGCTGATTTGCATAATATGCGCTCTACCTCTTAATGCAATCCTACATACAAATGCATGCATCTCTTTTTAAATCTTAAATCATACTAGGGGTGTGCATTTTAGCATTACAATGAGCCAAGGGTTACTGTTAGACCTTTGTACCTGTGCCAGTGATATAAGGCAGCCCATCTTTGCCAGGAGTTTCCAGTCTCCCTCTGTGCCAACTTGTTTTCCCATACGCTAATTCTACAACTTCTATGAAAGGTTTTACAAACCTCACTCTCCATCCTACTTCCCTGTTACGTTTGAGGTCAGTCTTGCCTATAAAACTGACCCTGTCTCAATTGACCCTGACAAAAACAAAATACAATGAGATACCATGACATAGTTAATAATGTTTATTTTTTAATTGGCAACAGCAAGTGCTACCATAGATATGAAGCAATGGGAACTTTTAACCATGTCTGGTGGAAATGAGACTAGTATAACCACACTGAAAAATCGTTTGGCAGTTTCTTCTAAAGTGAAACACACATCTAGTATATAAGCCAACAAACTCACTCTTAGGTATTGATAACCTTGAGATACGAAAATGTATGCTTATGAGAGAGGGCTCAATGGTTATGAGCATTTGCTGCTCTTCCAGATGACCCGACTTTGGTTCCCAGCATCCCTGTCAGGCAGCTCACAACTGTCTACAACTCCAGCTCCTAGAGATCCAGTGCCTCTTAACTTACACGGGCTACTTGCACTTATGTGCACATACACACCTACAAATAGTTAAAAATAATAAAAATAAATCTTCAAAAGAAAATCTGGGTACATCAGTGTTTATAGTGTCTCTACTCATAATCACTTCAAGTTGGAAAGAACACAAATGTTCTCCAGCAGGTAAATGAACACACAAACTGTGATGTATCCATACAATGGGAATATCAGCCAAAAATAAAAAGCTTGACACAACTTGGATAAATCTCAAAGTGTGTGTGGAGGGAGAGCCCTAATAGATGTTATACTATAATACTCTATTTATGTGACATTCTAAAAATTAAAATTAAAAAATAAAAACTACTGGAATGAAGAATCATTGGTTTACAGGGTTATGAATGGAAAAGTGTGGCTACAAAGAAATATCACGATGTAACCATAATTGCACACACACACTCACATATGCACACACAGATAGTTTATGATACATTTTACAAACATCTGGCACCACTAGGTAGCTGCAACTTCCCATTTTAGATTTCTTGCTATGAATTCCTGGACCTCTAGCCCATTCACCAAACTTCCTGTGATATCTCAATATTACTTCAAACTTTACATCTACAAAAAAAAAAAAGTGTACTTTTCTCTTTAAACCCAAATGAACACTACCACCACTCACCAGTCACCAAAATCACAAAAACAGTGTCATCCTTAAACATAAATTCTGAGAATTACATAATAAAGACAAAGTGACAGACTGGAGAGCTGGCTCAGAGGTCAGGAGCCCTACCTGCTCTTCCAAAGGTCCTAAATTCAGTTCTCAGCAACCACATGGTGGCTCACAACCATCTATAATGAGATCTGCTGCCCTCTTCTGGTGTGTAAGCACAAATGCAGGCAGAATACTGTATAACTAATAAATAAATCTTAAAAAAAAAAAAAAAAGCCAAAGTAACTGTTTCTGACATGAAGTCAATGGCTGGCTCTTTGACCTCTCCCCCTACAACCCCCTAGGGAGGAGCAGCCTTGCTAGGCCACAGAGGAGGACACTGAAGAGACCTGATAAGCTAGGGTCAGATGGAAGGGGAGGAGGACCTCCCCTATCAGTGGACTTAGAGAGGGGCAGAGAAGAGATGAGAGAGGGAGGACTGGATTGGGAAGGAATGAGGGAAGGGGCTACAGCTGGGATACAAAGTAAATAAACTGTAATTAACATGAAAAATTCAATTAAAAAAAGCCAAAGTAACAGTAGAAATATATAGACATATATAAATATACATATTTAATAATAGTATATAATGTATAATAGATTATACATATAATTATACGCATAATGTGTATAATAATAGACATGTATGTATATGTATCTATGTATTTATGTATATTTGATCTCGTTTCCAAAAGTCTTATAATTTCTTAAGAGAGATGCAGGGCTATCTTTGTCATATTTGGTCTTAGTCCCTTGTGTATAGACATAAGAGCTTCTAGGATCCTTGACTCTTAAGGCAGAGACAATGAGTGTCTTTCTCTGTGTTAACAGTGTAACTGGTAGCTTGAAAGCCCTTGAGCAACTTCAGGATAGGACTGACCATGTGACTGGAGGGAACTCTCAGCATTATCCCTTTGAGCTCTGGGGAGGGTAAGAGGAATACACCAATGGCCAGCGATTTCCTCTATCATGTCTCCATAGCAGAATCTCTATACAAAACCCAAAGCAACAGGCAGAGTTCTTGGCCAATGAATGCATCCAAGTGAAATACACCCACACACGACCAAAGTGGCTGTCACTATTTCCACAAGGACAACAGCTCCTGTGCTCAGGCTTCACCATCATTCACATCCCTTTCTGAGAGATGCCCTTTGCCAACCCTCACCGTATCTACTAATTTATGCCGTCTCTCTGCCACAGCTGATTTTCATTAATGGGCACCTTATCCAAAAAAAGAATGATCACAGACTTACCAGGGTTTTAACTACTTTGGTCTAAGAGTTAATACTAGATCTGAGTTAGACCAGAGTTAATTCATCCACAGTCCTACTGCATGGATCTTATAAATTTGGTCTATGTCTCCCTCTTGGTGCCTGAACCGTAAGATGTCAGGAGTTAAGTTCCATTATTTGAACTGAATTAATATTGAAAATTCATGCAAAGTCAGGAAAAATGCAAGAATGAGTAAACAGAAGAAATGGCAGCCAACCAGAGTATCATGCTACCTTCAGTAAATGTGTCAAATTTGTCTCACAATTTCATGGATATACGCAGTACTGCCACCTCAAACTTCTGGTCCCCACTTGTGGAACTGGCTAGCTACTCTGAGGGCACAAAAATAATTACCATCTCCTCCCCACTTCAGTATTTCATACAATGCAGGCCCATAGTGGGTGCTCATTATGTCATGCTTTGGAAACAGCAGCAGGAGGCAGAGCTGCCTGAGGTATCCCTCCAGACTTCTGGAGACCTTGACTTGTGGCTTTGACACGGAAAATAATTTCAAAACCTCGTCCATTTATGAAGCAGAACTAGTTTAAATAAAGGTATTTTTAGGACAGAGTTTAGTATAAGGGTGAGAGGGCACTCGGAAGCAAAGACAAGCCACACAAACAGGCGCTTCTCCAAGGGTCATGGCTCCTTTGTTTTTAACGATAGTCACACAGGATTTTGGTGAGCTTCATAGGGTTCCTAAGACATCTAATGAGACCACAAGGTGTTTCCTAAGACACTCCCATCAGGACTACATTGACAAAGTAAAAGTCCAGCTACCAGGGAAGTCAGGATACCTTCACTGTAAACAGAGTTTACAAGTTAACTTGTTTGAGTTTCCCAGGAACTATCCAGGGGAAGAAACAAGGCCTCTCCAGTTTAGCGCAGCCCTTATATCTGGTTTGTTGCTACTTTAAGAAATTTCTTTATAAATGAATATTCTTTTCATTACCAGCAACCTTCACAACAAATGGGGTTAATTGTGCTGGAATTCTTGCTGGTAAGAAGCCTCAATCAAGCACACAGATGAGGGGCTCCATTCCCATCCCATATCTTCATAATTTTCATTGTCTATCTACCCTGACTCAACCAGTAATCTAAAATGCAAACAAAGATGACACAAAGAAGAGAGGGAGAGAAGACATGCTTAAGTAGTAGCCAACAGTGCCTTCTCATCTCTACAGCACAGCACTATTAGACCTGGTTCATTAGGCACCTGGCCATCCACTTTCAAGAGAAGAACAAAGAATGACAAAATAAGACAGTATTCTCAGGAAAGAAATGACTGTGCTGTCTACCATATGAATAATGCCAGGTGACAGAATAAGGTATGCAGTACATTTTTTGGAGCAATACAGTTAGATATTATGTCAGAATTTTTTAGTTGTCCTACCACCAACCTCCTTCAATATTACTTTTTTTTTTCTCTCTCTCAGTAAACATACTCAGCCCGTAAACAGACATACCCATGTCTTTTGGTTATAGGATAGAAGATGAAGTAAAAGTGGCCAAACCGTTCCCAAACAAAAACAAACAGAAATCTTTGTTACTAATATTTGAAATTGAAAAGAAAAATGGCCCTTAGAAATACATTGTACATCTTCTAAAAAAACATGTTTTTCCAAAGAAAAATTAAGTGGAAATCTCCCGTCTCTTTTTCCCCACCCTCCCAGCTCCATGAACAATTGTGGAAACCTATCTTTTAGAGTGATCAGGTGTTACTTTCCCAGGCCTATCACACTAAAACCTTATTGCCTAAGGCCTAGACCTTAGTTTGCAGATCAGAAAGTAATTCTGGGGATCTTCTAGGTGGAAAAATTCAGTTTTACACAACAGTTCTATATGTCTGAAATCTTCATATCAAGTTAGTTATAGAAATTTTTCCCATTTTTCTCATATTTGTACAAATTTGAGTTTGTACTTCTGATTCTTGTTACATAAGTGTTTTGTTCTTGTTTGGTTGGCTTTTAAATGCTATTTTAATTCTTTTAATTTTTATTTATAGTTATGTATATCTACATGTACTTAATACACTTGTGAATGGGAATGCCCAGAGTCCAGAACTCTTGAGATCAGATCCCCTTGAGTTCAAGTTACAAAAGGTTGTAAGCTGCCCAGTGAGTGCTGGGAACTGAACACTGATCTGCCACAGTAGCCAGTGCTCTTAACCACTGAACTACTCCAGCCCCCTATTTTTATCTTTAATTGTCACATTTTTCATGATTTAGTGTGGACATTTGGAAACTTCATAAAAGTTGCATAACCATATTTACATATTTAATTTAAAGCACAGAATTCCTCATCAGACCTTGTGTTCAGGCTTCTGTGTAAAAGAGCTAACTATTTATATATTTTATTTATATATGTATATGCCTATATACATATATATAATATATAAATAAGAAACCCATAAGAATATTAGCAAATAAAGTGGCAAACTTCATGCTGGCCAGCTACTTCTTTTTTTACCCCCACTTCCTTCTTTAATGCTAACAGGAACCTGGCTTTACTATTTTAGGTAGCTCCTCCCAGGAAAGCTACAATTGTCCTCAACCTTGGGATGGAATCCTTGATTAGCAAAAGAATCTTATTAACAGTTGCAATTCCATTCTTTGGTTAAAAAATAAAGATTACAGGATACAATTTCGCTAATAGGATATAAGGTAAGTGGGGGAGGGACAATGGTGGCTTTCAGGACAGTCTTCTTTAATCCTAAAAAGGGCCACGTAAGAAAAGGCCACTGCTGATGAGACCTGACAGACTAGGATCAGAGAGGAGGGGAGGACCTCCCTTATCAGTAGACTGGGGGAGGGGTATAGGTGGGAAAAAGGGAAGGAGGGTGGGATTGGAAGGGGAGGAGGGAGGAAGCTACAGGGGGGGTACAAAGTGAATAAACTGAAATAGATAGATAGATAGATAGATAGATAGATAGATAGATAGATAGATA
>NW_026596131.1:1750042-1799195 GCF_907164565.1 Psammomys obesus | reverse complement strand
ATAGATAGATAGATAGATAGATAGATAGATAGATAGATAGATAGATAGATAGAGAGATAGATAAATGGGGAAACAGTGGCTTTTGAAACTTTAGATCAAGGGTTCTCAACATTCCTAATGCTGTGATCCTTTAACACAGTTCCTCATGTTGTGGTGAGCTCCAACCATAAAATTTACCTTCACTGCTACTTCATAACTGTGATTTTGCTACTATTATGAATCATAATGTAAATATCTATGTTTTCCATTAATCTTAGCTAACCCCTGTGAAAGGGTTGGTCGAACCCAAAGGGCTTGTATTCCCCAGGTTGAGAACTGCTGCTTTTGCTCTGAGTTAAGAGCCACCAAGGCAGTACACACAGCTCCTGCTAGGAGCTCCTGCAATCCCTTCGAGACGGTCACACCCAACAGTGCTCCTTCTCCTTTCCTCGGTACCTTTCTATCAACCCCACAGTTAAGTCTATTCATGTACACAGGGTTTGATGAGAGCTTTTATAGCTTAGGGCAGGGGGGTGTCAAATGGGGTATTTGGCAGGCAAATAGGTGAGGTTATAGGAGCAGGACAAACAGGATAGTTCTAATGACCTCTTGAAATAAAGACATTGGTTGCAAAGTGGACATAACAAGGTAGTCACAGTCATAACAAGGTGTCATAAGTGGTCATATAACCTTTTGAAACACAGGTAGGGTTGTGGGATGGTAATAAACAACTTTTTGAAGAAAAGACATGATTTTTATTCCTGAAAAGGCAGTATAGAACCATTTGTAGTTAAGATTACAGGTGGGTATAGCCCAATCCTAGAGAAAAAGCGGTTACTCACAAACAGGAATGAACCTGTTTTGTCTTTTTTTTTTTTTTTTTTAAGATGGCATTTAAGTCTAAGATGGAGGGAGGCTGGTTCTTCACCACCTTTGTAATCCTGGATTACATGTGTGGGTCACCTTATTTGAGGGGGTAAAGAAAAGGTGTTGGTTGGCCTGGGGTGGCTTTGAACCACTTATGGATGAGGATGACCTTGATCTCCTGACTTTCTGCCTCCCAAGTGCAGGAGGAGTGCACAAAGGGTGCCCATAAAAAAAAAAAAAAGAAAGAAAAGAAAAAGGCATGAGACCCCCTGGAACTAGAGTTAGATGCAGGTGGTTGTGAGCAGACATCTCTGGGGACTGAACGCAGAAACTCCAAGAAGAACAACAGTGCTCTTAACCGCTCAGCCATCTCTCCAGCTCCTTCTGTCCTATTTTACTAAATGTGACAATCCCCATTTCTATCCACGTCTTGCAAATAACATAATATTGTTATGGCTGAATATTATTCATACATACATACACACCTATTCTAGTGTCTTCATGTAAGGGGGGGGGAGAGGAGGGGGGGGGTGAAGAATGGAGAGAGGAAAGGAGAGGAGAGAGTGGCTAAGTATATGTTAGAGATAACTAGATCTTAGAGTAGTACTCTTTTTAGCTGTTTATATTCCTATCAGTGAAGTTCGAAGGTTCTTTCCCTCATATGTCCTCTATACCCATCTGAATGTATGGTTATTTCTTTCTATGACAGTTATTCTGACTTGGGTTAGACGGACTTTCACAATGAGGTCTTGTTTTGTTTGGAGCTATATAGGATATTATGCAACCCAGGCTGGTCTCTAACCTTTTATATAGCCAAATATGAGCTTGCACTCTGATCTTCCTGCCTCTGTCTCCTGAGTGCTGGGGTGACATGGCCACACTGCCAGTTCATGTGTAGTACTGGGGATCTTACAGCTAAAGATGATCAATTTTTTCTTATGGTTATTTTGGCTATTTAAGTCTTCTTTTGAGAACTGTATGATCAATTCACTTACCCACTCAGTGACTGAATAATTTGGGAGGGGGTAATTTTTATTTTTTTCAATTCCTTATATAGTCTAGACATTAATTCCCTGTTAGGTGAATCTGCCAAAGATTTTTTTTTCTTCCATTCTTTAGGCTGTGTCTTAATTTAATGGACCGTTTCTTTTGCTGTGCAGAAGCTTTTTAATTCTGTGCAATCCCGTTTATCAATCCTTGATATATTATTTCCTGGGCTACTGGACTCATTTTCAGGAATTCCATGTTATGTCTGCATCTCAAAGTGGTTTGTGTGCTTTCCTCTGGTGGTTTCAAAGTTTCACTGAGATCTTTGATATATTTTGAATTTATTTTATATAAGTGAAAGAGTCTATATATGAACAGTCAGTATGTTTAGCACCATTTATACAAGAGCCTATCTTTCCCCAGCATCTTTGCCAAAAGTCAGTTGCTTATAGCTATGTGGTTTATTTATCTGTCTCTTTTTTGGGGTCCTTTATTCTGTGCTTTTTTTTTTTTGTCTACATATGTTTTTGTGTCAGTACCAAGCATGCTGTCTTATTACTATACAAAAGTTGCATACAGGTATTACAATATGCTTAAGATTACTCTTTTGCTCATATTGCTTTGGTTATTTGGGCTTTATGGATTCATATAAAGTTCTTATTGTATTTCTTTTATTTATGTGAAGAACATCATTGGGATTTTTGATGGGTATTACCCTGAAGTTATAGAGCATTTATAGCAATATAGCTATTTTAACCACATTAATTTTGCTGATAAATGAACATGAGATATCTTATTCTGTTTTAGGGTTGCTTTCAAATTCTTTCTTTGATGTTCAAGTTTTCTTGTAGATATTTTTAATCTCTTTGATTAGGGGTAAATTCCTAGTTTATTTTGTTTTTGAAGCTATCATAAATCAGATTTATTTCCACTTTCTTAGCATGTTCAATAATGGTTTTATTGAAGAGTTAATGATTTTTCTATTTATTTTTCAACCTGCTACTTTGCTGTAAGTGTTTATCAGATTCAAGAGGTGTTTGATGATGTCTTTAGGACCTTCTAAGTAAAGGAGATTCTATCACATGCAAATAGAGTCTTTATTTTTCACTTGTATCCTTTTGGGGGAGTTGATTTATTTGACAGTATTGCTGTAAAATCCAGGCTAGCCTGAAATTCATTATGTAGCCTTAAACTCATGACAATCCTCCTGCCTCATTCTTTCAAGTGTAGGAATTGTAGGAGTCAGCCACCACACCCAGTTCCTATTTGTATTAACTTTCATGTCATGTCTTTTTTCTTGCCTTATTGCTCTGGCAATGCATTCAAGAAATATACTGAACAAGAAAAGGGTGGACATCCTTGTCTCAATTCTGGCTCTGGGAAATATTCAGTATAATGGAGGCTATAGCTTTTACTACATTGAGATATGTTTCTTCTGTGCTTTTTTCTCGAAGGCATGTTGAACTTGCTGACAGGCTTTTTCTGCATCTATGGACATTCATATGATGACTATACCTGATCTATTATGTCCCATGTATTTAGAGTTGCTAATCTAGTTCAAAGTGACTCAAATATCCGTGTGTATATATACACACACATATATACATACATAATATATACATACGTATGTATGCATGTATATGTAATAGCAAAAGACTACAATAATCTGATTCTCCCAGAAAATTAGCATCAAATGAGAGACATTCATTATGAAATATTATGTTACTATGGACTAAGGATAGAAAGCAGAAAAGAGTTATCTATCTATTCCTAGTAAAATCCTTTGTCTGGCATTGACTATTCTGTTATCAATCTTACAACAGCTATAAATGTTCCTTACTATGCTTACTTTCCTAATCAAAACTATAGGTTCCTCCAATTAAAATCTGTAGTGAGTAAATAAGGAAATCATCTCAAATTTTTCAATTTTATACATATTTCAAACTAATACAACTATTTACTATAATGCTTGCATATAATTTTGATTAAAGAACTTAACATCATTCATAGTAAATATTTAATAAACATATGCTATCTGGGCCCTGTAGGTCAAGCCTACAATCAGAGTTACTTGGGAGGTTGAGGCAGAAGGATTGAGTACAGGATCAGCTACAGAGGAAGTTCAAGGCCATTCTGAGCAACAAAGTAGCATTCCCTATCTCAGAATACAAAGTAGGAAAAAGGTAAGGGGTACAGTGCTTGCCTAGCATATAGAGGCCCTACACTGGATGCCAAAGACCACAGTAAAAAATACTGGCTGAATCTGAATTAGCTGTATGACAAGAGGAAGAAAAGTGGTATTCCAAGTTTAAAAATTCATATCAAGGATATTTTAAAACTATATATTCATGTAAAGACAGTAAAAAACGTTCATAGAAAAGTGTTATATTTATTAAATATTTTAACCACTATTATTTCACGAATGAAATATACTACAGACTATATTAACTTGCATTTTCATGAGGAATTTGAGTTACAGAATTACATGCCCAAAATGTTATTTTGGCATAAAGATTACTTTGAGTTAAAGGGACTTTGAAAACAGCAGATACAGGAAGGACATTCTGACTTTCATTTTCCTTCTGTAAAAGAGATAAAACTTCAATATGAAAGGTACATTATATATACCAAGATAAAAGCAGCATTCTTATCACCAGAGATGGGAAGCTGCTACTAAAGGAGCCTGTGCAAATTTTGTTAAACTAATCTTTATCTTCTTACCTTCTCCACAGTTAACTGGATTAACAGTCCTAGCCCAAACCTCTGAAGTCTTATGAGCACAATTTACTCTTCTTCCTCCAACCTTATACATACATGTGCTGGCTCTAATTCTCAATATCTGCATATTCCTATGGGGACCTCCATGAGCATGCAGAACTCTTTCTCTCCCCACCCACCCCATAAATGTGTGTGTCACGTTGTTTAAGGGGCATATGTGTGTGGAAGTGTACGTGCACAGATGTGAGAGTGAGTGTGGAGGCCTACAGCCTTCCTCTACTGCTCTCCACCCTGTTCACTGAGACACAATTCCCAGAGCATGCACACTAGCCAGCCCAGCAGGAACAGTGAGCTTCAGGTCCAAGGAGAGACTGAGACTCAAGCGAGTAAGGCAAATGTGAGATAAAGTAGGACAACCAACATTCCTAACATCCTCCTCTGACTTCTAGGAATATACACGAGCACAAGTGTGCACACACACAGAACCAGAATTTTTATGGCAAAATAGACTGCAGAAAATCAAAGAAAAACAACATTCCAGGTCAAAGAACTCTAAATCTGGAAAGAAGTATGCTGGCCTATTTTATTTAGGGAGTCAAATAAATCCAAAAGAGAAGAAATCCATAGAAATAAGGTGAGAATAAGTATGGGACCTACTTTTAAGACTAGATTTTTTGTTTGTTTGTTTCTAGTTTTCTTTAAAGTAACCCAGAAACTAAAAGTGTCTATTTATAGAGATATACTATAGGTATCCTGGAAGACAAGGAGTCCATGGTTGCTACGGATGGAACTTGTCAGCTAGGTCTACTCTGTGAACTAATATCCCCCCCCCCAAATTTTTTTTAACGACAGTGTATTTTCATTTTTGTATGTCACCCACTTCTTGTTGTTATCAACATTCGGTTATTGTGAGTTCATAAACGGAGTAGATATGTAGACATTTTAACAACATTTCTACAAATAAAATAGTAGCAGTCATGGAACTGCACACCTGTCGTCCCAGCACTTGGGAGATGGTGACAAGAAAACTGAAGTGTAAGCTCTGTCTTAAAAAGGAGAGGGGAGGGAGAATGAGAGTGAATGTGTATGAGTGTGCATACGACTATACAGAAGGAGACCATGGGAAGGTAACACAGACTTGTAGAGGCACAAACCTATAACTGAAGCTTCTTTTTGTTTTGTTTTTAATTTGAGCCAGTCATGGTGGCATACATCTATAATCCCACCACTCAGGAAACTGAGGCAAACTGTGACAAATTTAAGGCCAATCCACATTAAAAAGAGGGGTTTTTTTAACTTAAAATATTTTAAAATGTTAACAAAAAACTTGATATATTCAAGAGAAAAACTTTATAATTATTAAAGCTATTATTTACCTTAGTAAAAGCACCGTTATAAAATGTGTTATAAAAATAGAACATTAGGGGCGCCCTAGTAAGGGGGACAGGGGCTGTCTCTGACATGAACTCAGTGGTGGACTCTTTGATCACCTCTCCCTAAGTAGAGAACAGTCTTACCAGGCCACAGAGTAAGACTATAAAAGACACTCCTGATAAGACCTGATAGGCTAGGGTCAGATGGAAGGGGAGGAGGTCCTCCCCTATCAGTGGACTTGGGGAGTGGCGTGGGAGGAGATGAGGGAGGGAGGGTGGGATTAGGAGGAGATGAAGGAGGAGGCTACAGTTGGGAAAAGAAGTGAATAAATATAAATAAATAAATTATATTTAAAAAAGATCATAGGAGAGGCAAAAAATAGACCATTAGAAACAAAATAAGATGTTTAATTTATTCCTTAAGTATTTTTATTCATTGTATACTCTCAAATTTAATAATATAAAATTATAAATACTACAAATGATATATACTTGGATTTGTTTGTGTTTTGTTTTTGAGACAGGGTCTCACTATGTAGCCCTGGCTGTCCTGGGATTCACCAAGCTGGCTTCAAACTCACAGAGATCCACTTGTCTCTGCCTCAGAGTTCTGGGGTTAAAGGCATATGGCATAATACCATGCTTATGATTTGATTGTTAACTGATCTTCAGCAATAATGCCCAATTTTATCAGTTTAAATGGCTTAATGTAATCTTTTTCAAATTTTTTGCTTTTTATTGAGGAACATTTAGCAAGGCACCCTTGCTAATCCTTAAAAGTGCCATCCTGCTTTGAGATGGGCCAAACCAGAATAGGAAAAAAAAAAGTCTGGGGTCAGGTAAAGTCCTTTCTTTTTAAAATGACAGAGGGATGGAGCACACTGACTTCTTCATCAGAAAGCTTTCTCTGCTTTAGTGTCAAGACATGTGTAGTGCAACTCCAGTGAGAGGAAACGGGGCCAGCTGCCTGCCTCTGGCTGAGGACCAACACAGAACAGTCCTCTGAAATTGCCAGCAGTCACTCACTGCCCTATACCTATTAAGTGGCAAGCAATCACTCTGACTGGCACAGGAAAGGGTGGCACAGTAAACAGTGTGACCATTTACAATTGGCAAAACAGCTTTGGTTTTAAAGTACCTTGCCTAGAGTCACACTTAGTAATTGGATTTTAACAGCAATGTGTTTTACTCTAATAACATTAATCCTGAAATGTTAAAAAAAAAAATACATGCTGAGTTTGGTGATACACATCTTTATGTAACTGCAACAGCTGGGAGACTGAGAAGAGTACTGGTACAAGTCTGAGACCAGCCTGGCTACAAGGTAATTCATTCAACCCTTAAAAACAATAAATATATGTTTGCATTGATCATTTATGAAAGCTTTATCAAAGAACTTCCATTAGCACTAAAAAAATCACTATGTTAATCTCAAGTGCCTTATAAAAGCTGAGGATGGGGAGAAAATACTATGAATGGAAATTCATTTCCTTTAAATTATTTTTAAAATGAGTCACAAAAAAGGCTTGTGTTGATAGCATAAACTCTACAGTTTCCTCTGTCTTCCTTTACCATCAGTATGATGGAAACTATAAACTCTATAAGTAACAATCTATAACAGTAGACAGTGAAAAAATCTTTAGGCTAAAATATTACAGTGTGCCACTAAAAACTTATAGGATCAAACTGTTTTATTAGAGTCCTAAGGAAAAGTAATCCTCATGTTATAATAAGGATACATTTTAAATGATTCCAGGAAATGAAGGTAATAATACGGGAAAGAAAATTTAGTACATGTTTCTAGATAGCAAACCACTAAACAGATAGTCATGATGTATTAAATGGGCCTGAAACAATGCAATGCAGAAACTAGCCAGTCTCCAGCCAGAAACTCCACACACACGAAAGAAGGAAAAAAAAAAATTTCCTCATTCTTTTCACTTCCCAGCCACTGTAATAACCGCCCTTGATCTATACCACCTCATCACATACCCTCTACCTCTATATTCCTACAGTCACTTCTTTAGCCTTTTTATCATCACAGTAGCAGTGAGATCCCTGTGATCCTTTGTTTTTTTCTTTGTAGACATGTTTTGATAAGCTGCCCAGGCTAGTCTCTAATGGCTAGGCTAACATTTCCCCTGCCTCAGCCTTCAGAAAGCTGTAGTTACAGCTGTGTGCCACTGTAATGCTGGCAACACAGTTACTTTCTTTAAAATGTTAACATTACTAAGTGCCTGTTATGTGACAAACAGGACACAACAGTTGAAAACAAAATGAACTGGCCAGGCATGGTGGTGCATGCCTTTTAGTACCAGCACTAAGTGGCAATTCAAGTCTAGCCTGGTCTATTTAGCAAGTTCCAAGCCACTCAGGATTACATAGTAAAACCCTGTTGAAAAAGAAAAAGACTCCCATCCTATTTCCTCTCTTCCACCACTTCTGGTATATTCCTGTTTGCCATTCTGAATAAGATTTGAGCATCCTTCCTAGGATCCTCCTTAGTATTTAGCTTCTTTAGATCTGTAGATGTCTATCGTATACTATATGGCTAATATCTCCTTATAAGTGAGTGTATACCATTCTTGTCTTTCTGTTTCTGGGTTACCTCACTAAGGATGATCTTTTCTAGTTCCGTCCATTTGCCTGCCAATTTCACGATTTCCTTGTTTTTAATAGCTGAGTAGTAGTCCATTGTGTAGCTGTACCACAGTTTCTATATCCATTCCTCCACTGAGGGACATCCAGGTTGTTTCCTCGCTATTACAAATAAAGCTGCTATGAACATAGTTGAGCAAATGTCCTTACTGAATGGTGGGGCATCTTTTGGGTACATGCCTAGGATTAGTGTAGCTGGATCTTGAGGTAGTGCTATTCCCAGAACCTCAATGGAAGCAGACTAAAGTCACACAACATGGCACAACCTCCCTGCCCTGTGTTGTCATGCCCCTTGTCCCTTTACCTTGTCACCATGTCAGCTCACAGTTTTCTCACAGCGCTCACATTTGCCAACACCCAGTAATTCTAGTGCATCAAGCAATCCCCAAGAAAGATAGAGAACGCAAAAAAGAGAGAAAGATAGAGAAACTGATTCATCATAAAATGTATGTTCCTAAAGTAAAGACAAATAATAAAGCAGAAAAAAAAGACATTATACGATGTAAAAAAAAAAAAAAAAAAAAAAGTAACAGCTACTACAAAGACAATGAAGACAAAGGGCCAGTGAGGCATGGTGGTGCATGCCTATAATCCCAGTACTCTGGGAAGCAGAGACAGGCAGATCACTGTGAGTTCAAGGCCAGCCTGGTCTACAAAGCAAGTCCAGGTCAGCAAAGGCTACACGGAGAAATCCTGTCTCAAAAAATTGAGAGGGGGGAGGGGTCCAGCAATAAAGAGGAATGGGAAAAGGGGACAGTGTTAGAGCTGATGATCAGCAAAGACCTCTATGAGAAGATGACATTTGAGTTATGGCCTTAATGAAGAAAGGGACCTAACTAGTATAAAAGACAAAGTGGAGAAGGCACATGTCTCAAAAAGAGTGAAGGGAGGCAAAAAGAGTTACATGAATAGCCCATAGTAGCTCAGTATCCAAGTGGGTTCCCTAGTAAGGGGGACAGGAATCATTTCTGACATGAACTCATGAGCTTCCCCTCCCCCCTGAGGGAGAAGCAGCCTTGCTAGGCCACAGATAAGGACATTGCAACCATCCTGAAGATACCTGATAAGCTAGGGCCAGACGGAAAAAGAAGAGGACACCCCCCTCTAAGTGGACTCAGAAGGGGGTAGGGAGGAGATGAGGGATGGAGGGGAGGATTGGGAGGGAAAGAGGGAGAGGGCTACAGCTGGGATACAAGTGAATGTATAAAATTATTTAAAAATTAAAAATATATATTTAAAAAAAAGAGTTACATGAAATAAAGTCAAAGGCAATTAGTTACACGTCTTAAAGAAATACAAAACAACACAGCCAATATTGGTTTCTTATTTAAAGACCATTTCACCTGTGTGCTAAGCACATGCACTATCGCTGAGCTACACACATCCCCACAGCCACTAGCCAGATAATGTTAAGCTAAAGGTTCTACCGCTCATCCATAAAATGGAGTGTTATTTGCTATAAAATGAAACGAGGTAACACATGGCAAAGCTATCTTTGTTTGTGACACACAGGACACTTGTGAATGTAAGGGAACTGTTATCCAACACATGCTTTACTGAAGACAGTTCCGGCCACATGATCTCCTTACATTCTCTTCCAATGAAATAGAAATACAGATGAGTAAACAAAATGTAGAGACAGTATACACAGCAGGAGTAACAAGAAGCATACATGCGTTTCTGAGCCTTGGGATAACTAAACTGTGATAAACATGCTTGAAGTTGCCAAAATAAGCTAATGCAAGACAAGTTAAAGCATATGAATGCTGGCTTATTGGAGGCAGCTCTTGGCTGCCATGCAGAGGAAGAGGGAGGGGCAGTACATGGTGGGGAGGAGAGGGAGAGGAGGAGAGAGGAAATGCAGAAAGAAGGGAGAGTAAGGGAGACAAGACAGGGGAAGCAAAATGACTCGATTATATATTGAAGGAGGAGGGAAAGAAGCCCCTGCCCCTGGGCTGTAAAGTTCGGGGTAGAGGGTGGGCATGCTAGCCACGCCCTGCAGCAGGTAGGAACTAAGGGATGCTGGGAGAAGGACAGCAAACTATAGCAGGGAAGCATTTCTGAAAGCTTATGAAACAAGGTAAAGTATTTCCCTGGATTTCACATTGGGAAGACAGGTAATAAACACGCTAGTAGAGTAGGCAAAAGAATAATCACTGTAGGGGCTGGAGAGATGGCTCAGGGGTTAAGAGCACTGGCTGCTCTTCCAGAGGTCCTGAGTTCAATTCCCACCACCCACATGGTGGCTCACAACCATCTATAATGAGATCTAGTGCCCTCTTCTGGCGTGTCTGCATACATGCAGGCAGAGTACTGATAAAATAAAATCTAAAAAAAAAAAAAAAAAAAAAAGAAGTTGTTAAGATTCTGGGGCTGGAGAGATGGCTCGGAGGTTAAGAACACTGGCTGTTCTTCCAGAGGTCCTAGGTTCAATTCCCAGCAACCACATGGTGGCTCACGACCATCTATAATGAGATATGGTGCCCTCTTCTGGTGCGCTGGTGTACATGCAGACAGAACACTGTATATATAATATATAAGAAAGTAAATAAATGAAAGAATGATCACTGTAAGCCAGAGTGAAATATAAGCGCAACTCTGATGACAGAGTATGATTTTCTTTTAAAGTGACTCAAGTATAAATGGCAGTTCTATCCCAGACAAGGTCAGTGTCACGATTATGGAGAAAACAGAAGAGTATAGAAATTAGGACAGGTCAGGTCCTACTAAACTATGTTTCTAGTAGTTCTAAAAATTGAGCTGGAAACGTGGCTCAATGGTAGAGTGCTTGCCCAGCATGTGCAAAGCTGAGTTTAATCTTTAGTACACGGCCCTTCTCAATAAAAGTTGGGGAAAAGAGCAAGTCAGAGAAAACAGTTTATTTATTCCTTAACTCAACGGTTATGAATTTTAGGGTCACATTCATGATTGTGAGAACATCTAGAAAAATTATCTTATCTATGAGCTGTTCTAGCAAATAAACCTGAGGAGACAGTGTAGGAAATTCCAGTAGTTAGAAATACCAGGAAGAAGTTGAGGGTAATGAAATCCACCATTTAGAATTGGCAGCAAAAATGGAAGGTAGCTTGCTTGTGAGTCCTGTGCTTGCTCCAGATAGAGTTAGTTTGGCTGAATGGAAACTATCCAGCAAGTGTCTACCAAAGAGCTGAAATACCCTGCAGCCACAACGCTGATGTCAGCAAACTGAAAATATGTTTTTCTTTAGTTGGAGTAGAAGTTTCTCTCAAAATAAGAATAATAAGGAAACCAACAACTATTTGTAAATTAATAAGTATAACTATATGAAAATCAAGAAGTTTCAATGCAAATTACATTTGAAATTCATTATCACTCGATAATGAATATACTACCAATGTAAATTCATAAACTAAAGAGAAATCAGGTTGAAAACACTATAAAAAGTACAAAAAAGTCTAATATCCTCTATTAACAGCAACAAATCAAGTACATTTGTGTTCAATACTACCTCCCCCCAAATTTTTTTTTTACCTAAAAAGCCTGAATTACTCTCCCATTCTTTAAAAATAAAAAACTGAACATACATACAACTACAACAACAAAAACCTTAATAAACTTTAGCACTTACAAAAATACTCAATTTGCATTTCCCGGCCCTCAGCTCTGCCTGCACTCCTAGAGGCCTGTGGCACCAGGGACAACCAAATGAGACCCCTCCCACCCAACCTCCTGCCTGCCAGGTCCCGCTGGGGCAAGCCCAGAAGCTGTGAGCTGTGCCCTGAACTCCATTTCCAGGCCCACAGCTCTGCCTAGAATCCCAGAGGCCTGACAGCACCAGGGATAACAAGGTAAAAACCCTCCCCTTTCTGGAGGTGTCACCATCTCTGATCTCAAGCTGTACTACAGAGTCATGGTAATAAAAACTGCTTGATATTGGCATAAAAACAGATAAGTTGATTAATGGAATCAAACTGAAGAACCAGAAGTAAATGCATACACCTATGGACACTTGATTTTTGACAAAAAAAAAGGAAAGAAAGCCAAAATCCTACAATGGAAAAAAGAAAGCATCTTCAACAAATGGTGCTGGTCTAACCGGATGTCTCCATTTAGAAGAATGAAACTGGATTCATATTTACACCCTGCACCAAACAAAAGTCCAAGTGGATCAAAGACCTTAACATTAAACTAGATACACTAAATCTGATAGAAGAAAAAGTAGGGAAGAGCCTTTAACTCATTGGCACAGGAGACAACTTTCTGAACAGAACATCAACAGCTCAGGCTCTAAGATCAACAATTAAATGGGACTCATGAAACTGAAAAGCTTCTGTAAAACAAAGGACACTGTCAAAAGGACAACACAGCAGTCTACAAAACAGGAAAAGATCTTCACCAACCCAACATCTGACAAAGGGCTGATATCCAAACATATAAAGAACTCAAGAAATTAGACAGCAACAAACCAAATAATCCAATTTAAAAATCAGATACAGACCTAAAAAGAGAATTCTCAACAACAACAACAACAACAACAAAAATCTAATGACCAAGAAACACTTAAAAGAAATGTTCAATGTCCTTAGTCATCAGGGAAACACAAATCAAAACAATCCTGAGATTCTATGGCTAAGATTAAAAACTCAAGTGACAGCTCATGCTCGCAAGGATGTGAAACAAGGGGAACCCTCCTCCATTGCTGGTGGGAGTGCAAACTTGTACAACCATTTTAGAAAACAATATGGGGGTTTCTCAGAAAATTGGGAATAGTTCTACCTCAAGACCAGCTATACCACTCATGAGCATACACCCAAAAGATACTCCACTATACCATAAGGGACTTGTTCAAATATGTTCATAGAAGCTTTATTTGTAATAGGCAGAAACTAGAAACAACCCAGATGCCCCTCAACCGAAGAATGGATAAAAAAAAAAAAAAAAAAAAAAAAAAAAAAAAGTGGTACATTTACACAATGGAATACTACTTAGCTATTAAAAACAATGGCATCATGAAATTTGCAGGCAAATGGATGGAACTAAAAAAGATCAGCCTGTGTTAGATAGCCCAGACTCAGAAAGACACACATGGTATGTACTCCTAAGTGGAGATTAGCCATAAAGTACAGGATAACCATACTACAATCCACAACCCCAACGAAGCTAAGTAACAAGGAGGACCCCAAGGAGGATGCTTGAATCTCACTGAGAAGAGAAAATAAAAGACATGAGCATGGAGGGAGGGAGGAAACTGAGTGGGAGAGAGTGTGGGGAGGGGAAGAGGGATCAAGTGGGAGGATGGCGGTAGGAGAAAGAACTGGAATTGATACAGGCAGCTCTAGGATGAACTAGAAACCTAGGACAATGGAAACTCTCAGGAATCTTTAGAGGGTGACTAAGACTCCTAGCAATAGGGGATATGGAACCTGTAATGGCCAATTCCTGTAACCAGACAAGACTTCCAATGGAGGAATGGGGACACCAACCCAGCCACAAACCTTCAACCGACAATTTTTTTCTGCCTATAAGAGGTGCAGGGGAAAAAAGGGAACAGAGATCGAGGGAATGGCCAACCAAGGACTGGCCTAACTTGAGACCCACCCCATGGGAGAGAGCCAACCCCTGAAACTATTAATAATATTCTGCTGTCTTGCAGACAGGAGCCTAACACAACTGTCATCTAAGTGGCTTTACCCAGCAGAAACAGATGCAGAGGTCCACAGCCAAACATTAGGTGGAACTCAGGGAATGTTGTGGAAGACAAGGAGGAAGGATGGAAAGAGACAGAGAGGTCAAGGACACCACAAGAAAACCTACAGAATCAACTAACCTGGGCCCACAGGGGCTCAATGAGACTGAACCCACAACCAGAGAGCATGCATGGGGCAGAATCAGGCCCCCTACACATATGTAACAGATGCACAGCTTGGTCCTCAAGTGGTACCTCTAACAGCAGGAACAGAAGCTGTCTTTGACTCTGTAGCCTGCCTTTGGATTCCTTTCCCCTAACTGAGTTCCCTTGTCTAGCCTCAATAAAATAAGACAACCCCAGTCCTACTACAACTTGATATGCCAAGGTAAGTTGATATCCATGGGAGGCCTCCCCTTCTCTGAGGAGAAAAGAAAGGGTTGATGGGGAGATGGAAGGTGAGAGGGAGAAACTGGGAGGAGAGAAGAAAGGGAAAGCTCTGATCAGGGATGTAAAGTAAATTAATTAATTAATAAAAAATAAAATATATGCTCTAAGTCTGAAAAACCAATGATATAATACATATTTTAAATAATCTCTTTTATTTCTGATATTCTAATTAAGTATCCTTATTTTGCTTGAAAAAACAAACAAACAAACAAACAAAAAAAAAAAACAACTCAATTCTTTTTGAGACTATATCTTACCCTGTAGCCAATGCTGAGCTAAGACTAACTCACTAGGGAGTCAAGACCAGCTAGTCTTAAACTCATGATCCTGCTACCTCAGCCTCCAGAATGCTTCAATTACATGGTGTACCATGGAGCCTATAATTAGACCTTTCTGTATAAATCTGTGGGACAGTTCCTATTTTTAATGATTTCTTCCACTAAGAGTATCTATAAGTATAATAAATTCCTATGTTAAATTTAAAAATAAAACATAGCTCTAAAGTTTTTAATAAACAGATGTCCAGAAACATCCTTTCATAAAATAGAAATAAATACTTTTCCCTCACAAAGATTTCCTTTAACAGACTGTTGCTGACAAGTACTCAAGTATTCCTATGTTCTAATAAAGAATAAGGCAGTCTATAAGAATATAAACCTTCCTAATAAACCTAATAAACTGCTTAATAAAAATCTTAAGCATGATAGCATTAGTTCAGATCCCTAAGATGGCCTGTACTTCTAAAACATCACGCAGAATAAGGCTGGGTAGTCACTTACCACTTGACCTGTTTTTCCGACTTGATTTCCCACCAGTAAGAAGCATCTTGAGACTATTCCGAAACATGATTGTGCTCTTTTAATATAAAACTACAAAACAAAAAGGAAGAGTAAGTTTAACAACACATTTTTCCATTAAAAATACTTGTAAGTTTAATTTTTAAAACATACCAGCAATTAACTGTGTATACAGCTCTACCTTTTCCTTTTCCTTTCTTTCTCTTTCCAATACCTGCCAGAACCTAAGTATGCTTTTCTTGGCATTGTTGGGCTTCAGTCTTCCTCTAAAGCTCTCCTCCTCACCACATGTCTTTTGTCCACAATGTGACTGACCTGCATACTAGCTTAATTCAAACTACATGGCTTTTTATGCCCTTCTCATCTCCATTCTCTTCCTCCAGGGAGCCGCCAAGATTTACAGCTTGTTTACTCTGGGGATTTTCTTTGAAAGTTTAATAAAACTACCCTTGAGCTTCCATGTGAAGGCATTCTTAAATTTTCTTATTAAACTCTGCACGGTGGCGCACGCCTGTAACCCCAGCACTCAGACAGGCAGAGGCAGGAGAATCTCTGTGAGTTTGAGGCCAGCCTGGTCTACAAAGTGAGTGCAGGACAGCCAAGGCTACACAGAGAAACCCTGTCTCAAAAGCCAAAAAAACAAAAACATAAATTTATTAATAAGACTAATAATCTCAATAAGGGATCCTGATTTCCCAAGTTTCATATGGCAACCATGAATAGACATCTCAGAATTCTAGTGACAACAGCACTGAAGATTCACAGAAATGATTAGGTAGCTATGAGTACATCCTACACTTCACTCAACCCACTAATTCTGGAACAGCTTGCCTGTCTCCTCTCCCTCCTCTATTTCTACTTCCTCCCTTATTCCCTCCCCTATACACACACACACACACTCACACACAATTTACAAAACTACATACTTCCTATCAACAAGCCAGAATTATTCCACCTCTGAAGACTTGAGCCACTGCTCTGGGTCAAAAGAAAACCCAATTGTGCTTTTCATCACATCCCCTAGTACTTGTTGCAAAGACTCTGATTAAAAACTCACCTTCCTTTTGTTGTCTGCAAAGCTTTTCTTCTCTTTGTACTAAAGAATTATAACAATATTCTTGTGCATATTATATCCAAAAGTAAACAAAGCCTGTCTCTATATTCCTTCGTGGTCCAACTACTGAGCCTGAAGCCTGGCTATTCTTTTTTGCAAAAATTCTCTAAAGTGTTATCAGTTTTTGTGTGTCTGGTGAAGGAAACTGCACAAACATGAAGAACTTTTATCAACAGGAAATATCAGAGGCTGGAAAATGTGGCAAAGATTATTAGCGTCATATGCAACCACTGAAAAGGTGTAGCATGTACATAACTGAAAATTCAAAAAGCGTCAGAGAATTAGAAAAAAGTTATATTTGAAGTGATAAGAAGGAAGAAATTTCTAACTAATCAGATATGTGAAGCTATGGCTATAGAACAAACAAAAACAAAAACACCAGGTGAATAAGTACTAACAGAAAGAAATACCTGAAGGAGCTAAACAAAATGCTGTATATTTAAAAATAGCATCGATCAACAGACTGAGATGACTTAAAACAGAATTAAGGCAGAAGACAATGGAAGACATCTTAAAGATTCTGACTGAACTCTGCACTGTTTGATGAAGATTAAGTAAAAAGGTTGTTTAAAAAGAGATTGTGACTGAAAGTAGGTGCTAATCAAGAAGTCTATTCTCAGGCAGGGGGATGGCTTTGGTGCCTCTACAGGCACTTGCCACCAAAGCTAATGACCTGACTTCCATTCCTAGAACTTATATGGCAAAAAGACAACCCACTACCTCTAGTTGCCCTCTGCCCTTTGCACAAGCTTACCCATATACTCACACAATAAAAATAAATGTTAAAAAAAAACCTATCTAGATTTTAAATTTCTTTGGAAATGAAATAAAAATTAATTTAAAAAAGCAAATCAAACAATTTATGACTAGCAGAAATACCAAAATAAAAGAGTTCTTCCAATAGGAAAATAATACTTAAAAATCATATATGCAATAAGAGTCACAGAACAAGTTAACATGTTGGTATATATGAACTGCAAAATAGTATCCATCTCAAATGCTTGACAACTTTAAAAACAGGTAAAAGGCTGGGGACGCAATCAGTGGTACAGAGCTTCCCAGGATGCAGGAGGCCCCAGGCTCAATCCCAGCACCACACTAAGTAAAACACAGGCACACTTAAAATGGTGACAACCTAAAAGGCACAAGTAGGGCAAAGGAAATTAAAGTTTCTAGGATACCTTTTGTCTGGAAATAGTAATCCTATAATAATACTCTAATGTGATAATCTTTGTCTGATGGAATTGGGGATGCAAAGATGAGTGCGTCACAACTCAGCAGTATTACTGCAGACTTACATATTGTATGTAAATTACCTCAAAAGAACAAAATAAACAGAATTTGAACTCTAATGATTTTATGCTTAAATATTTAGGAAGAGCATACCAATGAGTACATTCTACTTTGAAATAAATAAAAAAATTATATAGACAGATGAAAACATTCAGAGCCAGATAATAATAAAAAGCAATCACAGCAAAATGCTAATTGGGCTTGTGGTGTACAACTTGAACTGCAGCACTTGAGACAGAGGCAGGTAGATCCTGTCTCAAACACAAGACAATCAACCCCCAAGACAATCAAGCAAAACTGTTTACAATATACTTTAAGTAGTGGCTTCTCATGTATTAACTAAAACTATTTAAGGTTCAAAAAACTGGACTGTCAATGACTTAGAGCTGCTCCTCACTTCTGAGAATCGCCCTTTGCTCAGTGGAATCATCTTCCCCAGAAAGTTTCATGTCTCCCTGTCCTCACTGTGGACACTGTGGAAGGCTCTCAGCCAATGACTGATTAAAACAGAGGTACAAAAGATGAGCTTTCTTAACTCCAGGAGGGGATGACTGTGTGGTAAGATTCATATAAAGTCTTCATCCTTATTTCTTATGCTTTATTTTTAAAACTTCATCTGAGAGGCTAGAGAGGGCATTCAATGGATTAGAGCACAGGTACAAGGACCTAGGTTCAGCTCCTACCCATGTGGAAACAGCTGGGTGGGTGGTAACCCCAGCCCTGTAAGGACTGGAGACAAGAAGACTAAAGTCTGCTGGCTGCCAGCCAAGCCCTATGGTCCGGGAGACCCTGTCTTAAAGAAACAACATGGAATAATGATAAAGCAGGACACTCAACATCTTCCTCTGGCCTCTGAGAAGGTGAGCAAACAAGGTATGCACACCCTCACCATACACACACGTATGTATGCATGCCCGCATACACACATTTGTTGGCTATCAACTACCCACTAAATACAAGCTCGAGCACGGCAGAGGAGTTGCTTAACTCACTTTTACATGGGTAGCGCTTAATACACATGAAACACTAAAAATGGACATTTATTAAATTTATCAATTATATTTTCATCTGTATATCGCTTCCCACATCAAACCCTTGTAGAGAAGGCTGATCTTATGAATTTGAAAGAGAACAAGGAGGAGGACATGAGAGGAGTTTGAAGGAGAAAGGGAAAGGGGGAAGTTATGTAACAATAGTCTCGAAAAATAAAAGAAATTTTTCTAAAAAAGGAAGGAATAAAAAAAAGGAAGAAACAGTTGGAGGGAAAATCCATTAACCAGGAAACATTTAAATGTTGGCATTGAGATACTATAAAGTATAAAATATAATGCATGGTTTTAAATGATTCAGTATTCTATTTGTTCTAAGCCCCCCCCAATTTTTATCCCTAAGAGGGGAGAGGAACAAGTCAGAATGATATGCACAGTTGGTCTTACTACTACAGTATTTTAATCTATGTACTTCTGAACATATATAACCACAGACTTGTAAGAGAATACACATAAAATTTTACATAATTTCCACTGAAGGTGCAGACAGAATTGAAATGATAAAATAAATAAAATTCAATATGGCACACACTTGCTCACCATCTCTAGTTTCAAAATGTTTTCATCACCCCAAAGTATTTATTCATCTTTGAAATCAGCACAAATTTTAGTTATTAAGTGTTGGTATAATGTTCTTGTGGAATGTATACAATGTACCCTTGTTCATTCAAATGCTGATTTCTCTACCCAACTATCAGGTGTCAATCGGGACATTGCATTGTTATGTTTATTCTAAGCATCACCTGTCTCAAGTTTATGTAAACGTGCCACCATTTGTTCTCTGTATTTTCAATAAAACAACCAGCCAATGCTGAGCAATGGAGAGAATAGGGTGGGGCATCCTGGTCTGGAGCTGAGGAGAGATCAGCAGGTGAGGACTTGGAACCACGAAGAGAGATGAATCGGACCTAAGATGTGACTAAAAGCAAGTATAATGTGGGAATCTGAATAGGAGGAAACTGCAGGCTTGGAGGGTTAGGATGGAGGAACTATTGCCCAGCATTGTGCTCTAGGTTAACTAAATACATCCTAGTCTCTGTGGTGGTTTGTGTATACAGCTGGTTTGGGAATATCTACTGTTTAACTAAAAGACAAATCAATAATAAATATTAATATTCAACAACAATTAAGTCAGTAAAGTTCTCTGTGAAACTTGACAAAGGAGATAAAATTTCAGAATGGAGGGTGAAATTTCAGAGTTCCCTTAACAAATACTTGGCTTTCAAGCTGACTATCTCCTTAGGAATTTCCTTATCAATCTACAATGCCTGAGTATATGACACTAACACATACACCAAAAACATGGAAAATCACTCCTGGGAGCTCAGATATTTAGACCCTCTCATTTCTTTACCATCTAATAGAATATTTTAATGTTAGACTGTATCCATCTTTTGCCACCAGTTCAATGAAAGGTCACATGAAACGAGGTGTCTTTACGGAACTGCAACTAACATCCCTGTGTTATTTGCTTTCCTGGGTTTCCCCCTACTATGTCTATGGGGTTAAGCTATACTTTGGAGGGAAAAGTTCAGGCTCTAAGCAGTCTCATAAATAACATCAAGTAATGACCAAAATGTGCATAAACACTGCAAAACATCTTATTTTAGCATGTTTTAGCAGAAATTCTTCAAAAATTATATTATTAGGATTCACAATGCTTCTCTGATTCTAAGATACATGACATAATAGAGGGCCCACTGATTTGGGGTCTTTTACTAGTATCAACTATAAATACATAAAATGTCTTCTAGTCTTTAATTTTTTGGTGCTTATTAAGATCAAACTAAGCATAAGCCTTGAACGGGAACTACAGGAATTTTCTGAAGGTTAATAAACAGTTCTTGCCTAAATGAACACCTAGCGTGGAAATGAGTGTTAAGGAGAAATGAACCTCAGTGCCCTTCACAACGGATGGTACTGCGAACCATCAAAGCTTACAGAAAAGAAAGACGAGAGGTGTAAGGGAACACGCATATGTTAAGTGCATGCTTTGGCATAAGAAAATAATTTCTGCTAACAATCCCTCAAAGTAAGTTCAAAGTCACATTTACACAGAAACCCCAGCAGCTTAAAACTTTAGCATCCTGAAGAAGAGCAGGACTCCAATCTTGCTTCCTTCTGTCTCCTAAGGGTCAGTTCCTGTGCATACCAAACAACTGGGGCCAGTGCCAGCTTTGTCTTTTGAAAGAAGTTTCAAAGCTGTTTCTGAGTACTGGCTTTACAAATCAAAATATCTATATCATATTCACTGAGAATCACCTTTTGTTTGTGCCCTAATTCTAGAGCCATAATTATACACCATTAAAATTTTCTTAAGTTTTTCCTGGCTCAGCGGTTAAGAGCATGGGCTAATCTTCCAGAGGACCTGGGTTCAATTCCCAGCAACCACATGGCAGCTCACACTGTTTGTAACTCCAGTTCCAGCTGATCCAACACTTCATACAGACATACATGCAGGCAAAACACCAATGAACATGAAATTAAAGTAAATAAATTATTTTTAAAATTTTTTAAACGTTTGTCCTCATTTATATTCTTCAAAATTCTGGATTTGCCTATTTGGGGCTGTAGACCAAGGCAATTGTTAGTAATAGCTGCACTGTAACAATGTAAACCATTGTTACATGGACTCTATTACTGTTCTCAGCATGTAACAGGAAAACCTCATCACAGCTTGAGCAAAGCCTAAGTGTTAAAGAAAAGTAACTAAAGCAAGAAAGCAGGTGCCATCTAAGACACCCTGAAAACACAGTGATCTGATTTCCCAGATATTTGTTCCTTATCTTCCAAGAAAAATTACTCTCATTGAGCAAAATTATTATATGAAAAGACTATAGTTATTAGAAACTTACTTTAAATATGAACACACTAGTCTAAAAGATCATCACATTTAATTAAAATATTTCCATAAGTACTCATTCAAAATATTTACTTAAAGAACACCCAAGGTGAACAAAATTATGTAAACAACTGAGCACAGGCAGGATAGGCTTTGGACAGGTGAGCCTGCGCTCACACCTCTGTCCCTACCAATGACTTGCTGTGAGGCTGTACAGGACTTAGCCCAATTCTCAGTTTCTCCTTGGTAAACATACCCACATGTAAGGCTGTTTCAAAGAACAAAAATGTGTGATTCCCTATCATCTGCTAATAGCTTATTCAGCCAAAATTCTATTATCTTCCACATTAGATACACACTAGTTTTGGACAAGGAAGTACAGTAACTAAAATAACGGCTTCTCCGACTCCCCTGCAGCCTATGACCAAACATGTGGCTCAGTTAAAATCATTGAGAGAAAACATAGAGTCTGTGAGCACGGCCTTTAAGGAAAAGTCTGGGGACACAGCAACCACCTTGCTATCTTAGGGGAAAAGCCACTAGGAAAGATGGTAAAGCGGGTGTGGCGGCACATGCCTTTGATGTCAGCACTTGGGAGGCAGAGGCGGGCAGATCTCTGTGCGTTCGTGGCCAACCTTGGTCTACAAAGTGAGTTCCAGGACAGCCAGGGTTACACAGAAAAACCCTATTTTGAAAGAAAAAAAAAATACAAAAACAAAAACACACAACAAAAAACAAAGATGGTAAAGAAATATAGAGGATCCTATGCCCTTAATGGCATTGGAGAACTGCCAAGATTTCCTATTACCAAAAGAAAACTATCCTATTTGATAAGCCAGTGAATTTAGATTTTTGTTACATGAGGCTGAGCAAATCCTAACTGAACGTGTAAAACGTCTAGGAAAAAGATCCAAAAACTAGTTCAAAACAGGCGTTTATTCTCTAGAACATTCCGTATCATTTAGTAGGTGTTAACATTGGTAGTGCTAAATTATCAGGAAGACGATGGTGTTAACACATATAAAACTCAATTATTAAAAACAGATAATATAATTACAGTAAAAATCCTGTAGGTAGAGGATCAAAGAAGGAATGGTTTTAACCATGAAAGATGTTCTTGGTGAAGTGGAAAGGAAACATGACAGCTTAAATGATCACTCACTAATATTTACAGTCTACTTATACCACATGTAAGCTACAATATCAAATGTTGAGGCATGAATTGTATGAATTTAAAATAGTTGTTATAAATTTAATGAAAAATAAAGGTTCAAATAAGGAAGATAGGTTGGGAGAGTAAATACAAGAAGAACTGTGAACTCTTGAAATGTGAAATTATTTTAAATTGACTTATTTTTATTCTCTGTGAATGGGTGTTTTGCCCACATGTATGTATGTTCTACAAAGAGGCAGTGCCTGTGGAGGCCAAAAAAGCATGCTGATCTCCTGAGAATGAAGTAATAGACGGCTGTGAGCTGCCAGGTGGGTGCTGGGCATCAGGACCAGGTTCTTGGGAGAACAACCCAGGTTATTATGCCGAGCTGTCTGTCTCTACAGTCCTAGAGTAAAATTTTAAATGGAGGTTGATCAGGTCATGAATAAGTAAAAGTTAGAAAGGAGGAGGAGGAAGTGGTAGTTGTCTCTGACCTTAAAGTAATAAAATAAATTACAAAAGGATGTCAAGAGAGATTACCAAAATAATTTTCTGGATGAGAAAAAAAAAAGTAGTGAATATAACATGAACTAAAATAGGCAAATCAAAACAAACTTGGAAAATAAAATCAAGTATTTAAAAAGAGAGAGAGAAGACTAAAGTTTTAACTGTAGAATTTTGTTAACCCGTTTACATATTAAACTCCATGCCCCTCCTGGGCAGTGGTGGCATACACCTTTAGTCCCAGCACTCCGGAGGCAGAGACCAGCCTGGTCTACAGGTGAGTTTCAGAACTGCCAGGGTTATCCAGAGAAACCCTGCCTCAAAACAAAAACAAACAAACTCCACACCCCCATACTTATAACTCATCTCCTAACACCTAAGAATTAGTACCACCCTTCAATCTTTTCTTTTACAAATTATCCCAGTCTTCCTCCTTTTGTATGCCTTTTCCAAGAGTTATTAAAATGATACTTTATCAATTTTTCTGATAATCTTCATATGTTTTCACAACATTAAAATGATTCTTCTAGATATTCTTCTGGTAAAATATTCAAATAGTAAAAACTATCAAGGGGAATAAAATGAAGATCACTAAAAACTACTTTGACAGTTCATAAAATTTGCTTTAAAGTTAAGGAACAATAAATATTATGTAGGCATTGGGAATGGGGAGAATAGAATATTTTAAAATCCAGAATAAAAGAGCTTCCTAAAGTCAAGATTCAAATTCCAAAAGCCTCAAAGGAAAAAAATTACTTAATGCATAGAAATTGCAAAGCCTGGAAAACAAAAGTTGCCACACCCTAATTAAATATCAAGCAAATTAAGTGATCAGGAGAAAATACCTGTAACCAAAATGACAGACTGTTTGAGTTATATAAAGAGCTCTTACAAATCAATAAAAGTCAGTAGCATAAAAATATAAGCAAAGCATCCAAGCAAGAAAACACAAATGATTTCACGCACATGGTTATGCACTCAACTTCTCTGAAAGTAGGGAAAAAGTCAATTTAAATGATTCACTGGACTGACAAAAATCAAAATCCATATTATCTACAATAAGTGAGAATACAGAGACAAGTAGAAGCTTACGCACCTGGTAGCCATGTGCACTGGAATGGTGATTCACAGAAACGGTGAATTCAGTTATATCTCTCAAAAGTTTAACTACAGATACTCTCTGACATTCTGGAAAGCTGTTCCTAAGAGGAGGCATACATGTAGTAACAAGTACACAGTCATGCTCACTGCCAGCATTGCTGAGGTCACCCTGCCAAAACAGTGACAACAGAGCTACACACACAGCCACGAGAAAAAGGCTGAGGCACACGAGGTTAAAAGTGCATATAATATGATCCCTTTATGTATAAAAGACAAAACGTGCTCATATTTACATTTATATTTATACCACTGCACAGAAAGACACCTGGCACAAGAACACCCTAAGGTCTATAACTCTAGTTCCAGGGGATCTGCAGCCCTCTTCTGGCTTCCACAGGCACCTGCATATATTCAGGCAAAACACTCACATGTAAAATATAAGTAAATAAATAAATAGTGTTTACAGTATACTCAAGCCAGATATAGTGGCACAATTCTAGCCCCACTTAGATAACACAGTTAAATTCTATCTCAAAAAATAAAAAATACATATATACATATACACACACACATAACTATGTGCGCATATATATATATATATATATATATATGCTGAATAGTCAAACTTTAGAAAACAAAAAAAAGGAAATATTGTCAAAATAGAAGTTATAATGATAAAGTTAAATCCAGAGGGCAGACTCAGGAAACTGTGAGTGTCTGAAAATGTGAGAGTTTTGAAAGAAAAGACAAATAAATGAAGAAGAAAATGAAAGAGTGTAAGAAAACCTTTCCATAGTATAGCAGTAGACATTGTACCCAGGGCCTTATTTATATACCCTATCACTGGGCTATATACCAAACCTATATATTCCACTTTATTTAATTTTCGAGACAGATTCCTATCAAGCTGCCTAGATGCTTAGGATTCACTCTGTAGCACAGGTAGGCCTTGGATTTAAGATCTTCCTGACTCAAATCTCCCAAGTGGTTGGGGTTTAAAGATCTGAGCCATCAGGCCCAGCTATTACAAATAATCTTCCACTGCAACATACTGGACACTGAACTGACCAAGACCTACATATCATATAACTGCAAAAAAGAGAGAAAATAAAGATCCTTACAAAGTAATATAATTCCAACAATACATTGCTAAAAACGACAAAATAAAAAATGTGTACTGTCTTTTCAGCATAAGATGAAATAACAAAATATAAATGTATATGCTAATTTTTTTGGGTTTTCAAGAAAAGGTTTCTCAGGATAACCCTGGATGTCTTGGACTTGTTTTGTGGACCGGGATGGCCTCGTATTCACAGCGATCCGCCTGCCTCTGCTTCCCAAGTGCTGCAATTAAAGGCATGCTAATTTTAAAGAAATAATTCAAGGTGGGTAAATCAAAAACATTGCTGTCCAGCCTGTAAAGGGACTCAGCTATAACACCAAAAGAGAGCACCGGAAACCTACCAGAGCAGATAACAAACAAGCCCTTCTGCTGAAAAAGTCCCAACCACCTCAAAACATCTGAAATCAACGGTAGGCTAAAATAAACTACAACTAGAATAAAGTCCCAAATAAATAAGTAAAACAGACTGGTGCAATCTCACTAGACCGATGGATTTACCTTCATTTTTACCATTCTCTCATAAAACTCCTAAGGTACAAATGAAACTTAGGGAGGCTTAAGAAAAGAAAATATGACTGAAACTAATAATTACCTTATTGCCTGTTATTTTCAAGTTCATTCATTTTTATTTGTTCTAAAAATAGACCTGAGCCCTTTAGATTAATTTTCTTTGCCAGATGGTGCACTGGTAAACTTCACGTGAACAGACACGAGCAAGATCTTGTGGGGAAAATGGTCTTGCTTGTAAGTCCCAGAGCATGGCTTCTCTGGTGTCCAGCACAGACAACTTCCCTAACATAAAGTGCTACAGTCTGTGCTGCATCTCCAGTCTCTCGCTCCTGTATTGCACAGCAGTGAGAGTGCCCAACAGTCAGCATCTTCTCTCTGGTGGCTTTATATTGGAATATTTTTGTAAACACCAGTATAATTTACCATGGCAAGAGTGCTATCAACCAGGGGTCAGGAGTATAGGAGTAACGGTTTCTCCTTATATCTTTATATTCTATATCCATCTTGCTAACCAATCACATTACTCCAATTTTCTTTTATAATTATTAATTCATTATACTAAATGTTCTCTATTCAAATTAGTAGATAGTACTCTTTCATAACTGGACACAAAATTGATACAGAAACCAAACTAAATAATACTTCTATTATAATTCATGTACATAAAGTAAAAGACTAGGCAAAGTCAAAAGGCAGTTAAAATAAACGGGGGGCTGGTGTTGGAAGGGAAAGGGACAACTACATAAAATAAAGCAAAACAAAACTTTCTTCAAAGATAAATATGTCCTTTATCTTGTCTGAAGTAACAACCGCACAGATTGGATAGCAGCTACTTTTATGTCACCTTGACACAATAGAGTTATCTGAAAGGAGGAAACCTCAACTGAGAAAATGTCTCAATAAGATCAAGACATCTTCTTGGTAGTTAATGGGAGAGGGCCCAGCCTATTGTGAGTGGTACCATCCCTGGGCTGGTTCTGGGTTCTAAAAGAAAACAGCCTGAGCAAGCCATGGGGAGCAAACCAATAAGCAGCACCCTCCATGGCCTCTGCATCAGCTCCTGACCCCAGGTTCCTGCCCTGCTTGAATTCCTGTCCTGACTTCCTTCAATGACAAACAGTGATAGAGAAGTGTAAGCCAAATCAACCTTTCCTTCACAACTTGCTTCTTGGTCATGGTGCTCTTTCACAGCAACAAATTCTAAGATAGATGGTATATACAATTGTGAAATTTCATTAAAGTGAACCTTACATTATTTACATTTTATTGGTTGTAAGTCATATCTCAATTAAAAAAGAAAAGAAGAAATCTATGGCTCTATAGAGAAACATCAAATTATAAAACAGGACAGGGAATATAGCTGAGCCTAGAGCATCATGTTCTAGAAAGCAAAGAAGTGCTGAAAATAATAGTCAGGGTATATATAATAGACAACCAACTTGAGCTATCCCATTGACTCAACAGGAAACAACTAGAGCACTGTAAGTTACAAAAAAAGATTATAACCCATTGAATAAATTATCTCGAGTTTTGACGAACATGCAGACACATATATGTGCATCTAGACTCATGTGCACGTGCACATACACACTATACACACAAAATAAGAAATTTTTTAAATATAGAAGCTGGGCAGAAGCTGAAAAGGCAAGTGAGGTCAAAAGAACCTTGTCTTTTAACTTGAAAGAAATGGCATGTTTGATGAGAATGAGTTAATTAGAAAATAAAGAATTGCTAAAATTTAATTCCTTTTTATTTTATTTATCTAGTTATTGGTTTGTTTGTTTTTGAGACAGGGTCTCTCTACATAGCAGTGGATGTCCTAAAAGTTACTATGTAGACCTCCTAAGTGCTGGGATTATAGGCACATGCACCCCACACCTGGCCAAAGTAGCATTCTTCAATATTCATCAGGACACAGTGTCTACTATACAAATAAAAGGTTACCTAAAGGAAGAAGTACGTTTTTACCATGTATAGATGTAAATGCTAGTAGACACCTAAAAGTGGCTTCTAAAAGACTTCTCTTCAACTTCTTCAATAAAGAATGAAGAAAAAGCATTAGTTAAGAAAAAGAATTGAAAATATTAGAAGTAGAAGGTGAAAGAAAAAAACTACAAAAAAAATTGTCCCCCCTACTCCTGTACAATATATAACACGACTGCCTGGAAGGATTAAGATCTCACTTGAGGTTTGTGGTCATGAATTTAAAATAAAACCAATCAGTACTGTTGTATGCTTCTCACTAACCACATTCAGCTTCATAGGTGCAGGCATGGAAAAAAGTGGAAAGCTGGATTTAGCAGGAATGCAGTTTTGGCTCTGTAAGGACAATGAATCAAGCATGGAAATTTGAGAGCTGGGTGTGTAACTCAATAGTGCAGAACTTTCCTCGTATGTACAAGGCCCTGGTTTTAACACCCAGCCCTGCTAAGAAATAACAGCAGCGAAGTTTCTCTTTGAAGAAGGAGATACTGTCAAGGGCTGCACGCGGGGTCATTAAGATTGGTTTAAAGTGGCTAAGAAAGGCAGGGAGGCCACCAACAGTGTAGAACTGCAGTAGAGACAACGGATTAGAAATGTCAGGAGGGTAAAGGGCTGGAAATCAGGGGCTAGAAGGAGAAAGATGGAAAGAAACAAGTAGTAGTTAGGGAGTAAGATGCACAAAACTGAAACTGTGAGGATTATTAATCAATTGTGGGGTTATCGATAAAGGATGACTGAGTTAGAAAATGAGATCACGTCTAGAGGAGTTAAATTCAAAATGCTGAAAGAGCAAAATGCTGAAAAATATCTCATGATCAAAATTACCAAGGATTAATGAAAGAAATAGTAATGCTAAAAGAAAAAAGAAATAAAAGAGAGGTGATTCTGGGTAATTTGGTTGACTTCTGTCCCCTAGTTCCTGGCAGGCAGTCACTAAATCCTGGTAATTTCCTGAGTGATTCAAGTATCTTTCTAACAGCACCTCCTAGATAGTTTATGATAATGATAGGATTCCAAGTAGGTCTGGCTACACCAGAACAACTATGTGACTGGCGGCTGAGGCTCTAAGCCATGAGATACCAACCTGAGCAGCAGACGAAGAAAAGCTAGAGACTAAGATCAGTTCATGACCAACAATTCAGTTATGCCCACATAATGAGATCTCATCTAACACTCGATCCTGAGGGAAGGGTAGGCGACTCTGGGTATGCTGTCAAACATCCCCATGACAGAAGATTTGCCCTGACTCCCCAGAGAAAAGATCTTGCCAACTTCCCATGTGGAAATCTCTCCATTCTCTCTCTCTCTCTGCCTTTTCTTTCAACTCATTCTGTTTTAAATCCTTGCTGCTACCATAACACAACTGCTGAAGTACACTGCTTTCTTGACTCCTGTGAATTGTTCTCATGAATTATCAAACCCAAGAAGATAAGGACTCTCAAATTTGTAATCCGCTGACCAAAAATTAAGACTGGCCAATCTTTAAACTCGCAGCTGGTGTCTGCAATGGGGCCCTCTACCACCAATCACTAGATAAATAAATGCCCTGCAAGACAAATCCTATGGAGACATTTTCTCAGTTGAGGTTCACTCCTTTCAGGTAACACTAACTTGTGTCAAGTGGACATACAACTACCCAGCGCAGTAAGCAAATGTACTAAATAGTGCAAACAGGTCAAGCAAAACAAAGTATAAGAATGGACCACTGACTGAACAATGTGAAAGCCACTGATGACCATGATAAGCAATTTCAGTGAAAATACAGAGGAGGAAGCCTGACTGGAACAATTCAAAGTAGAGAGAGCTGACTTTTCAATACTCTGGAAGCCATCCAAAAGCAGTAACAAAAAGAAAGTTTACTCAGCGGGCTCAGTGGCTCACGCCTGTTAATCCCAGCACTCAGGGACACAGAGGCAGGCAGATCTCTGTGAGTTGAGGCTTGCCTGGTCTACAAAGTGAGTCCGGGACAGCCAGACCTACATAGAGAAGCCTTGTCTTGGGGGGGGGGGGGAGTGTTTACTCAAGGATATTAGAGATTGTTGACTTAAAGACCTATTCATGCCTTTGGTATTTTCTCCTGGGGCCACTTTCATTCTCTCCAATTGCATTCTCTCCAATCCCCCAAAATGCAATTCAACCAAGGTATGGAATGCCTCGAAAAACAGCAACTTTGTTTCCACTAATACACAAGATTTAACTTGGTTTGCAGACTTCACTGCCATCCAAGTGGCACCTGCTAGGAGACGCCAGGACGTCCATCATTCTGAAGTTATAATAGTTCTATCTGGAAAAAACAATGAACTGATTGTCTGAGGATTTCGCAGGATTCAAGGTGGTAAAACAGCCACAGATAATGATGCCTCCATATTACCTCAAGTACAGGTTTTCAACAAAGATAAAAAAAAACAAAACAACTTATCGGAAGAGAGGGTAATCTTTTCAATAAATGATTCTAGGACAACTACATTACAAACATACAGAAAAACAAATTTAAATCCTCACCTCACCAAAAAATAGGAATGTACCCAAACAAAATTAAATCATTTTTCCATATTAACACTGCACATGAATGTTCACAGCAGCATTATTCATAAAAGCCAAATACTGGAAAAAATTCAAACGTTCATTTGGTGAATGGATAAACAAAATAGTACATTTACACAATGGAATAATATTCAGCAAGAAAATGAAATGAAATATTGATACATGATCAACACAAATTAACTTAAAAAAGCATGTTAAGATAAAGAAGCCAGAGCAAAAGATTATATTTGTAAAACAAAATGCACATTATGACTCCACTTATAAGAACCACCAAGGCCAGTCACAGAAACAAGCAAATGAGTGTTTGCTCAAGCAAAGTTGGGTTGGTTTTGGGTTTTTTAAGACACAGTTTCTCTGTGTAGCCCTGGCTGTCCTAGAACTCACTCTGTAGACCAGGCTGGCCTCAACCTCAGAGATGCACCTGCCTCTGCCTCCTGAGTGCTGGGATTAAAGGCCTGTGCCGACACCTCCTGGCTGCAAGCGGAGTTTTTAAAACTTTCCATTCATGATCCTTTTTCAACCCAGAAAACCTTTACACAACTCCAAATATGTAAGTGATTAAAGTAACTGTACAATCAAACACTTCATGATAATAAATCATAAGTAAATTTAAGATAACTGTTTGGTATACATATAATTTTACCATTTATTAAAGACATAAGTAAATCTGTATTCTAAGGAGATAAATGTCCTTGTTTAGTTTTATGAAAATAACTAAATCTTGACTGAATAGTTGATAATACATGATATACAATATCTTCAGCATTTTTCTTAATTATCAATATTTTATTCTGTAACTGTTGGTGCTGAGAATACCATTTTACATAAATATTTAGTATAAAATGACAAAAGTATGTTAAGTTCCACTTCTGAAATTGATCGGAATTCTTTCTCCCAAACCAAAATTTATTTAACAATCTTTTCAAGACAACAACTCAACAATTTTATAAATCAACATCCTAACACAATGCAACCTAAGTTAAAAATATAGCACTAAATTGATAATGTGCTGAAAAAAATGACAATAGGAAAATATTGTCTGTGTTTTCCATAATTAAACCACTGTTTTCTATGAGTACAGAAAATCATATATACAGAAAAAAATTTAAAAACCCAATGTATAACATACAACAGTATCAAATCTGAGTAGCCGAGTACATGTGAGGCAGTGTTCACTGGAGCTGCATGCCTTGATGGCATGTACACTCCAAGTTGCATGTTCAAAATCTACAAGTTGTATGCTCAAAACCAAGGCTGTAAAGAAGTGATACAATAAGCAAACCCCACCAAAATCATCTTGAATTCATTATATGTTGGCTTTAGATTCATTTTTAGTTTCTGTATATTCAGAATATTTTTACTGTTGTCAATACTGTTGTCAAATTTTTCATACCCCCCATATTCATTCTTCAACTCCTATGGGATATCATGATTCATGGTTTAACATGGCCTAGAGCTGGGGTTAGGAACAGTAGATGACTACGAACAAACTATAGGGAATTTTCTGAGATGATAGGAACATTCTAAAATTAAACCGTGATAACTGCTCAACTATATATATATATATATATATATACACACATACATATATATTTACTTACACAAGAGAAAGCTATGAAAGGAGAAATCTCAGACAAGTGAATAAAGATAACTTTCTGTGACATCTAGTAAAGATGGGAGAAAAGATGAAGGATGGTAGCTAGAAAAAGATAGTCAAGAGAGAGTTTCTTTAAAATTAATGTTTTTAAGCTCTTAGCAGTGGTCTAAAAAGGGAAAAAGAAAAGAAAAACAGAATCAGTGTCCTTGAAAAGTAAGAAGGCAAATGGACTTTAGTGGACACCTAAAAAGAACAGCCTTTGAAAAAACAAAAGATGGTTAATTCATAGTTAACACTGCCAATGACACAGGTGGTAGGAAGATTTTTTTTTCTTAGTGCTAAGAGGAATGATAGAAAGGAAATGCTAGAAATCCGAGTTCAAAGGAAAAATAATAATGTAAATAAACAAGAATATAGAAGAACCAGAGTAATATAGGAGAGTTGGGAAGTACTAAATTAAAGCTTTGGAGACTAAGCAATAACTTAAAGTCAACGAAAGTCATTTTGCTCTAGCAATAGTTACTTATAAGTGTATACAACCTTAAAAGAGATAGAACTGGTACTAGCTGGTATTATATTTTATCAGGTAAGAACAACCAAAGGCAAGGGTTCAAACAGGCTGAAAATAGATTCAAGAAAACTGTAACGGCAGGCTGAGAATCCAGCTACATTAGTAATACTTGCCTAGTGTTCAGGAAGCCCTGAGCTAGATTCCCAGCACCACATTAATGTACATGCGATGGTATGCTCCTATAATCCCAGCACTTGGGAAGGGGAGACAAGAGGATAAGAAGTTCAAGGCTAGTGTGGGCTAAGATCCTCTTCCAAAAAAAACCCAAATAAAAGTACCAATAAGGTAAAAGATTTAATGTCACTGTGCTAGTTAGTTTTTACCATCAATTTGACACACTATAGAGTCATCTGGGAAGAGGGAACCTCAAGTGAGGAATTGTCCAGATCAGACTGCCCTGTGATCGTCTTGACCGATGACTGATATGGAAGGGCTCATGTGGGTAGAGGCATCCCTAGGAAATACAGGCCTGGGAAAGCTAGTTTACCAGGAACAAAAGAGCCAGCCAGTAAGCAGCACTCCTGAGTTTCCGCCCTGCTTCCCTCAGGGGAAGTCTCCCTCGGATTGTGACCTGGGAAATGAACCCTTTCCTCCCCACATTGTTTATCACAGCAACAAAAAAGAAGATCAGGTACTATAAATAGCCAAAAAAAAAAAAAAAAAAGGTAGTACTTTGTAAGTGTAAGCTGCCAGAAATTGGTATTATAGAAAGCTGTGATTAATAGATTCTAAATCCTGACTGCACATTAAACTCCCCCTGAAAATTATTAGCACATTCGGTCAAGTCTGCATCTACACAGAGAGCCCCAGACTCCGTGGTTTTTCAAAGTTTCTCATACAATACAGATGCACCAGGGGTTCAAAATACCTGTATAATATATAATACAAAAAATGAATGGCTAAAATAATGAAAAGACCCTGGAAGGAGAAGAGGTCAGAATGTTGGAAGGATCCTCTGCACAGATACTGAAGTCAAATAGTTGCAACTGGAGGACAGTGACAAATGAGTCCGGATGCTGCCTACATAAAGGAATGATAAGCCAACGGACCATCTTTATTCTCAGTACAAATCATGACTAAAAACTTGTAAAGGGAAAGATACTCTTTAAAATGAGAGATAGGTATTCAGTTACAGCAGGGAGATGAAGTGTTGTATTTGGAGAAGAGATTAGAAAATAAAAGAGTTTTACAGATGATTGACAGAGAAAAGGAGGAGGAGGAGGAGAACGAAGAGGAGGAGATTCCTAGTAATGACAGGGAATTGGATTTGGACAGAAGATATAAGAAAGAGATGGTTCAGATCCAACTAGAGAGAATAAGACTAGAAAATCTCAGAGAAAATCACTGTATTTTTTTTTAACACTACAGAAAAGAACAGAGAAAAGCTCTGTAAAGTTTAAAAAGGCTTTTCTGAATTGAGTCTAGCCATGCTCTAAAAGATTTTAAAAGTTAATTGCAAGTAAAAATGTCACAGCAGTTAGCAGGGTCAGGGTCAATTCCATACAAAGTTGTGATTGTAAGAAAAGAGAGAACAGTAGAGTAACATCTACAGATGAGAAAAGAATACTGGGACCACGTTCCGAAGAGCAGAACAAAAATGTGACAGTCATTTCAAAAGGACCTAAAATATCTTGAGAAAATAACAAGACATAAATGAACAATAGAATCATAATAATAAAAACCCAAAATAGTGCTGGAGAGTTTGCTCAGCAGTTAAGAGCAGTAGCTGCTCTTCCAGAGGACCCAGGTTCAATTCCCAGCACCGACATGGCTGGCAGCTCACAACTGTACTCCTGTTCCACAGGCTCTGGCACTCTCACACAGACATACATGCAGGCAAAATATCAATGCAAATTTTTTTTAAATACCGAAAAAAATACCAAAACTCAGGAAATAATTCAACATAAAAGGGAAACAATCTAGACATTTAGACAACAATAAATAAAAACAATTAACCCATTAAAAGCAAATGACAAAGAATAGTCTTAAAACTCAAAAAGATTTGCAAGAAGTATTGAAAGGGAAATGCTGAAAGTAGGCAATTGAGAACTAAGTATGTAGATGATAGGAACCTCAAAGAAAATTAATGTGAGGAGCAGAGTAAAAACAGAAAAAAATAATAATTCATAGATGATTTCCTAAAATTATAAACATTCAGACTACATCTTGGAAAAGGACAATATATTTCTGACAATATTAATTCATAATGACCAAAAGAATGTATTTTTCAGGATAACTGTTGACCTTCACAGAATTAAGAAAAAGAAAGGGATTTGGGGAATCCCCAAGGAGATTACAGAGTTCTGTACTGTCAAAAATAAATCTAAGAAATGAGAGATAAAATGGCAACACTGGGCTTCTCAGTATATAAATCAGATAAAGTTCTTAGGTTTACACTTAATAACTAATACCTTTCAAACCCAGGACAAAGGGCTGAGGAGCCTATTTAACATATCATAGTGGACCAGGCCTCCAGGTTCTCCCAGCATCCCTCAGTCCCTACCTATTACAGAGTATGGCTGGCAGACCCTACCCTCTACTCTTGAAGTTTTGGAGCCCTGAGTCTGGGCTGGCCTTTCCCCAGAGGGTTTTTTCCCATATAATATAAACGTTTTGGTTACCCACCTGTTTTTTTTTTTAATTTTATTTATTACAATTTATTGTCTTTGTATCCCCGCTGAAGACCTGTCCCTCATCTCCATCTCCTCCTCCTCTTCCTCCTCCTCCTCCTCCTCCTTCTTCTTCTCCCCTATGCTCCTCCCCTAGTCCACTGATAGGAGAGGATCTCTTCCCCTTCTATCTGACCCTAGCCTCAGGTCTCATCAGGACTGGCTGCATTGCCTTCCTCTGTGGCCTGGCAAGGCTGCACACACACCCCCCACCCCAGGGGGAGGTGATCAAAGAGCCAGCCACTGAGTTCATGTCAGGGACAACCCCTGTACCCCTTACTAGGCAATCCACTTGGAGACTGAGCAGCTAAAGGGCTTCCTTTGAACAGGGGGTGATCTAGAGGTAGCACTATTCCTAATTTTCTGAGAAAGCACCAGATTGATTTCCAAAGTGTTTATACAAGGTTACAATCCCAACAGCAATGGAGGAGGGTTCCCCTTCCTCCACATCCTCCCCAGCATGCATCTTCCCTTGAGTTTTTCATCTTGGCCATTCTGATGGATGTGAGGTGAAATCTCAGGGTCGTTTCAACTTGCATTTCCCGAATGACTAAGGATGCTGAGCATTTCTTTAAGTGTTTCTCTGCCATTCGATATTCCTCTGTTGAGAATTCTGTTTAGCTCTATACCCCATTTTTAACTGGATTACTTGGTTTGTTGGTGTTTAATTTCTTGAGTTCTTTATATATTCTTTATATATTCTGCATATTAGCCCTCTGTCAGATGTACGGTTCCCAGTTACCACCCTTTTTGTATCTTTGGGCCCCCTAGCTGCTGCTTCACCTGGTTCCTCTCTTTCCCCTCACCCATCTTCTCCCCCTCTCCCCACATGGCCTAGCTCAATCTGGTCAAATCCACCTGGACACTCCCATATGTCTCTGCTCTGGCTATGCTCTTCCACATGTCTACAATAAACTTTCTCCTCCGCCATATCTAGGAGCAGTCATGTCCTTTCCTTTCCTTTTTAGTTTTTTTTTTTTCCTTTCAGTAATCTCAGGGTATATGCATGTTTGTTAACAGTACACATGCAGAAATCAATCCAGTATCCACCATTCCTAGAGCTGCAAACAGCAAAACAGATGGTAAATCCACAAGCAGTATCATATATGACCAGTCCTGATAATGGCTTCAAAATATTCATTCTAAAGAATACAATTTTGCCAACACACACACACACACACACACACACACACACACACACAAACCCTTCAAAGGGGGATTCACGCCAATATTTCCAAGACAATCTGTCCAGAGGACAGCAGGGTGCTAGATTAACCTGATGCAATCATTATGGTATCTTCAAAGGCACAACCCCTAGATTATCATCCACATCATCCACCCCAGTCTCTGAAATGCTAATGGGTCTGTACTGCCAACTTCTGTCAGGTTTTAGCAACCAAAGGTCAGGATAAGAGCAAGGCCAAGACAAAGGATCAACAAAATCCCCCTCCAAAGTTTCCAAAATAAAAACTGGTCTATTACCTTTCAAGACCAAAGAATTATATAAAACTAAATGCCATTCCCATGGGCAAGCATACTCACAGCATTGTCTATGCTTAAAAACTGTCAACTCTCCCTAAGATAGTAAGACAGTTTTTTTAGATTTATTTATTATGTAGGTAAGTGCTCTATCTGCATGTGCACCTGCATGCCAGAAGAGGACATCAGATACCAGTATAGATGGTTGTGAGCCAGCATGTGGTTGCTGGGAATTGAACTCAGGACTTCTGGAAGAGCAGACAGGGCTCTTAACCACTGAGCCATTTCTCCAGCCCCTCAATAATACAATTTTTAATCTTACAACTTGGGTCATTTAATAAGATGACTCCCTACAATAAACCTGCTTGATCATGATATACTGTCTTTTAAATGTACTTCTGGATTAATTTTGTTAATATTTTATTTAGAATGCTTGCTTCTGTTGGCCAAAAGAGTGGACTAACAGCCCTAACAGTTAATAATAGCAGACAAAAAAAGAAATACTCTTTTTTTTTAAAAATTACAGTTTATTCGCTTTGTTTCCCAACTGTAGCCCCTTCCTTCATCCCCTCTCAATCCTACTCTTCCTCCCTCTTCTCCACACATTCCCCTCCCCAAGTCCACTGATAGAGGAGGTCCTCCTCCCCTTCCATCTGACCCTAGTCTATCAGGACTGGCTGCATTGTCTTCCTCTGTGGCCTGGTAAAGCTGCAACCCCCAGGGGGAGGTGATCAAAGAACCAGACACTGAGTTCGTGTCAGAGACAGTCCCTGTTTCCATTACTAGGGAACCCACTTGGAGACTGAGCTGCCATGGGCTACATCTGTGCAGGTGTTCTAGGTTATCTCCATGAATGGTCCTTGGTCGGAATATCAGTCTCAGGAAAGACCCCTGTGTCCAGATTTTTTGGTTCTGTTGTTCTCCTTGTGGAGCTCCTGTCCTCTCCAGGTATTTCTATCTCCCCCTTCTTTCATAAGATTCCCTGCACTCTGCCCAAAGTTTGGCTATGAGTCTCAGCATCTGCTTTGATATCCTGCAGAGTAAAGTCTAAAAAGAAACACTCTTAACATCCATCAGATAGGTAGTAACATTAAATGATGATGCTATGAGCTATAAGTATTCAGCTTTTTTAAATCAGAATTTCATTTACTGAACTTGGAAAGAGAGCTGTAATATATGGTTAAATAAATAATGCAAGTCACTGAAAATGTAACTATGATCCTCTAACTATAAAAACACTCTCTCTCTCTCTCTCTCTCTCTATATATATATATATATATATATATATATATATATTTTTTTTTTTTTTTTTTGGCTGGTTGGTTGGTTGGCTTTATGAGACAAGGTTTCTCTGTGTGGCCTTGGCGGGCCTTAAACTCACAGTGATCTGCCTGCTTCTGCCTCCCTGAGTGCCGGAATTAAAGGTGTGTGCCACTGCACCCAGTTTCTTTATATATTTTTAAACAAAGAGAAAGACACTGAAAAATATCCAAATATCAGCTAATGTTTGTTGCCACAGCAATTAAAATAGAAAAGGAAAGATTTAAGAGAGGAAAATACTAACATTTTATTTATCCCTTGTTGATTTATTTTAATAGTTACAATCATATATATTACTCTGTAATTTAAAAAAAGAAAAGCAGAATAATGGAGGAAATACCCATTGCCCATTATAGTTAATAACAACTAAACAATTTCTATCTTTGACACATTCAGAGACAAAGCTATCTTTGAGTTCTTATGAAGCTCATTATTTTAAAAATGCACAATATACTGGGAACCAAAGTTGCATAAAAGTGATCTTTTCTTTTAAGATTTATTTATTCATTTTGTATACAATGTACTATCTGCATGTACACCTGCACGCCAGAAGAGGGCACCAGATTATAGATGGTTGTGAGCCACCATGCGGATGCTGGGAATTGAACTCAGGACCTTTGGAAGAGAAGCCAGTGCTCTCAACCTCTGAGCCATCTCTCCAGCCTCTAACAGTGATCTTTCTTAAGAGGATTAAATGAAACGTTTTCATGACAAACTTGACTGGAACTTCTTACACAGCCAAGGATAACCCTGAGCTTTGAGTTAACCTCCAGGCTCTATCTGGGATTATAGGTCTATACCAACACACTTAGTTATGGGGTGCTAGAGATCAAAGCCAGTGCTCATGCACACTAGGCAAGCACTGCCAACTGAGAGACACTGCCAGCCCAAAACCAACTCATTTTATTGTTATTTTATAATTAGCACAAAGGTATTGAATTGTGCAGACTCATTCTCCCTTTCTCTTTTCCTCTCCCTCTTTTCCTGTCCCTGTCCCCTCTCCTACTGGGGATTGGACCTAGGGCTGTGGGCCCACTAGTGTTCCACCTATATCCCCAACCAAAACTGAGGTTCTGAACAAATATCCACACTACAGAAAGAAGAGTAAAATTTTTTCAGGATATTTTTATATAGCAGATTGACAAGTCCTTTGTTTTATTATTGTTGTCATTGTTAAGACTACAAAAATAAATCCTCTAAGCAGTTCACCTTGTCTAATCATATATAATTTTTTTATAAAAAAGAATAACTACAAAAACTATCAACCAGAAGCACTGGTGGGTAGTGGAGGGAGCAAAATTCCAATTATTCAAAAAAAACAAGGAAAGATGTTTGTAAAAGTTGAAAACAGTTACATCACCAAACTGGAAAATACCTGTCAATGTCTCATTGCTTCAAGAAAAATTGTGGCTTTCACTTAGATAATTTCACTCTATCACCATAAAACCCTCTGGAGGTATGTTTTTTAAAAGCCCCTCAGAGATGGTGAGTGACAAAGCAATATTTCACACCTATTTTACCGACTTAAAAATCATAATGTGTGTTCTTTCTACTACACAATTGGTCTCTCTTTGCAGAAAATCAAAGCTGCTTTTTTGTTGTGCTGTGTTTATTTTAGAAAGGGCCCTTATTATGCAGCACAGGCTAGCCTCAAACTCCTGCCTCAGGTTCCTGAGTACTGGGACAACAGGCTTATACCACAATACTCCACTTAAGGCTTCTTAAACTGAATACCAATTCTTAAATAGTACTGTCACCTTCTAATATTAGAATATCTAACAGCTTTCACAGAAAGTCTTCCTCTTTAAAACTCTAGCACAGAAAGATAGATGACCAATGAAGAAGGAGGATTTGGGTATAGGTGGTTGGTATGGGTATTTGTTTATGTGCTTTAATAATAAATCTTCATCCGACTGGTCTACAAAAGTGACATATCTTCCCATCACCCAACTTACAAGCCTCGGGAATGCTACAATTTCACAGAACTGGAACAGAAACAGTAAATTATCTATGAAGCTTCCATAGACCAGCAACTAGACAGTTCTGGGACATTCTCCCTCTCCCAAATAAAATTAGGAACAAAAGGTTAAGAAGACACTGCTTTCATTTAAACAGAGATATTTACTAAGATCTGAAGCAAATTTTCCAGATCTAAACTGACTAAATCATACATTATCTGCATACTCTTCCTAAGTCCAATTAATATAATCTATTATAAATAAATCCATAATGAAAGAGGGCCTTCTCAGCAATAAGTAAGTCAGAGCCATGTTTCTTTAAGCCCAGATATGATATTTAAGATGAAGAAATGTGTGTACACTACTTCAAAGATCCATTTGCAACAAACAAAGGTTTTCTATCATTCTTATTTATGCATAATTTTCCTTGTAGACTTTATATCTGAAATTTTGCTAAGATTTATCAAAATTAACATATGGGGGCTAGAGAAATATCTTGGCAGGTAAAGTACTTGCTACGCATGCAAGCATGAAGAGCAGTGTTCTAATCCCCAACACCTTAGGGAAAGGCCACACAGGCATAGTGGCCTGCCTGTAATTCCTACCATTCGAGAGCCAGAAACAGGATCCCTGGAGCAAGCTGGTTAGCCAAACTAGCCAAATCAGCAAGATCTGGATGCAAATGAGAGGTTGCCTCAATAGTAAAATAAAGTTTAAAAAACAATCAAAAAAGACAACTTCTGCCCTCCACACACACACACACACACACACACATACACACACACAACCTGCCTACACATATGTAAATACACAAATACACATGCACATTTACCTCACAAACATGCAAAAATGTTTTAAATTTAAAAATTTTAATGAACATGTATATCATATAAGATCCTCTTCATAACACCCTTGTCACAAAGAAAAGCAGTAAAACTATCAACAGTGAGACTCTAGAAAAATAAAAATACTAATTAACATGTTACATGTTTTTAATGATATTTTTCAGAGGTGGGAAAAATATCTAGGACACAGAAATATGACTCACAGTTTTAGCTTTTGGGAAAACAATATGAAATTTCTAAGCCAGGTGGCACACGCCTTTAATCTCAGCACTGGATCTCTGTGAGTTCAAGAACCAGCCTGGTCTACACAGTGAGTTTCAGGACAACCAGAGCTACACAACAAAATCCTGACTCAAATTTTTTTTTCTTTTAATTAAATTTCTACCCTCAACTGAAAGAGAATGGTAATAAAAATCAGGACATACACAAGGAAGGCGTCAACAAACATCTAAAAAAATGACACACCCTAAAAATGCTGTATTTTTTCCAAATAACAATCCACACTCAAGCCTTATACATAAGGTATCTACATAACAAAGACAAATATCAACACAAATATATATACATATATCAATTTTTTTATAGAAAGTACGTAAGAAACAGAAATCTAAGCAGAAAAAAACTATTCTGTGTTTTGAACTCTCCTCTGCTTGGGATTCTTTGGGTTTTTTGTTTGTTTCTTTGTTTTGTTTTTCTTTCCTGAATCTCACTGTGTAGCCCTGGCTAGCCTAGCACAAACTATGTAGACCAGGCTGGCCTGGGAACTCAAGAGATCTGCTTGCTTCCATCTCCCAAGAGCTAGGATTAAAGGTGGATGCCACCACACATGGCTATGCTTGAACATTTTTTAAAAAAGCAGACTCTAACTTCAGAGTTACACATAGTGAGAATGTTACATGTGTGCTGGGCTGGTGCTCACCTTTAATCCCAGCAACTGGGAGGCAGAGGCAGACAGATCTCTGATTTTGACTCCAGCCTGGTCTACAGTGTGAGTTCCAGTACGGTGAGGGCCTTTTCAAGTAAGCAGTACTAAGGCAAAGCAGTGAATTTTTCTCAGCAAATAGAAGCAGCTATTTTCTGTAAAAATCTTCAACAGACATAGATAACTCCTAACATTCAAAGAACATTAAAGGCATAGACTATGGAATAGATCAAAGAGTGGATCAAACAATTTTTTTTACAAGTAAATCCTTAGGCTTTATGGGCCATTCAGTCTCTATGGCAACTACCTGACTCTGCTGTTGACCCATGAACAGCCACAGCCAATACGTACGCAAATGAGCATGACCACGTTACAACAAATTTGTCATTATGGACACAGATATTTGAATTCTTATCATTTTCACTCCACGAAGTAGCAAGCTTTTAATATTTTTTTTCAACCACTTAAAAAAATCTAGAAACTATTCTTAGCTGGTAAGACATATAAAAATAGATGATGGGCTGGATTTAGCCCATAATATAGTTGGTTAATTTCTATAATATATAAGAAAGTAATTTGTCTCAAGTTCACACAGAGAACCTTCTAATCTTCCTCCTACCACCACCCTAGGAAACATAAAAAAGAACAAAAATTGGTTATCTTTAGAAACAGTTTTAATTACAATCTAAGTATTAGTCTGAATATTTAGATTTAGATATGAGTGTGTGTAGACTTTTTATACTATCCTGAGACAAAGTCTCACGATGTAGCCCTGATTGGCCTAGAAGTCACTGTAGAGACCAGGTTGGCCTTGAACTCACAAAGCTTCACCTGCTTCTGCCTCCCAAATGCTGGAATTAAAAGTGTCACCATGTCTGGCATGGGATGAAGTTTCAAAGGCTAGTACTAAAACATCTTTATCAGTAAGTAGATAGTACCCACTAATCATACTAATCATACTGATGCAAACTACAAGATGAAAAGTCATAGGTCCTGTTTAAAGAAATCTAACAGATTACTGATGAGACAGTCACATAAATAAAACTTGTTCACCCAGTATAAAGGGAGAGGACAGAATAGTACACTCAAACCCAATTAGGTAAGTGAGGATAACTTCCTTCACTCAAAAGATCCTGTTTAGGCCAGACCTTAAGGAGAATTTGCCTATGAAACAAAGGAAAGGGGAGGATAGTCCAATGCAAAGGAAGCCTTATACAGAGAGGTATGAAAATGTAAGAGGCTATTATATATTAAAGCGCTTCAGAATTACTGAATAACTTGAACACAAACACGGCAGGTAATAAGTCAAAAGATGCAGGAAAGAGACCATGAATTACCTCATGGGATTACTAAGGAGCTCACATTTGATTATTTTCTATAATGAGACGCACTAACAGTTTCTAAGAAACTAAAATAATCGACTAAGCATTTAAAACTATCGTTCTGGGGCTGGGGAGATGGCTCAATGGTAAACGCAACTGCTGTGCAGCCTGAGGGCTTAAGCCTGACTCCCCAGCACCCTTAGAAAATACCAGGTCTGGCTGCTTGCATCTGTGCCTCAGCATTGGGAGAAAGAGGCAGATGGATCCCCCAAAGCTCTTCCTAGGTTAGCCTAGCCAAAAAGGCAAGCGTCCAGTTCAAGAGACACTTTGTCTCAAGGGAAAAAGAGCGCACCAGAGGAAAACACCCACTGTCCTCCTCTGGCATCTACACACACAGGTGTATACCTCATGTCCATGTGCATGCATGTAGTACGCACGCGCACATACACACACACTCAGCATGCCTACCTCCACCACTGTACACAGAGGAGAGGCATATATTATTCCGGCAGCAATGTGAGAATACCTATGAAACAAAGGTACATAAAGAGTAAAGTCTTCTGGGCAATCTGATTTTTTTTTTTTTTTAACACACCAAGATAATTGACTAAACTGACGTAGCTTAGTTTAGGTAACTAACATCAGACTAACTTGAGTTCTAAAAAAAGGACACGAGAGGTTGTGTCTACCATGACAGAAAAAAGACAGAAACTGATTGTATGGGAAGAAAATAAACAGAAGAGTATGATAAAGACTATCATTGACCTAATTCTTCTGTCTCTTAAACCTGGCCATGTTTAGCATCGACTGGAGAAGGGCAAACAGAAGCTGAACACCCTGGTGTGGCTCGTAAACAGTCCCAACATCCACAAACATAGCTTTCAAATGATTTTTTTTTTAAATAAATTGGTGGGTTAAAATAATTTGATGGAAAAACACTTGCCCGACACACACCGAGGCTCCATGCTTCAGCACTACAAATCAGAAAGTAAACTGATCTAACAAAAGAAATATATTCCAGAAATAATTATGGTACTATAATCATTTATAACTTCCTGGAGTAATAGTGTGTCCCTACTGTTTCCACATCCACAACCTGCTTAACCTTTCTGAAACTCAAACACTGGGTTCATGGTTCTCCACCTACAATTTCCTTGACCCTGAAGACTCCTAGGAAGCTGTCCTTTAAGAGAAAAACATTCTCTGAACAGAGAATGTCTCTGAAGCCTCAGGCTTTTCACCTTTCTCTCCATAACTTCTCAAGAGACTCACCAGGGACACATATTATCACCTTATCTCCTTGTTCTGTTTTATTTATTTTTAATCTTAAGAATTTTCACCTAGTATACTAACAGAGAACATGCCATTTAAATAAGCCAATACAATAAAGTATAAATAGTGTTTTTAGAGTATTATTTATCTTCACAACAAACAGCAGTATTTGAGGATTGCAGGCATATTAATTAATTAATACAATACTACTGAGTTATCAATTCACAGAGAGAAAAAAGAAATGTCTAATAAATAAGCTAGCTGCCAGTATTTGTTACCTTGCTCAGACTTGTGCTAGAAAAATAAACATCCATCTGTGCAGTTTGCTCTAAGTACCTGAAAGAAAATCTGGCTACCAACTGTAAAATTTTCTCCTTACTTTGGGGAACTCCATATTTAATCCAATATAATTCAACTAGAGTGCACAACTAGTTAGCCTCAGATTTTAATTGTATTTCAGGAAGAAAAGAAATACAACAAAGAAATAATTTTATGCCTTTATCAACTATTCTAGTATTTCCCTTTTAGAATTCCTGTTATTATTATTTTCCTGTTTAGAGTCTACTTCCTTCTTTGCTCAAAATACTTCGTAATTATTTAGGAACTACTAAAAGGACAAAGGCAACAACAGGAAGGAGAGTTTGACACAGGTAAAAATCAATGGTGAGGGCCTGGGAGTGGAGCTTAATGGTAGAGCATATGCCTAGTACACATAAGGCCTGGCAGGAAAATATAAGTACCAGCCAGACAAGGTGGCACATGCCTTTAATGCCAGCACTAGGAATGCAGAAATGGAATGATAAGTTCAGGGTCAACTTGAGCTATATATGGGACTCTGTCTCAATAGAAAAGAAAAATGTCAATGATGGGAGAAGGAAATAACCAATTAAGGTTTAATAATGTTGGTGGTAAATTTTTATAGTAAAGATTTAAACCAAATTTCATTTACAAGTAAAATATTATCAATAAAAATTTAGGTTTCACTTTGTTGAATATACTAAATTATATAATTTCATATCCCGAAAATTTTTATCCATAATCAATATGTTAAATCTCCATAAATATCAACAAATGTATATTATGGTTAGAAAGTGTTTGATTATATGAGATATGTATTTCACAAGGTAATCAAAAATATTTCTGTGAAAAGAATGGCAGAAACAGTCTGGCAAAGAGAAAAAAATAATTACCACAATCATGACAGGTAATGGTGACTTTCTAAAAGTTAATGTGTGTGATGGGTATGGAGATGGGTATGGAGAGCCCGGTTATTCTTTGTTTTATTCACTTTTGTGAATATTTCACATGGAATCAATAGCTATAAAACAATGGTTTAAGTGCTAAGAAAAATCTACAAAAGCATTTGTTTGGAAGAGTTAATTATTCAAAAGATCCTGTCCATTTTTGCTAATCACATTTAAAACAAATAGAAATTATAAAATATAAGCATGCAAGGAAAAATAACAATTTCTCTTTTATTTTCCAAATAAACTTAGCAATAAACGCTTACTGGTACTTTTAAAGAAACATGGTGTGTGTATGTGTGTGTGTGTGTGTGTGTGTGTATGTGTGTGTGTGTGTGTCAAACTTCCTAAATGTAACTTTTTACCTCTAAAGATCCCCCTCAAAGCAAATACTACCATAAATATTTCTTTGATCACATGAAAAGTCCTGAATAAGAATACTTATTACTTACAATCATTTAAAAGAATTTAAAAACAACTTCCTAAAAAGAAATGTTCTACTATAACCACTCTCTGCATATGTGTAGACAGGTTTATCCACTTTTACAGTATTTGCTTTATGATGGACATGTGCATCTTAAACATATTTTAGGCACAGTATACCTTGTCAATACTAATGTGGGAGGACAAAAGAGCATACTGAGGAAGGGCAAAGTCTGCAGCCAGAGTTTCTAAGTTGAAACAGCATTTCCACTTCTCAGCTACATAATCTTTGGCAACCTGATCTGTTTCCATTTCTCCTGGGTAAAATGGAAATAACAATATATACCTCATAGGATATTGTAACTGCATAAACAACTTCCAAGACTGGCACAAAGTGTGTGCTGTATAAACATAACTATTACTACTAGAAGTGATAGACTCCCATGTTCCTGAACATACTGTAAACATTCTCAGCAATCTGAATGGACTAATATCAGATCCTATTTTAAAGGGACATCATATCTAAGATCTGGCTAACATATGTTTCTAGATATGCACTCTGAAATAAGCGAGTGATTAATAAATCTACATAGTCACTCCAATGATAAAGAACAATCCAAAAGGACTATTTCTCAAAAGTGCAGCTATCAATTTCTTCCCTTACACAAGGGGGCAGTGATAACAAGAAAAGAACAGGCTTTTGCAACTCCTCTTCCTACAGACAGTAGGGGGTGGCAGTACATTCGGCTTACAGTCAGAACAAAACAGGAAGACCAACAGAACTGCTCTTTATTCTCTCCTGGCCCTCTTTTCTCTTTAGCCTCAACAGAGCCTCAAGGTAAGGAAAACATCTACAGAAAAAGACCAAAGTTCAAAATTTATCAAGGAAAATCCAATTTTGATTTTGAAGGAAATGATCCCTCAATGAATGACTCTGACAGCAGGGCGAAGCCAATCAGTATGAATTTTCAGATTATCTGGCAAATTACTATAATAGGAACAACATTCACGCAGGTAATTCGATTTATGAGAATTCTAACATAACACACTAAAATTTCATCAATAATTAAATACACCCTAGTGAACACATCAGATCTTTCTGCTTTTGTTTCAGTTACATAGACACTCAGAGTATACAAATTTTATTTTACATAGCTCATCTAGCTGTCTTTTGTTACTTTTGAAATCCCAGTATCTTCTGACAATTCTCTCAAAACAAAGATGTTCTTAAATGGAAGTCACAATGTTTTGCAGCATGTGGATACACACACATACACACACACACACACACACACACACACACACTTACATTTAGGGAGAAAGATGGGGTCGAGGGAATGAGGCAGAGAGGAGTATTTGCTTCATTTGTTTCGGTTTTGTGCTCACATTCCTAAGATCCTAAGACGATCTACCTGGGAAATGCTACATGGACAGTATCCATGTTGTTGCTTTTTATGCCAATTTACTGTATCCCGTTTTTATCTTATCTCACCATCCCTTCTCAACAGCTAGAACATACCAGAATATTTCACTATTGCCAGGCTCTGTTATTAGCCATTGCCATAGCTTTTGGCTCCAACCCTTCAAAATGCCTGAAAATTTATCCCTTTTGTTCACCATATTGTTTTGTTTTCCTTGTTCCACTTATTTTCACCTGTGTAAAAGCCAAGGCAGGGACACAGATGAAAAATAGTTCCCTTTGCCTAACGATCTTGAACACACGATAATGGCCAAGATGCCTGGCTTGTCTGTCTTTTTGTTTGTGGGGTTTTTTTTGTTTTTTTTTTGTATTCCTGGAGAGGAGCAGGAGAGCGAGAGACATCCAATCTTTTTCCTAATGCTAATTATCATTGTTTATGTTTTGTGGGAAACATTTTAAACATTCCACACCTGGAACAGACAGACAGGCTACAATTGCAAGGGTGCTCTACATGCTGATGACAAAACCTGAAATGATTTTAGCCCTATTTTTTTTTTCTTTCGCATCTCTCAACCAGACAATCTGCGCTTTTTTTTTTCTTTTTTCTTTTCTTTTTTTCTTTTTTTTTTTTTTTGCTTTCACGTGGGTACTTTCCCTATGTCAAAAATCGCAGTCCCTCTCGATCTCCTACGACAGAAAATGTAGCAAAGAGCCCCATTAGTCTTTTATTATGCTACACCTCCTTCCCCAAAGGAATTATTAATAATCCTAATAACACCTGGACCATGCATTTCTACGCCACGGAGGCCAGCCCACCCTGAGCCTTTACCTGGCACATCTCACAACTACTTTTATGCTGCATTCGGGGACACATTTTTGCAAGTCGTTCTGCACCACATTCCCCTGCCACGTTTAGCGATCTGCCTCGCCTCCCATCCCGGTCCCCGTCATCCCAAGACTCTCCAGGTACCAGATTCCAAGACTAACCTCGGTGACAGCCAGGCGGCAGAGCCCGGAGCCCTCCGGAGCCGCCCCGGGTCCCGCACTCGGAGGCAGCCTGCCTTCCCCCACGCTCCGACAGCGGAGGCGCTTCGCTGCCCGTCCCCCCGGCTCCCCGCTCGCCCCCGCCCCAACCCCCGCAGCCGAGGCGTCGCGAGCGGACGCCCCTGTCACCTCACCCTCCACGACCCTTCTCCCGGCTCTCCCCGCCCTCACCTGCCGCTCGGAGGGGCGCGGCGCACCTCGGGGGTCAAGCCCGCGTGCCCGCGGTCTCGGGCGAGGAGCGCGGACGCCCCTACGGACGGTCGGCGCCTCCGTCGAGCTCGGCGGGGCCTCGCGGCCGGCGAGCGCCGGCAGCCCGCGCCGGTCCTCCTGTCAGCGGCGGCGGCGGCGGCGGCG
>NW_026596131.1:1692709-1749642 GCF_907164565.1 Psammomys obesus | reverse complement strand
AGCACCCCGCGCCGGGCCGGCCGCTCTCTAGCGCCGCCGCCGCGCCGGGGGCGTCGCACCCTCGGAGGCCGCCCGCAGCCCCGCCCCCTCCGGGCCGGGGTGGGGAGGAGCGCGAGCGCGGAGGGAGAGCGCGTGCGTGGGGGCGCGTGCGTGGTGGAGCGCGCGCGCCCCCGCCCCCTGCCCCTGCGCCGCCTGGGGGCGGGGAGCCTCTGCGAGGGGCGGCGGACGCGAGGCCCCGCGCCGGGCGGACGGAGGGGGCCCTGGCGCTGCAGGACCTGTAGGCATTTCTGGTTTCCTCAGGGGGCTGGGGTGGATGGGGTCGGAGGCATTTGGTGAGGAAGAGGGGGAGGAAGCTCAATAGCTGACCAGGCCCTCAAGAGCCCCGCCCCCGGATGACGTCACTCTGGAGGTGGCGGCTGCTGTCACGTGCGCCCACTTCTTGGGGCCTTTCCTCCTGCTTTGATACCCCGAACGTTCCCGTAGACGGTCCCCCCACCCCACCCCCGCCGCACCGCACACTTTGGTCACCACGGGCGCACGTGTCACTCAAAGTCACCGACGCCAACAAGTGTCAGTTACTCCTCTCCGGATTCTCAGTTGCGGTGGGCAGACTGCCTCCAAGATGCCACAGTTGCCTTTAGAATGGGGATGGGAGGAAAAGCAACCACGGCTTTGGGGATGTGGGGTCGGGGAAGGCGGAAGAGATAAAGAAAACTGTCATCTGGAACAGTCGCTGACGATTCTCTCGCCATAGCTTGCTAGACTTGGGTCAAGTTGCGATGCTGCCTCTGTCATCGCCTGCTTGAGTAAGAACTAGTGGGCTTTTAAGGCAGCCAGCGGATCATGGAAAGTCATCTCAATAAGACCTCACTGAAGGATGTTCACCCAAACTTGCCCCGAAACTCCCCACCTAGATGTTCTTCCTCTTGCTTCCTTGCCCTCAAACCACGAAACAGCCATTCACCTTCGCGAGATGCTTGGAGTCAGTTTTTTTTCTTCCACGTGCTGCAAGATGACACAAAGCAATCATCGTTGCATATTTTGCCTGGGTGGACTTCCGTTCCATTAACTGAGATAACTTTTTAGTCATCTGCTTCCTAATGAAATGCCGTGATTGGAAATAGATTCGCAAATTGCGTCAATCAAGAGCACTGTTTCTGTGCATTTTAGAAGGTGAAGAGGTTGATTGATTGGTTGGTTACCTTGATAACAGGCCATCTGAATCCATTCCAACCCCATAGCACTTCGTTGTATAATTTCTTTGATTTTTTCAAATGTATTAGTTTCAGAACAATCAAAAAATGGATAAGAAGTTATATCTAAAAGCTAGCCCTTACAGTGAGTGAGTTCTGAGGTCGAACTATAGCATTGACTCTGGTTAGCATGACAAGGTGAAAAACTGGCATATGGACCGCGGGTAGCAATTCCAAACGTTAGCTCAGTCTAAAACCTGTCTATCTATGGTGATAGAAGCAGGGTACTTTATATCGTAGGTGGGTGAGGGGGTCAAGTCAGGGGAATCTTCTGGATGGCTGGAATGGTCAGCACCGGTTAATGGTCACAAGGCGAATACACACCTAAAAAGTAACCTGTGCCTGTGTTTGAGTTCTAACCCACAAAGATATATTACATTTCAACTCAGTTTTACAATGAAACATTACAATGTTATTATCTTTGAGGTCAGAAAACCGGCTTGGTCAGTGTCACCATCCGTGGTCCGTGAGCTTAAGCAAGTCTTTGAACCTTTTCTTCAGCTGTCTAGAGAGGGTCATGATACCTCACAGAGTGGTTATGAAGATTGAATGAAAATCTGAGAACTATTTAGCCCAGGACAGAGTATATAACAAAGTGCTCGTGAGACAATACCAATGATTACATTGTTTTTACACTTGAATTGACCCTCCTTAATTCTCTTTGAGTCTTTTCATTTGTTTTAAAGATTATTTTGTATCTAAGCCTTTCCCTGTGAGCTCTGCTGAAGCTAATAACATTCCTTCCCTTGAGAAGTAGCAAAAGGCCGTCAGGGCTATAATATGTTGCTTTCCAAGCTAGTCCAGGTGGCAGCACCTAGAAATGATGGTGTTCATTGTAGAACACCATGAAATATTGGTAGATTGAATTCTGCCATATGGACTTGACACAGTTTTACTAGCACTAAAGTTGGTTATATTATGTTGATGCAGATATCCACATATTTAAAATAACGTTAGTTTTTAAAAATAATATGTCTGGATTCCCTTTTTAAATCTGTTTGCAACTTTTTCACTGGGTTTAAATAAATACCTTTTAAATAAATACCTTTTAAAATAAAAACCTTTAAACCCATTTTCCTGGAAATTGGAAAACCACTGTAATCATCCAGTTTTAGCAGCAGATCTCTTTATTGGATTTCTGCCCAGTAAGCTCTGATAGCTGTAGCCAGCATGATCTTTTGCTCCAGTAAAGCAACTCTGAGCCATTGTCCTCATTTCTTTTGACTGACCTCTTCCAGATCCCATATTCACATTGGGCAGTGCGGGTGTCTACCAGAATGAGCTTAGTTTCTGTTTTGATCATCCAAAATGCTTCACCCAGTCCTCTCCCACTTACTCCTACCATCAAGCCTTGCAGTTTGCTGTCACAGTCTGACTTTGTGAAGGAAACAATATGTGACTGCTAAAGATAAGAATGTGGTCCAGCAGATGCAGAGAACCACACTGAAGCCATCTCTCTCCTCAACCTCTCTCCCTGATTCCCTTTGCTTCTCTCTCATCAATACTCCAAATTCTGAGAACCCTAATTATTTTACTTACTAAAAACCCGTTCTCATCAAGATAGGACTTTTAGTCTATAGCTTAATTTGAAAATGCAATATATGCCACATAAGAAAAATTTGCAAAGCCAGACGTGGTGATGTACGCCGATCTCTGTGAGTTTGAGGCCAGCCTAGTCCACGGAGTGAGTTCCAAGACAGCCAGGGCAGTAATACAGAGAAACCTTGTCTTGAAAAAAATTAAAAAAAAAAAAGAAAGAAAGAAAGAAAAGTAAAAGAAAAACTTCTGATAAACTCACAAAGTACTCTAACTGTGCCCAGCTTTTCTAATGCCACCATCTGTATCTTTACAAATGCTCTTTCTGGATCTGCTTAGTCTGTATGATTACTCAGCCCAGCATGGCCTCCCCTGACATCTTGAAGTCATCAACCACCAGGCCTACCTTTTTCATTCAAAACAGTAATAGTCACCATTGGTTGATCCCCTGCTGTTAGCAGCTATCTTAATTTTTGTTGTCTTTTGGGGGGGGTATGTATTTCTTATTAGTTTGTTTGTTTGTTTGGTTAGTTGGTTGGTTGGTTTTTGAACCAGGGTTTCTCTGTGAAGCCTTGGCTATCCTGGACTCACTTTGTAGACCAGGCTGGTCTCAAACTCACAGAGATCTGCCTGCCCCTGCCTCCCAAAGTGCTGGGATCACAGGTGTGTACCACCACTCCCAGCTTACTTTGCTATCTTAAATATGCCTCCGGATTTAATCCTAACATCAGACGAGAAGCCTCAATTTTTAGATGATGAGGCTCTGAGGTTAAATAACTAACTTTCCAGATCACACTAAGCTGTCCTAGTGAGCTTCTCTGTTGGTTATGATAAAACACTGACCAAAACCAACAAGAGAAAGAAAGGGTTTATTTTACCACTCCAAAGTCATAACCTACCACTGAGGGAAGTCAGGACACAAGCTCAAGGCAGGGCCCTGGATGCAGGAACTGAAGCAGAGACCATGGAGAACTGCTGATCACTGGCTTACTTCCCTTGGCTTGTTCAGCTTCCTTTCATATATTACCCAGAACCACCTGCCTAGGGGTGGCAATGTCCACAGTGGGCTGGGCCCTCACACATCAACCATTAATCAAGAAAATGCCCCTGCAGCCAGTGCTCGTAGCCAGTGCCCCTGTAGCCAAAAAAATGCTGCCACAAGCCAGTCTGGTGGAGACAGTTCCTCAGTTGAGATTCCCTCCTCCCAGGTGACTCTGCTTTGTGTCAAGTGACAGAAACTGACCAGCTCTGGGCTGAAACATAAACTCATCCTCTACTACTTACCCTGGGAGAATGTTGTATAAAGTGTAAATATGAACACGGAACACGCTGTTTGGGGAAATGTGGGTCATCTTGCAGTGAAAGTACTCCGACTTTCTTACCGCACTGGAGGTGAAGCCTAGGACGCTGTACACTGAGCAAGCACTCCTGAGTTATAGCCCTCCCCCAAAGCATTCAGGAAAGTTGGTATAAATTATTTTTTTTCTCATGGATTTTCATGATCTCGTTTCTTTTTGATCTCCAACCAATGACTTCTAATGCAATATCTTCAACGTTTTCCCCATCAACTCCCACCTCAACCTTTTGATGAATATTTCATAATTTTTAGACTAACAGTTAGAAACATATCCACAAAGAGGAGCTACTAGTTAAAAGTTCTTAGTAAATCCCTTCTCTGTGAAGTGAAGAATTCATGTACAGTGTTCCTAAGCAAGCCTCACATATTTGCCGCTGACATTTATACATGCCTGACAGGTACCTGTGCTTGCTGCATGTGTGTACTGTGATACATGCCGTAGGGCATAGGTAATTGACGTGAGGGAAGTCTCACATGCTAGCCCCTCACAATCTATTTGGGAAACAAAATGCCTAAAACGTTTAAATATTAATACAGCGTGTGATAAAACTAAATGTTACCAAAAGTAAAACAGTAAATTCTGTAGGATTTCACAAGAAGGAAAGAGACTTGACAGGGTACAGGACTGCTTCTTGAGGAAAGTAAAATAAAGACAGGTAGAAGGAAGAGAGAGGGGAAAGAGCAGCTCCTGAGACCCTAAGGGTTAAGAGAGAATAGGGTTACAACGAACAGGAATGGCCCTCTTCTGGAAATGAGCTGGTCTTTAACATAAGGAGCACCGTCGTCGATGTCAGAGAAGAGGCAGACTGAAGATGTGAGGATTAGATTGTTGAACAGTGAATGTGGCTGAGTCAAAGGAGACATCAGTTTGCCACAGAGTACACAGTAGGACAGAACCAGGCTGCAGAAGATCTTCTCGTGTAGGAAAGGATCCACCATTAATCTCTGGGCATACGAATGACAGAAAGGTAGTGTTTAAACATTCGTCTCATAGGGTAGATTGAAATGGGAAGGAAGAAATAAGAATCTGGTTAAGAAGATATTGCTGTTTAGTGAGCAAAAGAAGATAGTTGCTGAAATTCAAGGAGTGTGACAGTGGAAAGAGAAAGGAACAGTGCCAGTGGGCACTGCATGAGAAAAATTAACAGAACTTTCTGTATAACTTGATACACACAGGCTAAAGAACAATGAGGGAATCAGAATGCAGCATGATGAAAAGGCTAGCTGCCCAGAACACTGTGTACCAGTGACAGACAAAAAGAGAGAGAGAGAGTCAGAAAGGCTAGATACTTTTGGACATTTAAGTTTGTGCGGGTGTTTTACAACCTTTAATTAATTATCTCTTCCTGTGAGAATCTGGTAGACATGTTATTCAAGGAGAAAGCGCACACATATTTTCTATAATATGTAATATACACCCATAGACTTGACACCTAGAGACCTCTTGATCCAAGCTGAGCAAATCAGAGCCCATTCTGGAATTTTTTTCACCTTTATATCTAAGGACAAGTTTTCACTTCCCTAGTGGGCAAATCTATGAATACTAACAGAGGAGCCTGGGAAACAAAATGCCAAAGCATATACTCTGAGGACAATCTGGTAAAATAATAATAATAATAATAATAATAATAATAATAATAATAATAATAATAATGATAATGTACAGATCAGAAATGAGAGGTAGATAAACCAGGTCCTAATGGCTGTTGAGTCCTTGGCTCTGTCACACTCCTATCCCTGGTATCAGAGGAGATATCCCAGTCCCTTATTGGTATTCCTTCATGGCGAGGTTTATTTGAACCAAATTTCTGCTGGTTAGATAAGAGTCTTGGTTAAGCATATTCGTTTAATTAAACATATTCTCTCCATGGGCTCCAGGTTTAATGTGTTGGATGGTTATCCAGGTAGAAACAGCCACCAGCTGGCTAGAACTTAGAAGAGAAAAAGATATTCAAGGACAGGAACTACAGAATGAGTCAAAAGGAGGCCCCGAACCCCTGACTGACTGCCATCAGGTCTCTATTAACAAACTGTACAATTGAAAGCAAGTGAGCCTCCATTTCTAGATCTTGGTAACGGGAAGTTTAAAACTATCACTGGGTTTTAAGTATGCATATTTTACCGAAATAAAAAGTTAGAGGAGCTGGGAAAATGGCCCAGTGGGTCTAGGTACTTGTTATGCAAACCTGAAAACTTAAATCCCCAGAATCCACGTGAAGGTGAAATAAGAGAGTAAATCCCACATGGTAGTATGTGTGTACATGCCCACGCACACTCTTCCCAATAATAATAAACTTTAAACAAATTTCTTTAAAATTCATAGGAAGCCCCTGTTTTATTGACTTGATGTCAGAATTAAAATAGCATATAGTGAAAAAAAAAATCCCTAGCTTGTAACCAAGTCTCCAAAGTGTTGTCATTCAGGGCTATAGGCATAAAGTACATTGTTTAATGTAATCCTCATAAAACTGTATAAGATTAACATTATTATTCCCATTTTATTAGATGAAAACACTGAGGCTCTCTGTAGCCTGCTCCAGGTCCCACAGTAATAAAGTTTTAATTAAAATCTTGATCTAGAATAATTGGATAGAAACTAGAGAAGTTTTTAACATGAATTCTGCTCATGCTAAGAATTAATGCATCAAAATAAGAGTGATTAGATTATCCTAAAATATAGAAAAGTGGAGTCTGTGAGCAAATCATTAGCAGATTGAACTCGTCACTTCTAAGAGGGAAGGGAGACACACTGGTCTTTGGCCTCCGCCTGAGGTAGGTTGAGGCATGCTACATACATCTAGCTAATATAGGTTAATGCCTACCATCGTCCGGTTCTGTTGCTTATCACACAGTACCACACCCTGGGTGGGTCATCAGTTTCTTTTTGGTTCACAGTTCTGGTCAGGGTTATAAAGCCACATCTGGTGATGACCTTTTTTCTTGCAGAGTCCAGAGCAGCACATCCTTGACAGAGAGCTTGCATGTGACCTGGCCAAGCTGACATTTGTAGAAGACTCACTCTCTAGACAATCCATTAATCCACTAATCATACAAATGGATTAATTCATCTATGAGGACAGAGCCATAAGATCACCTCTTAAGGGCCCTGCCTGGTACCACCTCTTAATATCTCATAATGGAGACTAAATTTCACTGTGAGTTTCAAAGGGGAAAATCTATAGTAATATCATCTAATATTTAAATCCTAAAATTGGTTTTGCACTCACTAAATTTAAACCCATAAACTTTAAGTTCTCTGAAGAAATAACAAGGATTGTGACTACCCAGTTCATGGCTACTTCTCACCTTCAACAAAATATCTAGGGTGTATATAACAGATCCTGGATAAATGTTTGTGATTTTTAGTTTTTTAATTATCTACTTGAAATAATCAAATAGATCAAAAATGGAAATAGGAAAATCATTCATAACATCACACATGTTATAATCCATGTAGTAGTAATATTTTCCACTGTTAAATTAATAAATCAGTCTTCTAGAAAAATAAAAAATAAATTGTCATTATTTCAGTTAATACTAAACCACCCTCCCTGAGTCCAGTCAACTCTAAATCATGGACAGGCTGGAATTTCCAGACTTGTAAAGGCCAAAACTGTGGATCAAGCTAACCTTTGAACCAAACTCCCTTCAAAGAACCTTTGCTTTACCAGCATGTCATTTAAACTTTTGACAGCTTGAGACTGTGAGAATAAATTAATTTACCACCAAAAATAAGATGTCTTGTGTTACAGATTGCACCACTAGGAAACTGTTTATTTGGGGGAAGAAAACATCAACAAAGCAGAGAAGCAACAGGCAGAAAACACAGCCCCATGCTTGGTACTGCCCTGTCTCCTTACTTCTCTCCAGTTAGAAGGTATAAATGTTGGTAGTGCCCATTTCATAAATGCTAATTGGACTTGCAAAACAGGACTGATGAAGTTTAGATAGAACCTTAGTTTTTTCCCTGCTCATTCCCATCCAGTTTCCGTTGCTGTTTTGCTTTTCTGAAACAGAAGCTCAGGGTAGCCTGAAAGCTCTCTATGTAGTATAGAGTAACCTTGAAATCATGATCCTCCTATGCTGCCTCCTGGGTGCTGGGATTGTAGGTGTGTACCTCCTTGAGTAGCTTGAAGATATTTAGTCATCAGCAGATGCATGGTTGCCACAATTCAAAATGGCTGAGGAATAACATTAGATGGGGTAATGGTTTTAGTTGCTCTAATAATGAAGGGAAGAAAACATTGACAATCACACCTTTCCCACTCGTAGATGACATCCTTTTCTTAAAGGTAGAATTCTAAAGAAATGATAACATTATTGTTATTAGGGGTGTTTGTTATATCCAGATAAAAAGAGAATGGTAATACTGCACCACTAGTGGAATAAACTTTGAGTTGTTTCTCCAGTAGTTACGCGTCATACCTTGGCACTCAAAGTCCGTGGTATTTAAGTGATAGTTAATAAATGCTAGGGGGCAATCAGCAGCAAAAGGAGAACAGCCATTGCCCTGAGCCATCACACGGCTGCCGTCTAGTGCCACAGCACTGTCCATGAGGCAAGAGCTAAAGTAGAGCAGGGGTACAGGAGAGGTGTGTAAATCACCTTTGTCTTCATTCATGCGATGACATACACCTCATTTCTAATCGAGTAGGGCTTTAGATAAAAAAAGTGAGATTTTTAAACAAGAAAACTGATGTAAATTATAGAGCTTTTTAATTGTTAAAGTAATGTATAGCTAAGGGAAGGAAGTAAGGAAACAAAATGAGGAGTGAGGAAATAAAGATGGAGGTTGGACTTACCAAATCTGCCTGAAACCTAATGGGCAGTTTTTTCTAGATTTAGTCATGAAAGGAACAGCAAGAACAAGCCAGGAGGCAGTCAAGGAAAAAGTGAAAGGAGCCCTTTAATATGATGATACCAACCTAATAACTGTAATGAAACTTCATCTATGTGGACATCACTGTGTGGAGCACAGCAGAGACTCAAGGGAATAAAGGAGATGAAAAAAGGCCTCCATCTTCGGAAATAGTACATGCCTCAAAGATCATGTCCATCACTTCTCGACACACACCAAAGCTTTCTCAGGCTATTAATTCTTGCTGGATTCAATTTTAAAGGCTTTGTCAATCTGGTTTCCAAACCCTTGGAAAAGTAAACAAGAAAGAGAAGGAGGAAGAAGAGGAGGAGGAGGAAAAGAAGCTGTCCGGGAAGGCAAGCAGATAGTGGTCTGAAGAGCAGACTGGAAAGCTGCAGCAGGTGGAAACACCAACTTAGGATCTTTGAAAACTGACGCCTATATCAACCATAAAAAAATCAAGAAAGATCTGCATTCCATAGGAAGACACTCCCACAAATTGGGCAGTGTGGAAGTCATTCCATAAAGCACATAATAAAGTGTGAAGGGGTGAAATGTTTTATATCACATCAAGAAATGCAGAGAAGTCAGGTGTACAAGTGAAGGTCACAAAGGAAGCACACTTGGCTGGAAGTCAGAGCTTCGGGAGGACAATGACCCTTTTGGGTCATTCTCAACTGTTTCTTGCCTCGGTGAACACCCTTGCTGTGTCAGTGTGCGTTGTTACACTGTGTGTGTTTGTCTTCTTTTTGTTACTCTCTAATCATGTCCGAAAACCAGCTGAGTGATAGGAGGAACTAAAGACCAGTTTATGAGAATCAGCAAAACACTAAAAATTGAAATTTTGTTGGCACAGCAGGCATGTTTTTAAGTCCCAACTATTCTTAAGTCTGAACCAAGAGGATCACTTGAGCCAAAAAAATAGAAAGCTACCATGGCCATATAGCAAGACCTCTAAAAAAAAAAACAAACAAAAGATAATTCAACAATCAGTTTTGTGTTATCTTAATAAGATGACTGTATTGTGGATAAGACAGAAAAATGTCTCATGTATTTTGAAGAATAATATAGGACAAAGATAGATGTACAAAGAATAATATAACAAAGATATATTTATAAAGATGAACACTACTAGGTGAATGCCAGGATCTTGAATTTTTGTAATTAGAAATAATCTAATTTATTAGCCAACATGAAAAAGTAGCACTATATATAAATGTTTGATGAATAATTATATAATTATACAATTATACTTTATTAGGCTATTTGTTTGGTATAAAATTATGTAAAGATGTTAGTTTAAGAATTATTTATGCAGTATAACCTCAACTATGTACAAAAAATAGGAATAAAAGATCCTACTAGTGATAGCTACAAAAAAATTGAACCTAGGAACAAACTATATGTGCAACACATACAGAAAGAAAGATACTTACCAAAAGACATTTTCAAAACCTGAAAAAAATGAAAAGCTATGTCATGTCTCCTTATAGGAGATTCAATATTGTAAAGATGTCATTTATGCAAATGTTTGTCAAACATAATGTAGTTACAATCAAAATTACAGTAGGTTATTAATAAAGTTGACATACTAACTCTAAAATTCATTCGCTCTCTGGTTTGTTTCTCTGCTACTGTGATAAACACTGACTGTCTTAGTTAAGGTTTTCTTTCTGTGAAGAGACACCATGACCATGGCAACTCTTATAAAGGAAAACATTTCATTGGAGCTGGCTTACAGTTCGGAGGGCTAGTCCATTTTATCATCGTGGCAGGACCCATGGTGGCCTGCATGCAGACATGGTGCTGGAGAGGAAGCTGAGCGTCCTACATCTTGATCCAAACGCAGCAGGAGACTGTGTGCCACACTGGGCATAGCTTGAGCATAGGAGAGTGAGCTCAAAGCCCACTCCCATAGTGACACACTTCCTCCAGCAAGGCCACACCTACTCCAACAAGACCACACCTCCTAATAGTGTCACTCCCTATGGTCCATTCCTACTGAGACCACTGCACTGACCAAAAGCAACTTGCAGAAGAAAAGGTTCCTTGACTTACAGCTTATAGCCTATCATCATGGGAAGACAAGGTAGAAACTCCAGGCAGGAACCTGAGACAGGAACTGAAGCAGAGGCCTTGGAGGAACTCTGCTTCCTGGTTTACTCCCCATGGCTCAGCTCCTTTAACATCAATCATCAATCAAGAAAATGCCCTACTAATGCCCACAGGCTAATTTGATGGAAGCAGTTCCTCGGATGCTTCTTTCTCAGTTTTGTGTCACGTTAAAAAAAAAACTTCAACAATCTGGGAAAGTCTAGAATGATTATATACAGGTTTTCACTACTTAACACCTCAAACAGATAGATCCTTCTGCCTCAACCTCCCAAACACTAGGATTACAGGTGTGAACTGCCATATCCAGGTAAGTGCATTTTTTTAAAGCATAATGCTGGGCCTCTTCCTACCAGATAGGAAAACATTTTACAAGCCAGAGAAAGTGTTGTATTCCTATTACCCCAACACTTAGGAGCGTGAGGCAGGAGGATTTGAGTTTGAGGGCAGCCTAGGCTGCAGAGCCAGATTCTGTCTCAAAACACAAAACAAAATGAGAACATATTTTAGAGTCACAGTAAGGTGTGGTGTTGGCTCTCAAATAGAAAAATAGATTAATGAAAGAGATTAGGTCATTGTCCACATGAGTGAAAGCATTTCAAACAGCTAGCAGACAATGGGTGTTGGGACAACTGGTCTTCATTTAAAAAATTATCTTCACAGCATACTATTAAAAAGTAAATTAGCTTAGCCTTCCCAGTGATTGATACAGAGCAAGGCACGAAGAGTCAGCAGCAAACAGGGTAGGCCGGGCCGGGTGTGGTGATGCACACCTGTAGAGGCAGCACGCCTATAGGGACAGAGGCAGGCAGATCTCTGAGTTCTAGGCCAGTCTGCTCTACAACGTGAGTCCAGGACAGCCAAGGCTACACAGAGAAACCCTGTCTCGAAAAACGAAAAACAAAACAAAACAAGACAGGCTGGGACCGGCACAAGCATGCAGGAGTGGGCGGGGCTGGGGCTGCGGTGGATTCCAGTATGGCGGAGAGACTCATTACTTACAAGGGTCCCGAGCAAGTGAAACAGTGAGGATGGCAAGAGTAGGCTTCCCGTCCCTCCCCTGAGGGATGTTATAAACAAGGAATGGCCGTGAGTGTGGGATGGCTGGAGAGAGACCAAAATGTGCCTGTGATGTTAACCTCTTTCCTGCTTCTCATGCTTTGGCGGCTGAGTCCGTGTAGGCTTTCAGAAACACACACTAAAGCCAGGCGTGGTGGCGCTGGCCCTTCATCTCAGCACTCTGGGGACAGAGGCAGGTAGATCTCTGTAAATTCAAGGGCAGCCTGGTCTACATAGAGAATTCCAGGCCAGTCAGGGATACGTAGCGAAATCCTGTGTCAAGAGAAAAGGGAGGGAGGAGAAAAAAGAGGGAAGGAGGAAAGTAGGGAGAGAGAAAGAGAGAAGAGAAACACTGAGGTGCCTAGTGCTCAGGAGGGGCTTTGTGTCCCTTTACTCTCCAATGGCTCAGAGGGAAAAAAAAAATGTGTGTATTGTATTTTGTAGGCTGAAGGAGAAAAAGAAGAAAGGAAGGAAAAGCAATGAGATGGTACAATAAGGAATCAAGCTGGAGAGATTATTGTAACTCTGTAATTTTGAAACTATTTCAAAACAAGTTCAAAAAATGAAATTTCAAGTGGATAAAAACTAAATAATTTCATCTCTTAAAACCAGTGGTTCCCAACCTTCCTAATATTGGGACTTTTTGAAACATTTCCTCATGTTGTGGTGACCCCCAACCATAAAATAATTTCATTGCTGGCTGGAGAGATGGCTCAGAGCTTAAGGGCACTGGCTGCTTTTCCAGAATGTCCTGAATTCAATTCCCAGCAACCACACAGTGGTTCACAACCCTTTGTAATGGAGTCTGATTCCCTCTTCTGCTGTGCACGAAAACAGATCACCCATGTACATAAAATAAATAAATAAATAATTTAAATACATAAATAAATAAATATATTTCAGTGCTACTTCATAATTAATTTTGCTACTGTTATAAATCATAATGTGAGTATCTGATATGCAGTATATCTATTATGCAACCCCAAAGTTGTTGGGACACGCAGGTTGAAAACCATTGCTGAAAACATATCTAAAATACCTTCATATGCCTACAAAAGTATATACTGTGTATGAAAATTTATTATAACAATCTAAAGAATAAAAAAAAATAAAATAGGAGCTGGAGAATTGCCTTAGCAGTTAGGAAGGCATATTTCTCTTTCTGAGGACCCAAGTTCTGTTCCCAGCACCAGCACTATGAAGCTAACCACCTGCTCCAGCTCCTGAGCATCCACACCCTCTTCCGGCCTCCACAGGCACCTGTGTTCAAAACTGCATGCCCAAGCAAAGACATACATGCATACACATAATTAAATATAATAAGTCTTAAAAACAGTTACAGGAAGATGGTTAAATATATCCGCACTACAGAATGTTATACAAACATCAAAAAGAATCCCACCGACACGGAAGGATCTCCAAGATACGCTCTTACATGGAACAGGAACTACATGCCTCCCCCCGCAAAAAAAACCAGTATAATCCCGTGTATGTCATTTTTTAAAATAGCTGCTCTGAGGCCGAAGAGATGGCTCCCTGGGTAAAGGCACTTGACGAGAGGCCTGATTAACCTGAGTTTAATCCCTGGAACCTGCGTGGCAGCAGAGAAACAACTCCTGCAAGCTGTCCTTTGACTTGTGTTCACGTGCTGCAGCGTGCATATACACGCACACACGTACATATACTCAACAGGCAAAGTAACTGCCATGGTGGAGCGTGTGTGTGTGTGTGTGTGAGAGAGAGAGAGAGACAGAGTGAGTGTGTGATTATAAACACGCTGACATGAACGAGTGGCTGACTCCAGCGGCGCTTCTAAGTTTTCCACAATAGTCATATAATACTTTTATCACAAAAAAAAAAAAAAAAAAAAAAAAAAAAAAAGGAGCCAAAATCGGGGAGGGAGAAGGAGGAAAATACATTTTTCAAAGAGTTCTTTTAAAATTGATTACAGTAAATTCCTAGTCCAAACCGCACACACAGGGACTTGGCCTCGCCACGGACTGTGCTCAGGTACACTTTATCGTTAACTTAACAGAGAATGAGGGAGCCTGCGGAGCCACCCCTCGCTTGCTGGGCCACAGGCCAGAAGTGAATTCCCTCGCAGCTTTCCAAAAGGAGGTCAAACAAGTCCTCTGGGACTCTCAACAGAAAGTTGCCAACCGCTAAATTTGGCGGAGAAGCCGGGTGCCGGCCTGGGATAAACTGTGCCAGCATATGCCGGTTCTGCTTTCAAGGCCCCGACCAGGGTAGGAAGGAGTTGGGAGCTGCTTTCCAGAGCGGGCGTAAACTGCCCACGCTGGAGTCTGGGGCTGAACCTGACGGGTCCAGAGTCTCCCTTTCCTCCTTCAACATTCCCATCCCCTGTTTGAAGCGGGTTTAATTTCCCTTTTCTTTCCTCAAGAAAGAACCTGATCGCTCCAAGTGGGACCCTGCTCAAGGCAGAAAAAGAAAGTGGGATTTTGTTTTGTTTTGGCTTTGGTTTTGCTTTTTTTTTTTTTTTAACCCCTCTCTTCCTCCAAACGTCCTTTAAAAAAAAAAAAATTAAGGTATTAAAAAACCGGCCAGCTTTATCATTGACTTTTTTTTGTCTTTTTCTGCTACAATATCTTATTGAATTATAATCTACATATCCATGTATCTAAAATCCATTACTCAAAGTCTACAGTTCAGTGATTTTGAACATCCTCCCAGAGGGCAGTTATTCTCTTTCTCTTTCCTTTCAGTTTCTTGTTTTGTTTTGTTTTGAGACAGGGTCTCATGTGGTCTAGATCGACTTTGAACTCTTGGTCCTCGCGCCTCCACCTCCCAAGAACTCTGATTAGAGCTATGAACCACCATACCTGGCTGTGTAATACTCTCTGAGACATTTTTGTTTGTCTGCGCCGGTTGATAAACATCTGGACTGTTTCCACTTTAGAATAATAGGAACAGTGGCACTGTGAATACCAGGGCACATGTTTTGTGTAAGCATACACTTTTTAAAAATTCTTTTGTTCTATACCTACAATCAGTGGCTTGTGTGGCAGCTTCCTATATTTAGGTTTTTGACAAACTGTTTTTCGAAGCAACTGTGCCATTTTAAAATCCCTGCCAGCAATTTATGTCGGCTTCAGCTCCTCTGCGCCCTTACCAATTCTGATATCTGCCTTTTTGTTTTATTAGTACTGTCGGGGGCGGGGTGGCGCCCACTAGGAGTCAGATCTCCTACAACTGGAGTTGCAAGTGGTTGTGAGCCACTTGATGTGGTGCTGGGAATTAGCCAGAGAGCGGGAAGCCCTCTCGACCTCTACCTTATCTCTACAGCCCCACCCGCCACCAACCCACCTTTGTCCTAGCGAAGGTAAAACGGTAATTCATTCTGGTTTTCGGCGGCGTCTTCTTCGTACTGACTAGCGATGCCGAAACGTGTTTATGCCAGTGAGGTGACTCAGCCCCTAACGGGACCTGCTGCCAAGCCCGACAAGCTGAGCTTCCTATCTGGGATGCGCGTGGGGAAGGGAGAGAAATGACCCCTGGGAGCCGTCCTCTGACTTTGCCAAGTGCGCCGCGACACTTGTGTGTACACACAAACACGTCCACCCACACAGTAAATAGTTAAATATAATGGGGGAATTGTAAACATAGTTTTGGGGCTGGAGAGATGGCTCAGTGGCGAGGAGTGTGTACCTCTCTCACAGAGAATGCAAGCTCTGTTCCCAGCACCCACCTCAGGTGACTTACAAAGCACCTGTAATTCCAGCCTCAGGGGAATCTAAGGCACTACATACACGTATACTCCATACACGTGATTTTTAAAAAGTAATAAAACCCTGAAAAACATTTTCGTGTGTGTATTGGCTATTTATATGCTTTATTATTTTAACCCAACTGTAAATTACACCTTTTTTTCTTTTTAAGATTGTTTAGTGCTAGTATTTGAAAATAAAATTGTGCAGTATCTTGGTGTTCAATCTTCCAGCCTTGCTGAACCGGTTGATCAGCTCAGTAGTTGTTTTTGTTTTTGTTTTCGAGTTTGGTCAACTTGATGAATGTGAAGAAGGTTGCTCAACTCTGCTCGGACTGGCGCCCAGCTCCCTCCTTTTCTCCTAATTACTGACTTAGTTATCTCCAGAGTGAAGGCTCAGCACATTCCTTTTGAAAATCTGCCCCTGGGCTGCCTTTCTGACCTATGGCAGGTGTCTCTTTAGCTGCTAATCCTACATCACCAGAGTCCCGGCTGCCAGTTACCACATAAGATGACGGTGCTGACTTCACTCTGTCTCCTTAAATCAGATTTGGTGCACTCATTCATTTCCTGCAAGTTCTTTCGGTGAACCTAGGTTTTGCGTTGTTTGGGATCAGAGCCACTGTGTCATAGTTTATCATTATTGTTAACAGGTACTGTCTGGGTCCCTTCAAGTTGCTATAATAAAATACCATAAAGCAAGTGCCTTACAGACAACAGATTCATTTCTCACAGTTCTAGAGGCTGGGAAGTCCCACATCAATGCCCTAGCAAATTCTATAGCAGGTGAAGAGAGCCAGCTTCCGGGTTCATGATGGCGTCATCTGCCCTGACTTCTCACAAAAGGGACAGTGTAAGATCTGGGAGGCTCTTTTATAAAGCCATTAATCACATTCATGAGAACTCTGCCTTCACAAAGTGACCGCCTCCTAAAGGCCCCAATACATATGCAAACATGTCATGATGTCAGGAGAAAATGCCCAGAGGTGGTCCAGGGGCACAGCCTCAGCTGTTGTCTACTAAGTCAAAGATTACTTTTGCTGTAAATGCTACTACGCAAGTGTTACCTTAAATTACTTACAGCTAACGAAAGTACGGAGCTGGTGATGACTCAGTGACAGGGCATTTGTCTAACATACACCCGGAGTTTGATGTCCAGGACTTCAAAAAAAAAAAAAAAAATCCCAAAACGTAAGGATACATTATAATAACAATCTCCGAAAGACACTATTGTGTGAAAAAGCAAATTACAGCAGGCCGTATTACGTTGATTTTTCTAATGTTATTACAAGAAATCAGCACCAAATTAGTGGGTTAAACGGCACAAATTTATTCTGCTTCTTCAGATTGTAATCTAGCATAAGCCTCACCAGGCTCAATCAGATTACATTCCCTTCTGGAGGATTCCTGGCTCATTCGGCTGGGAATATGATATGATCCGATATAGTTATCGGATATAGCTAGAGGACAGGTTTCTTTCCCTTGCCTCCTCCCTTAATTAATTAAGGTCTCCCTTAATCCTAGCAGCCTCTCCCTAGCACATGACCCCCTATAATTCAAAACCAGCAACCACATAATAATTTTTTTTCATATTCACCTCTTTGAGGATGTTTGACTTCACGGCTGAGAAGGACTTTTCAAGTTTAAGAATATTTGTCATGGGATTGGCCTTACCCAGTTAACCTAAGCAGGGGAAGGGAAGAGAATGAAGAATGATTAAAATGACTTCCTTTTGGCATTAAAAAGCATTGTGTTTACATAGTAGCGTTGCCTATACAACCGTGGATACCCTGAAACCCACAAACCAGAGTCAAATGATGCATTTGAGATACATATTATATTTTAAGCTTTTAAATTAAAAAAAAACCATTTTTTTAAACATTTATGGGGCAAGAGAGATGGCTCAGCAGTTAAGAGCACTTGTTCTTGCAAAGGACCTAGATTTGGTTCCCAGCACCCATACAGTTGCTCACAACCAACCATCTGTAACTCCAGTTCCAGGGAAACCTTTTCTAACTTCCATAGTACCATGTATACACAAAACACCTACAAAAACACAGGCAAAACTCTCATAACAATAAATAAATAAACCTAAATATGTATATATATTAATTTTAAGCCATCTCTTTAGCCACTATTTTAATTTTTTAAATATAGCAACTATTTCAAAAATATACACTGATCCAGTGAAGTCATACCTAATGTTACCATTTCATTTTCAACTTAATTTTTTTCATTCCTTGACAATTTTATACAGGTATACAATGTATGTGGATCATGTCCAGCCTCCCCTGATCCTAACCTCACCATTTTTCTCTTCATTTTCCCTGATGGATGCTGAGACGAAGAGATGAAAGGATTTTGTTTCTACCTTTGGAGAGCCCAGGGTCTGAAACAGGAGACGATTATATAAGCTCTTCATTTTAATTGAACATTGTCAGGACTATGTTAGAAGTGTGCTTTGGGATCAAGAGGGCTATCCTAGGAAACCTGGGTTTCCTTCTAGAGACGGTAAGGAGCCGCTGAAGGCTTTTCAACAAGTAACTGGCTCGGCTAGTTGGGTTTTCAAGTCACATCATCCTGGCCATGAATAAGACTGACTTGAAGGCGGCATTGCTAGTCAGAGAGGACAGAAGACAGGTGCAGCATCTGGGGTCAGAAATGGTGGGAGCTCGAATGAAAAGCAGCGGTAGTAAGCACAAGGAGATTGGTTAAATGTGGAATAAGTAAAACTATAGGAGTGGGTGTGATGAAGATTGAGGGGAGGGAGATGTTTGGGATGACTCAGACCCGGACTCAGGTGATGAGGTGGATGGTGGCACCATTAGCAGAGGGGAAAAAATCCATACAAGAAGCAAGTTTACAGGCTGAAAGAATGATCTCAGTTTTAGACAACACTTGAATATAAGGTACAGGAAAATGATGCAGAGCACGTTCCCAGTAAACAACGAGGTTTGATCTCTGCTCCTCTGTTGGAGTCTCTTGATCTCTGTGATACCCCCTTCGTAATGAAAGCCTAGGATAATAAATTGTGTGTGTGTACGTTTTACCCAGAATTCAACCATTAGGAATAGTCATCGAATATGTTGCCAGCATACTGTGAACTATATTAACATATTTTGTTGTTGTTGAGATGAGTTCCCCCTATGTAGTCAGGTCCCCTTCTACCTCAGTCTCTCAAGTGCTAAGATCACAGATGTGTACCGCATCCAGTTCATATTAACTACTTATTAAATACATGCCTAAGCAGGCTTTAATGGCACATATTTGCAGTCCCGCCATTTGGGAGGCTGAAGCAGGAGGATCGTGACTTCAAGGCTAGCCTGAGCCACTTAGATGCTGTCTCAGAAAACAAGCGTGCGTCTGAACCTCTAGATCAGTGGTTCTCAGCCTTGCTAATGCTTAGATCCTTTAAGATAGTCCCTCATGTTGTGGTCACCCTCAATCATAAAATTATTTTCACTGCGACTTCATAACTGAAATTTCACTACAGTTATGCATCATAATGTGAATTTTTACTTCCAATGGTCTTAGGTGACCCCAAGTGATAAGGTCATTCAGTCCCCAAAGGGGTTGCAACAGGTGGGTTAAGAACAACTGCTTTAGATAATACAATCAGAGATATACTTATACACACAGTTCCAATCTGACTTAAGGCGACTCAGTGAAAACATAAACGTATCAGAAAGATCAGATAGGTGGTAACTTGTTACCCCAAAAGGCAGTATAAGATTCATTTAGTGAGTTTAAACCAGTCTACTTTAAAGCAGTTAACATTTTCAAAAATAAGCAAAGCTTTTATTTTGTGTGTGCCACAGGCTAGGTGGCACACTAAGCTTTTTACAGGTAGCATGTTTTTGTCTCACACTAATCTTATTGTGGCAGATAGTATTCACATTCTCATTTTATAAATAAAGAAAGAGAAGCTTAGAGAGGTTAACAGTATAACAAAGATCATTAATCTAGTAAACAGTGAAGCCAGTATTCAAACTGAGTTCCCTCTAACTAGAATACAGGCTCACGGTGTGGGTCTTATTTTATACGAAGGTATGATCAAGGGCTAGAGAGATAACTCAGTTAAGTGTTTGCCACACAGGCACAGCTACCTTAGCTTGGATCCCCAGCACCCTTGCAGAAAGCAGGTTTTAGTGGTGTACCTCTCTAATCCCAACTCTAGGGAGGGGAAGACCCTGGGCAGTCTTTCAGGTTGAACTGATAAGCTCCAGATTCAGTGAGAGATGCTGCCACAAAAAAATACAGTGGAGAGTGTTTGAGGAAGGCACCTGGTGTTGACTTCCAGCTTCCACACATGTGTGCACATATGAACACACACACCCATAAAATGCATGGCTATGGAGCTGAGCATGTTGGCATATACTTATAATTTAAGCACTGAGGCAGGAGGATCATGAGCTCATGGGCTGTATAACAAAGCATGATATCAAAGAAAGGGAGAGCATGGTTAATGGATAAGTTTAATGAAGAAACAATCTTGTCTTTTGTTGTTGCTTTGTTTTGCTTTTTGTTTTTCAAGATAAGGTTTTTCTGTGTGGCCCTGGCTGTCCTGAAACTCGCTTTGTAAACCAGGCTGGCCTCAAACTCAGAAATTTGCTGCCCCCTCCTGCCGCCCTAGCGCTGAGATTAAAAGTGTGCACCACCATAGCCCAATCAACCTGGTCTTATGTACATGGAAATCATTGACCCTTCACTGTTGCTTTTATTTTCTTATTCTTGTTTAGCATCCTCAATTAACTTCCAGATTTACTGTCTAGCCTTCATGTGAGATCCTATTCTCTCCCTGCCCATCTTTTCTTCCTCCCACAATATCGCTCTATTTAACACACTGATTAGACATGTTCAGTAAACAGGCAAACTTAGGCTGGGAATGGAAGCATTTACACTATTTCAAAAGCCCTGTGTTTCCGTAGTCAGGGGTTTCTGAAATTACTGTTGCTCAGTCCAGCAGCCCAGCATCAGAAAAGAAAAGAAAAAAAAAAAAAAAAAGCTTACACAAGAAGAGGAAGGGCCAAAGCACATGCTTTTTCATAGCAAGATGAGCCAAGGGTGTCAAAGGAATTTGCTGAGTGGCAATGAGGAAGCAAAAAGTGACTTGTTCTTCATCTGAGAGCTTGGTTGTGCTTTTTCCAGAAAATGAATGGAAGCCAGCTGAGCAGGGGCATTGCTGGCGCATAAGCAGTTGGGACATAAGAGAATGGATACAGCAGAATGGGTGCACAGATGGGCTCATGTGTTTGAATGAGGGCATTTCTGGACTCTTCAGACCCTTGTAGATTACTTAGGCAGGGAATAATAGTTCCCGCCCATGGTTATTTGTCTGAATGGTGACCTGAAGTTGGGGGCAGCCTCCTGCTGAAGAATAGGGCTTTAATGTAGCATGCAGATATTTCTTCTTGGAATCATTGCACTGAATTAATTTTTTTTTTCATGGTGGGAATGCACCTCAAATAATCAAGACACATTGTATTCAGGATCTAATTTCCCAAATGTCAGCATGCAATACATTTCAAAAGTAATTCACTTTGCAGTGTTTTTCCCATTACACTCATAAGGCAGAAATTATTGCAAATAATAGCCTAGGAGGCTGGGATCATCATTATATCAGCTAAGGAGTCTGACTGGGCCATTGACAGTACAGGTTATTTCTATTGGAAAGAGAGAGAATTCCACATCATTTCAAAATCAGACCTATTTGATGTCTTCTGTAAGCTGTCTCCCTAGAGCCCTGCACCCCCTCAATTCCTCAAGCCTGTCTTTTTGTAGTTGCCTAAACCTGACTTACTATCTTGCCTCTGTGTTCTGTGTGTACTCCTTTCTGCTCAGAAAAAACAAAAACAAAACAAAAAACAAAACCCCATGCCCTTTCTCTTCCACATATTCCCTTCTAACCTTCAGAACCAGCATCTGCCTCTTCTCGGATGACTGGGAAGCCTCAGTATGTGTGGCACACACGTGCAACACCTGTCACACAACAGCACTTGTGAATCTAACACAGGAAAAGGGTGGTTTTTGAGGCCATCCAGGGCTTTATAATGAGAATTTATCTAAAAAATCACACTACCACTGAGGTGAGGGGAGTGAGGAGAGACTGTCTCTAATCCCCACATCCCAAGTGTGGTTTTCTAAAAAGATTTCTTATCTGTTACAGATTTAGTCTGTACTAGACCATATTTTCTTGCAGCTTCAAAAATGTGCCTTCGGATTCCATCTCAGGTTGTTTTATGTATGTATGTTTTAGGCTCCAATTAGATTTCACATTCTCCAGAGAGCCCAAGGGCTGTGCCTTTTATTTCTTTAGCATCCAGGAACAGCCCAGCGACTCGCATTAGAATGACATAAATGCCATACCTGTGGATAGACTTCAACCAGCCTTATACTTTTGACAGTGATACAAAGACCACATTATTGAACAAGCATCAGATGAATTTCAAAAGGTTAAAAGATGAGATATGAACGTTCCCCACGTGGATCTCTCTTCCAAGAACAAGTTAAAGCTTTTTCTTGTCTGTTTTAGTTGTCTTTATGAAATCTCAGGATAAAAATTAATTTAAAGGCCAGGCGGTGGTGGCGCACGCCTTTAATCCCAGCACTTGGGAGGCAGAGACAGGCAGATCTTTGTGAATTAGATGCCAGCCTGGTCTACAGAGTGAGTTCCAGGACAACCAAGGCTACACAGAGAAACCCTGTATGAAAAAAAATCAAAACAAAAAAAACTTGAAAATATCTTCATTAGATACAAGCATGTGGCGGGATGGGTTATGTGCGGGAGCTTGGAGAGGCTAAAGGCTTTCGATCCCCCTGGGGCTGGACTTACAGGTGGTGATGGACCACCAATGTGATTCCTAAAAATCTAATATGGTCCTCTGGAAGTTGACAGATGCTCTTAACCATTAAGCCATCTCTCCAGCCCCTCAGGGTTAAAAAACATGCATGTGATATATGTTATATATGTATTATTTATTATATATGTTAATCAATTGTTGTAAGAATCTGATCTAGAAAACATGATGGCCAGCCATTCATCACCCAAATATTCTTCAACAAATTTAACTATTTCATAGACAATTTGTTAAAAATATACTACACAGGTCACTTACGGTAGGTACAAAAGGTTGTCAAATGTTGTATTCCAAGAAACTAAGATATACATAGTGAAATACAAACAAACAAACAAAAAGGATAAAATGTTTTGGTACCCAGCAGTGTGGTCCTGAAGGGGTGGATGAGATGTGGAGGAAGCAGTGGCCAATGAAGGGATTGTTGGTGTTAATTTGGCCTCAGATGGTGGGTGAAGGAGAGAGCAAGGCACAGAAACAAAACTGTGTGTGCTGTATTTGAGCGGTGATGGATGTCTCCTCCAGTTCTTCAACAAACTTTTTTCTGGGGTTTTTATTATTTCCTGCCGTTCTGATCTTCTGGCTGGGATTCTTTTCACTTCCATCTAAATAACTTCCTTTGTCCATTTCTTTATTTAGAACATGTTTGTTGACAATGAATATTCTGTGATTTTATTTTTATAAAAATGTCAATTTCACCTTACTTTCTGAAGGTATAGAATTTCACTCTATTTCACTGGGTATAGAATTCTAGGTTTGGAAGAATATCTCTCTCTCTCTCTCTCTCTCTCTCTCTCTCATTCTGCTCTTTAAATATGCCATCCCAGTAGCTTCTGGTTTCACTGATTCTGTTGAAAAAGTTAGCTGCCAATCTTACTGTTGCTTACTTGAGATTAATATGCCTTTTTTTTAAGCTCTCAATAACTTTAACAATCTAATGTTTACCTATAGGTCTGGGAATGTAGCTCAGAGCCAGAGAGGGAGGGGCATGCATGAAGCTGTGGGTTCAGTCACTAGCACCACTTGGTAAGGTGGCTACTTTGTTAATCCCAGCACTTAGGAGATGCAGGCAAAGAATCAGAAGTTCAAGGCCATCCTTGGCTATCTAGTGAGTTTGAGGCCAGGTTGGACTACATGAAACCCTGCTCTGAACAACAACAAAAACCTGACAGGTATATTTGCATGCAGTTTTCAGTGGTCTAACTAAATGTAATTTCCTTTGTATTTACCCCGTTTCATATTGAGAGAGCTGCTTCAGTGTGTGGCTTGATGCCTTCTTGATACCTTTGGGAAAATTCCCTGACTGGTGTTTCAGATGAGGCTCCAATCTTGTATGTTTGGGTCTATTTTTGGCCCCTTAATTTGGTCAAGTGATCTCTGTGTCTGTCTGTTCACCAGTACCACACTGCCTGAAACACAATAGCTCTCTTCTAAATATTAAGGATAAGAAGTATGAATAGTCCTATTTTTTTTTCAAAATTGTTCGAGCTATTCTAGTTCCCTTGTTTTTCCATCTGAATTTTAGAACCAGCTGTCAACATATAAGAAAATAGCATTTTTAAAATTAATTAAGAGGACCAGGCTTTTACTATTTCTAAATTCATAGCATTCCTTCCACTTCTGGTTATGAATCTTTTGTTGAAAGCAGCTATAAAAACCTGATTAAAACACAAACCCATCAGGCTTTTTCAAGACATCCGGGAGCAATCAAGGCAGCCAGAACTTCAGGATCATAAAATCTTTAAGACAAGAAGAAGACTGAGCCTGATTTTATGATTGCAAATGCCCCCTGAAGTGTTTGACAGCTCCGAAACTGCACATGTGCAGAGAAACATAGCTACAAAGAGGTTGAGCAGAACAGACAGTGTCTCATTGTCCAGAGGAGACGGAGCCTGGAGTTCAGGGCCCATTAAAGAGAAAGTACTCCAGCAAGTTCATGGGCCTTGGAAGTGAGGGGCAAGCCCAGCCTCGCATGGGCGAGATGATGTACCGGAAGCCTATCTCACTGCCAGAAAATAATTAACTCTTCTACTGAGGATACTATATGTTCCCGGGCTGAGGGATGCAGCTCTAATGTGCAGATCTACCTAAGCTGCTTATCCTTTTACCAGAAACACGTCTGTCAGAATAGCTTTAGCGTCACATGACCACTGCTTACAGAGGTGCAGAGCCATCAGAACCCGTATGCTGCCTGTCAGCCTGAAACAGATACAGACTCCTCAGAGCATGAGTTGACAGCTTCTTACAAAGTTAGGCATCCACTTGGCCTTTGTGGCGACGGCTTGTCTTCTAAGTATTTATTCATGACAAACAAAGTCTTACTTTCACACAAGATCTGTCTGTACCCTGGTGTTTATGGAAAGTATCTGAAAACAAACCCCCCCCCAAACAAAACAAAACCTAGAAACAACCCAAATGTCTTTCTGGTAAAGGGATAAAGAACTGACCGAGGTGAACCGGTATAAGGAATATTATCCGGCAACGAAAAGGACAGTGTGGATTACTCTTAAAGCCTGATGCTGAGTGAAGGAAATCAGGCTCGAAAGGCCACACTCTGTGCTGTTTGAGTCACATGATATTTTAGAAAAGCAAAAACACAGGAACATAAAATGACATGGTGAGTGTACAGTGTCAGGGTTTTCGATGGGGCGGGGAGTCGACTGTAAAAGAGCACAAGGGAATTTGGGGGTGAGAAGGGAGCTGCTCTGTGTCTTGACTGTGATAATAACAGCAGCGATATATGTGTTTGGGAAAATTCAGAATTTTACAATAAAGAACTTTTGTTTATAGATTTTGAAAAGATGAATAAAAAATAACGAAAAGCTTGACTTTCATTATTTCTCTTGTTTTTTTCAGAAAGCCTTTCTTATGTAAATATATACACATATATAAATATACAAATATTTATATATATATAGACACAATCACATAAAATGTGGGGTTAAATGAATATTTGTAAGGCAAATATCCTTGAAATCCTGTTAAGGTCCATAAATGGAACCTGGGGGCTGGAGAGATGGCTCTGTGGTCAAGAGCCCTGGATGTTCTTTCAGAGGACCCGGGTTCGATTCCCAGCACCCATATGACAGCCCACAACTACCTGTAGCCCCGGTGCCAAAGGGATCGGATGCTCTGTTCTGACCTCCTCCAACACCAGGCATGTACAGGGTGCACAGACATGCATCGGCCAAAACACCCAAACACGTAAAACGATGAAATTAAGCATCTTCTAAGGACATGGAACTTGAGGTATGGGGAGGTGGCTCCGTCTTTAGGTGAGTGCTTAACCCAGAGCCCAGGGCTTGCTCACCGTCATGGAAGAAAGAAGGGAAGGAAGATAAGTGGATCTCCTCTCCCACCGCAGAATCCCTTTTGATGGGTCACAAGTCTTTAGCCTCCCTCGGCTACCCACTATTCTGACTTAGAGTAGCCACCTGGGGTTGCTATCGCTCAGAGGTACATCCCTAAACACACATATCTTATCCATTAAAACAAACAAATAAACAAACTGTTCTTAAACCTCACTTTAAGCCACACACCCTCCCCTGTTCTTTCCTGTTTCTTACAACTAGCAAGGTCCAAGGTCTAAATTTTGCTATTTGCATGCTTGTGGTAAGCTTTAGTATGGTCCTCTGTTCTCTAGGTTTTCTGAAATTCAGCTGCTGCAGCCAAGATTAGATAGGACTCAAGTTCTATCCATTTCCAAGGTCTTCCAAAATAGAATGCAAAGCCAGGCACGATGGCACATGCCTGTAATCCCAGCACTCTGGGAGGCAGAGGTAGGTGGATCTCTGTGAGTTCGAGGCCAGACTGGTCTACAAAGTGTGCCCAGGACAGCTAAGGCTACACAGAGAAACCCAGTCTTGAAAAAACTAAAACAAACAGTGCAATGGTGTTTGGTATCTCCCTCGTGGAAATGTTGCCAAGGGATCAACTTCTGGCAAAATAAAGAAGGTATATGATATCTGATTATGTTTTTGTGTTTAGGAGAACAGGACTCAGCCCTGGTAGCTTCAACAGGTAATTCCTGGCCATTAAAGAGACAGGTAGTAAGGAAAAACAGAGAAAGATGTATTTCATGTGGACACATTGGGAAGAGTAACAAAAGAATCCATTGGCACCCCCACCCGGAGTCTGTCTTTGGAGTACTACCATGAGGTTCAAGTTTAAACAGAGGGCCAGTGGCATGCATTATTAGGCAAGCCTGGTCAAGTGTGATGCCACATGCCATTGACTCATATTTCAGATTGGGTCTGTCATGCAAGGTGACCAGATTAGTTGTCAGAATCACAGGAAATAGCTTCCTGTGAGAAGACAAGACAAGAAGAAGACATAAGTTCTTCTTCTGTCGGGCACCAAGACATAAGTCTTTTTCCTCCTCTAACATGGGACTTTTAAACAGGGGTAGACCACTGTTTCAATAGCCTGGTAGCTGAAAGGCTCATCACAGGTATCCCCATCCTCTGCAGACTATTTCCTTTCTAGACTATGGTGGCTTGGATGAGAATGCGGTGGAAAAGTAACTAAGAAAGAAGTTTGTTCCAGGAGTGGGGTATTTATATGACAATCCTGACCAGGCTGTTTTTTGCAGGAATGTATGTTGAAAATATGTAATTTACCTTTAGAGTTTACAAGGTGAAGGTGTTGCAATTAAAAGACTGCCTTGGGTCTCACAAGATATTTTGAACTTTGAACTTTTAAATAGTGTTGAGATCAAAAGCCTGTGGGCACTCTTGAAGTTAAAATAAATGCATTTTGCACTATGATACGCCTCCAAGTCAGTGGGGGCCAGGGAGTAGAATGTGATGCCTTGAATACTTGTGATACTTGTTCAACAGTTGGTGGAACTATTTGGGAAAGAACAGGAGGTGTGGCCTTGTTGGAGGAGGTATGCCACTAGAAAAGGCTTTGAGATTTCAAACTCTTCACCCTGTTCCCAGAGCTTTCTCTACGCTTCCTGCTTGCAGATCAAGATGGGAGCTCTCAGATGTTCCTGATGCCATGCCTTTGCTTCCCTGTCATCTATTCTAACCCTCAGAAACTGTAATCCCAATTATGCGATTTCTTTTATAAGGTGCCTTGGTCATGCTGTTTTTGTTTTGTAACAGCGATAGGAAAAAATAACTAAGATGCTGACAGTGGTCTCATCAGCAGCTGTTGATGCCTTAACATATCTTTTCATTCTCTGGAGTTGCAAGATGTCAATATTCTGTCTTTTGGTTTTTTCCAATGGGAAACACTGTAAGGAGACACTTCTTATCTCTCTCGCTTGGTTACCCAGTAGTGCCTTTCACCCTGGAAAGGCAGAATAAATGTAGTTCTTTTCCTTTGTCTGCCAGACTTCAGAATAGTGACTTAGCTCTCTTAGCATCTCCTAAAGGTAAGCGTTTTCCTTTTTTTTTTGAAATTTCATACTTAATTCATGTGTTTAAACATGTATTTGAGAGCTGGGTAGATGGCTCAGTTGGTCAAGTGCCTGTCACAAAAGCTTAAGGACCTGAGTTCAGATTCCTGGAATACATATAAAAGCCTGACTCCGTGGCACAGGTCCACAACTTCAGGGCTGAGGGTGAGGACAGAAACAGGAGAATTACTGGCGATCATTGGCCATTTAGTCTAGCCCAGTCAGTGAGCTTTGGGTTCAGTACAACCTTTTCTCAAAAATAAGGTAAACAGTGATAGAAAAAAAAAAAATAGATCATTTCATGTTGGTTGATCTCTGGCCAACACACACACATACACATATACACATGCACAAACTTGAATGCACACATGTGTATATACCCACATACATGTATACACACATGTAAATAAACATATTGGTAGCTTTAATTCATTGAAAATGTTATTATTTATTGAAATTCAGATCATCCCATCTTCCTTGACTTGACCCCTCCATACCTCTGACAGGACACTGAGTAGTTTTTGATAAGGTCCCTGATGTCTCGTTTTGACAACAGGTACTTTTTCCTACTCCAGCCATTTCTTCGGGATACCCTGATATCTTTTAATGGGAAACGGTAGATAGGGATCATATCATGGGTCTTACAGATGTCTGCTGCTGCTGGCTTGGGCATTATTTCCATCGTTTGCTTGTAGTTTGCAGTAGACAGAATAGGCAACATTTGCAATACACAGAAAAAGGCAGTGTGCGCGCACGCACCACTATCTCTAAAGATAAACTCCCTCATGAATTTATATTGATGCTTCCTAGTCAGACCTGTTCTCTGTGCCCTGGATCTTTGTTGTCAGTGTCTATCGCCCTCTTAAATCTCTGTGTCTTTTAGAATTTATGAACATTTAAAATACTCTCTCTTTTTCACCTAATCCTCTTTGGGTATGACTGTTGAATTTATTTGCTCTTCTTTTCTTTCTGGCTTAGTCATTTCTTAAATTATTTTGGCTTTGTTTCTAAGTATTTCCTGAGTTTTGTCTCTTTGTTTCTGAGTTTCTTATTCTTATTCTGTTATTTCATATTGCATATTATTTTCTTAATGTCTTTTATATCATTGAAAATAATAGGCTACAGTTTTAATCTGTTCTTTGAGTACTTTTTCTGGAGTGATCTTACTGCCTGTGGGGATGTTATTCAGTTCTTTGTTCCTCATTTTTTTTAAAGTAAAATTATATGACCTTGATATCTCTATTTTTTCTTTTAATGTAAAATTGCGTTTCTCAAACTTTTGTTTTAAAGTAGCTTGCCAGTCAGAAAATTCAGGACTCTCTCTGTCAGTTTTGGAAAATGTTAAGAACAAGGCTGTTTGCTCCAGGATATGTCACCATTTTGCTCTGCAACTTTTCTCTCCTTTCGCTTTTGTGCATGTCCTATTTCCCCCTTATTTCCCTCCAAGCCAGTTTTCTTCAGTGTGAGGCTCTGTTCTCCAAGGTCCTGGCAGGTTGGTTTTGAAAGTTCATGGGAGCTCAGCTGCTCCTGCCTCCTAACCTTTTCCCCAATAGGCATGCCCTGTGGCTGGCCAGACCCTGTTTCTGCTGTTGTTCTCCGGTTGGCCTGCTCTCTTTGATTGAGGGCTTGCTGGCTGTTTTGAGGTCCATTCGATGCAGCTTCCTTATCTTTCTCCTAGACACCGCTATCACGCAGGTCTTGTTTGTTATTTATCCCTACCCACTTGCATGGAATCCATATGTTGGAAATTTAATCTTCAGGGTCCTGTGTTAGTGAAAATTGGAATGAAGGTCTTCGGGGGGGCAGTTAGGTACAGATAAAGTCATAAGGGTGGGTCCCTCGTGATTAGTAGCATTAGCAGCTTCACAAGGAAAAGACCTGACTTGGCTAGTGACCATGCGATGTGCAACCATGTGATGCCCTCCAACATATTAGGATTCATCCAGGAAGGCCCTCATTCACCTGGTGCCATGCTCTTGGGCTTCCTTGCCACCATGAGATAGATATGCCTTTATTCTTTTATATTATCCAGGTAGTCAGTGATGGCAACAGAAAACAAAGACACATTTGCTACAAATGTTGCTCATGGGTTTGTAGTCTCCCTTTATAGTTATTTTCCCCGTTTTTTACATAAGGATTTAGAGAGGCTGAGAAACTATGCTGTTGATGCTGTCATCTTCCAAGAATCCTCTCCCAAGTAATTTCAATTACAATTGCATTCTGTATTATAGTCCCTTTGGGAGGTCACTCATAACTTATGAGTGTTGACATGTTGCTTCTCTTTGGGCCTAGGAAGGTTAAGAACTTTAAATCTGAGCTGTTTGTGATGTCACAGTTAATGACCAAACATAAGGAAACTAAAATATGAACCTAGTGTCCTTTTTAAAAATTTAAATTTAATTACAGTAGAAACATCTCTGAGGATTTGGGGGTTGTTTTTAACAATAAAGGAAAGAAACCGGTTGTGTTTATATTTTCAGAATTAATGCAATGCCACTTTCTTTTATGCAGGACAGATGTACAAATTACTCGTATGCAAGTTTCATAGGATATATTTGCATATGTTGTTACAAATCTACTCTTGTCAAGAATTTGTTAGAACTGGCACAAAAACCCATCTCTCTGGCGGGTTTTCCAGTAGCAGACAGACAATTGATAGAGCTAATGGGCTACAAGAACCTTTAGAACTAGAGGAAATCTCAAGTGCTCATCCACACCACGGTCTTAGCGTCCAACTTAGCGTGTTTAAGTGCAGACAATTGTTAGCAATTAACAGCATCTGGGAGGAATGGGTTTTGCTGTCTGATTTTTCTACCAGATGACAAGGTGTGGTACCAGCAAAACAGAGCAGACAGAACCAATGCTTAGGCATGACATAAAAAATAAGTAGATAATAGATGGATGGCTGTATGGCTGGATGGATGGGTAATAGCCCTGTGGTAGCTAGGAAACAGCAGCATAGGGAGCACACTGAAGAGGAATAGTTGAGGAGCCAGGGGCAACTCTAGAGCCATGTTATAATGCTATGCAAGTGGCATTACACACAGTTGCCATAGCTACAGAACCACAGAAGCTATAGACACATAGGCCCTATGGAACCACCCACCCCGCTGCTACTGCCTTCCACATCTGCCCCTGTGAGTTCTCTACAGCGTCAGTGCAAGGGGGAAAAGGCCATATGGCTTAGATCAAAATAATGCTTTCGTTTCTAAAAATCAGAATACCAGAGATTCAGAGCAGAAGGAAAAAAAAAAAAAAACAACATAGAAAAATACTTGTTTCCCAGGGGTTAAAGGCTTTAGAACAGCTATTGAAGGAGAAAGGGTCAGTGACCCCGGAAGGCACACCTGCATATCTGCTCTCCCGTTCCTCTCTGCCCTTCCCTTGCCACACCGAACCTGCCTCTCTGCCTCCCCCACCTCTTGCCTCAACAGCCGCACCCAGGGAGTTGTAACACTATTCAAAGCAATGCATGCAGATTCGAGGAGTAGGTTGGATATTTTGGTTCTCTGGTTCTATCCTGTAGGGTAAGGAAATACTTTTGAATGTCACTGCCAGATTTAAGTCAAAGCTGGGGTGAGTTGAAAACAAACAAAATCCACGGTGGTTGTTTAGCAGAGAAGATGGGGAGTAGGACATAAGTGGAAGAGCAGAGGGCCTCGGATATGAGGTCCCTGCATAGCAGCCTGTACTGGGGGATACAAACGGGAAATTAAGAACCCAAGATGGAGAGGCACGCAGAAGAGCACATTTCCCACAGCCTACTCTTTCCGGAGAACTAGCTTGCACCTTGTCAACTAGGGGACTTGTTACGGTGGAAGTAAAACAATCTGAGGATTTGCTGGCTCTGTTTTAGAGATTTCTGACAAGGTGAGGCCTCCAGACCCTTTATATACACATTTTTTTTTTTAATTTGCTAACGTCACAGAAGTCAACCCTGTCTGAAGTGTGGGAGATGAAATGGCACAGAGGAAAGATGGCTCTACCATCCATGTTAGTGTCCTGGGGCTGCTGTAGCAACACTCCACAGCTGGGCAGTTTATGACAATAGACATGTACTGTCTCACAGTCCCGAAGGTTGCAAGTCCAAAATCAGAGTTCCTGAGAATGTACTATGGGTCCTCTCTTGCCTTTGCCCAGCTTCTGGTTGTTTACCAGCAACCTTTATGTTTCTTGACTTCTAAATGGACGCCAACTGTCCATTATCACAGCACTCAGCCCTCTCCACATCTCCTCACAGCGTTCTTTTTGCAAGGACACCAGTCACATTAGATTAGGGCCTAGCCCTAATCCATTGTAACCTTGTCCTTATTAGCTACATCTGCAATTACCCAATTTCCAAACATATTCACATTTTGAGGCACCAAGCGGGCAAGACTTCAACACCAAAGAGAGTACCCTCAGCAACATCCATCTCTCTGCTCTCGGATCCACGCCCAGGCACTCATCTGCTGTGTGGTGCTAGGTGAATCTTCAGCCTCTCTGTGGTGAGGTTTCCTCCTCTACGAAGTGAGCTGAGGAAGGGAGGAGTTACGGTTCTCACGGAGTTGTGGCCACATGGATAAGCAGAAATAGAGAAAAAGATAGGGGCACACTTGTTGGAGAGCGGCAGAGTAGTCCTCTGTAAACTCACTTTGGGGGATGGGTTAAGCGCTTCTCTTCCAGTGAGCTAGTACTAAGATACGAGGGGAAAGGAATCAGGCTGTGGGGCCAGAGGCATGTGAACAGATCGGATCGCTCTGCATTAGTGGTTCTCAGCCTGTGGTTCGTGACCCCTTTGGAGGCGAATGACTGTTTCACAGGAGGCGCCTAAGACCATCAGAAAACACAGATACATATATTAGGATTCATAACACTAGCAAAGTGTTATGTAATAAAGTGGCAACAAAAACAATTTTATGGTTGGGGGGTCACCACAACATGAGGAACTGTATGAAAGGGTTGCAGCATTGGGGGGGGGAGGTGAGAACCGCTGCTCTCCATGATTCTTCAGTCATTAATACCTTGTACTGATGCTCAGATGCTCACTGCACATTATTCTTAGGACATTTCAAAGAGCTTATTACAGATATTCTGGTCCACCTCTTCATTCACTCACTCATTCATTCAACAAATATTTATATATATGTATATATATTGAGCAACTGAGAAAAAAAAGGACAACCACAACAAAGAATCCATTCTTGTGGAGCTTTCCTCAGAAAGGGGTTACGAAGAGCCCCTCACGAGATGCAGCTGAAACCCAAAGGTGCAGACAACTTAAGGACTGTTTTCTGCTTGTCGAAAGAACCACCAAGCAGAATGAATGCTACGTATGGAGGCTGAGACCCGAACATCTCTGACGTATTCAAGGGGTGGCAGGAAAGCCCCAGCAGCTGCAGCCGACATGTAAGCCTCGTTCTAGAGACGTTACGGAAGGTGATGAAACAAAGGAAAGAGCGTCAAGGACTTAAAGTCTGCAAGGACTGAATTCATACTTCAGCTCTGATCACTTTTTATATGTTCGAGCAACTTTGACTTTGGTGAGCATCAGTTTTCTTATCTTTAAGATGGGAAAGTAAGAGCTGTTCTGTGGGGATTTTGCAAAGTGAAAACTGAGGTTTGGAAAAGGATGTGCAGCCAGGAGTGGTGGTGGAGACCTTTAATCTCAGAAATCAGGGAGGCAGAGGCAGACAGATCATAGTGAGCTCCCTTTGCTGCCTAGTGGATTCTGTTCCTTCCTCTTTATTTTTAAGCACTTTAACACTTCGGATTGGGCCATTATTTCCAGCTCCAGGAGTGCGAATCCTCATGTGAACTGACTCTTCCAATGAGCCGTTGTCCTGCCTGATTCACACACTTGTACTGCAAAGCTCATCCTCAGTGAGGGTTGTTCCGCAGGGCTGGCTGTAGAACCACCTGGATCTGGACACATTCTCTTACCACCTGAGGTTGGACCTCAGGACTTTAAGGGAGCTGGGAGTTCAGGCCCAACATGCCACTCATGGAGAGCGTGGCCTTGTATTCTGCTTTCGAGTGAGTAAATCTTGTCCACACATTGCCTTGAATAGACCTCCAGCTTTGCTAATATTTTTTAAAAAAGATTTTGTGCTTATTTTGCATGTGTTTTGCCCGAATGTCTGTCTATCCACCACATGTGTGACTGGTTCCCACAGAGGTCAGAAAAGGGCATTGGATTCCTTGAAACTGGAATTAGGGATGTTTGTGAGCCACTATCTGAGTACTGGGAACTGAACCCAAGTCCTGTTCAAAAGCGATACAAACTCCTAACCACCGAGCCATCTCCCTAACACCTAATTCCCACCCCCTTTTAAAATACAGTCTCACCTAGCTCAAGCTGCCCTTGAACCGGGTAAGCAGCCCAGCATGACTTTAAACTTGACCCTCCTGCTTCCATCTCCCCAGTGTTGGCATCACCCTCAGTTTTCTGTAGCGCTGGGAACTGAACATGCGAGCTGGCACACGAGCAACCAATGAGCTACATCCTCGGCCCCATTCTGTTCACACACGTCTTGAATCAAATAAGAGGAATTTTTGTAATTCCCAGTTCAGTAACGGTGCATGTCATTAGAAACTCTTTTTTTTTTTTTCTTCTTTTGGAAACATAGTCTTTTCTATGTAGGCCAGGCTAGCCCCAAACTGGTAACAGTCCTTCTGTCTCAGCCGCCCAACTTCTGGGATTGCAGGCATGCAACACCACATCTGGCTGGTGCAACACCACATCTGGCTGACAAATGGTTCAACGTTCTTTGTGATTTGGGATTAGGGTAGCTGAGCCCTCCCCCACCCCGAATCCTACTACAAGTCCGGCAACCTGCACCTCTGCTCACACTGCTGCTGGGGCACCAGCCCCTCCCTATCCATATGTCCTGTTTCATGTTCCACCGTCCCAGCAGTCAGTCATGTTTCGTTCTCTTTTTATTATGATTTTCAGACCCTCCGTCATCTCCAAAACCTAGAGACCTTTCTTATACTATTTGAGCTCAGTTATTTATTTATTTAAGTTTTCTATTTATGGTGTGTTGTGGAGAGCCAGGGAGACCTCGAGTGAGTGTGCGAAGAACAAAGGAAGTCCTGAACAGATGTGTATTGTTGACATAGGAACTGCCATGTCAGGCACCAGCGCCTCAGATCCACCAAGTAGCAAAGCCTTACCCCGGGTGAGGCCTGGAGGGACAGCAGAGCCTTCCTCTGGTCGAGTGCAGATGTTGACAGAGTGTGCAAGCACGAGTGTGTACAAGTAATTGACCCGTGTGCACAAACACCAGCAAGTGCAGCTCTTTCCTCCGGGCTTTCACAGTCTGCGATTGCCTGCCTGCAGAGACCGCCTACGAGACTAGCTGTGCTGTTTACTGCTGAGGTGTGGGGCCGCTGCTACTCCATCACAGTGCGCACAGCCCACCTGGCACCAGCTTTCCTGGGCATGTGTCTGTGTGTCTGTCCTTTCTTCATTCCCTTGCTGATCCTAGTCATCTCAGGGTGCCAAGTCATGCAAGATGCAACAGTTTGTTTTTGTTTTGTTTTAAGTAGCCTTCCTATGTGTTTAGGTGTTTAGACGGGGGGGGGGGGGGAGGGGGGCGGGGTTCTTCTCAGTCATCTCTAAAAGAAAATATTTCTGTATTCTTGAGCCTTTCATACATACATGCAATGAAATATGATCGTATCCCACTCCCTATCCCCCTCTCTCCCTTAACATATTCCCGTCCCAACTTCGTGTCTTCCCCCCCCCCCCGCAATAATCCACTAAGTCTAGTGCTGCCTGCAGGTGCTCTGGTATGGAGCACAAGGAACCTAGCAGCTGCCACGCACTCAGAATGATTCACTCAGCAGAGAGCTGCTCGGTAAGGGGTGAGGCCTGCAGAGCACCGCCCTACCCACGTCATCCTTTTGGCGGGCTTGAGCCTGTGCAGGTAACCACGGCTGCTGTGAGTCCGTGATTGGGACTAGCATGTCGTGTCCAGAAGACAGCGCTCTGCAGCACTTCTTCCCATCTTTTGGCTCTCACGTGCTTTCTGTCTCCTCTTCCGTGTTGCTTCCTGAGCCTTATATGGGGAGATGCCTCTCGATCATCTTGGTTTTCCATGTTGACTGGAATTTTCTATACCTTTCATTATACATCATTTTAGCATACGTGAGTTCAATAGATGATAATGAAGAGGTGATGAAGGGTCCAGAAAGCATTTTTGAAAGAGAGGAGACACGAACATGTCCATATACTCAAGGAAAGACACTAATTGAGGGTGAAACAGCATATGGCAAATACACAAATGAAGGGAGAGGAACCAGGTCAGAATCTAGACGGGAGATCTGAGAATGTGGAGCATGGGTAGAGGGATTAGATGGCAGAAGCTTTAACTCCTTGAGAACACACACACACACACACACACACACACACACACAAAAAAAAAAAACAGGAAGGAAAAATTTTGGCTGGCTGATCTAAATTGGCTGGACTTAGAGTCTGGTCCCTGTTTGCTCTGGCATAGGATACAAGGTATGACAGAGATGGGAAACTGGAGATGTTGAGGCATTGCAGTGTTGGCTAGACACAAGTGAGAGGAACAGATACAGACACCACCAGGGACTCCAATCAGAAATGCATTTCTAATGTCACCAACACAGTAGCTGGGAAAAGTTTTTCTTCCTCCCAGCCTGTGTGTAGAAAAGAAGCAATTAGTAGAAGGTTAGAGCTTGCACAGCAAGCTGACAAAAGACAAACAAGCTAGGGGACTGGGCATGGGAAAAGCCTGGTTGAAGTGATAGCATGGAGAACTGAACTGACCATGAACTGCCCTTACCCTTGAAGAGTAGCAAAATGGGATAGACTGGGCCACAGTTAATGATACAGTCTCCAAAGCACAATGAGACCTCCAGAAATGTCAACACTCATGATAGAGTGTAACTTTTGTTATTGGGTTATCTGTTTAGGTAATAATTGTCTTGTCTTTGTGGGGACAGGGAGTCTATGTTTCTGCTTTTCTAATCTTGAACATATGATAATTCTCATAGTGCTGGGGCTTGAACTCTGGGAGAGAGTGTGTAGTTGATATAGCCAGTACCTGCCTCAGCTAGTACCTTATAACAGGCCACTCTTGTAGCCTTTGACCTGTAAATCAGGTGTCTAGCCTTGGGCCTGGGTGCCTGAGTGGTAGACTCTCATGGCACAGGTATGCTTAACCCATGAGGGACCTCAGGAAAGTCTAAGACTTTCCACACCACCTTCTAGAAGGAATGCAATGACAGGCAGCCCTTTTCTCATAAGCATTTGAGGAGCGCTTCTCCTTCTGCACTTCGTAATAGGTCTCTATCCATGTCTTCAATTTTTAACTTCTTTCCAACTTCCACAGCTGGACATCATCCAAAAATCCCCCATGTGAAGCACCTATTTCTAGAAGTCACAGAGACAGCAGTGGCTTGAATTTACCCCCCTCCCACAACACACGTATATACACCCATACACACTTATGACTCTCATGTGTTCTGATATTTTTAGGCCCCTGACTTCCATTTTAAGGAAAAATTAGATTATTTTCTACATATAACTTTGTTCCTGGTGTGCCTGCATCAACCATGGTAGTGTGGATTCTTCCAAAGTGTGATAAAAAAAAAAAAAAATGAGTGGTTTCAGTTTCAAAGTGGGATTTTTCACCACTTAATATAAACCATTCTGGCAATGCCTAGCACATTCTATTATCTGGAGCAGGCTTTTTCTTTGAGGGACCAGAGAGTAAACCTTTTAGGTTTTATAGTCAATAGCCCAACCAGTATTCATCACAGCCCCTCAGCTCTCTCTACATAGCCATAGACAGTCTGTAAATGCCTGAGCAGGGCTGTGCGCCAGTGAAACTTTATTTGAAAGAAACAGGCAGCAGGCTGGACTTGGCCAGGGGGCCATAGTTTTGCAACTCCCGATCTACAGAGTAATTATTTATGTCTTTGGTTATTTGGCAGAGCAAGAACTGAATCTCACAATGGTGATGCTTTTCCTAACAGATGGCCAGGAGTTTTGAGGTTCTATTGACCCTTTCATGTGAATTAAGTTACACAGTGATAAATAATTGAAGGTCACCAGATTACACATGTGTGAACTCATGCAGTCTTTAGTCTGTGTGGCCATATGCAGTAGCCCCGAGTAGATTTCACATGGTTTCCCTTCAGTTTCAACTTGAGAACAGGTTAAGAAGAAAGAGTAAGTCTTGAGTTTCACCTGAGGTTTCCTGGTCCTTCTGAGTGGTTTGGGCATCACAGCAACGGCCTCAAACACATACTTAAGTCAAGCAAGGGCTTTGTTTGCAAGGAGCTTATGGTCTAGAAAAGTATATTCATTCCGTAGGGTTGCTCAAACAAAATACTAGAGATTGGGAAGCCTAAACAGAAACGGATTGCCAGAAAGCTCTTGGGCTAGAAGAGTGAGTCTAGAGTCACGGGGCAGGGCCCCTCTGGGACTGGTAGTTGAAAGCTTCCTTGCTTCCGTCCAGCCCCCAGGGCTTACCTGCGTCCCTTAGGGCTTCTCCACTTATAACTGCAGCTTGCAGTGTCTGCCTCCATTGTCCCATGTCCCTGTTTCTAAGGAAACCAGGCAATATTGGATTAAGTATCTTCTCTTCTCTAGTATGACCTCATCTGAACTAATTACATTTGCAAAGATACCGTGTCCTTATAAGGTCATGTTCTGTGGTACTGGGAATCGGGGCTTTAATATATCTTTTTTGGTGAGACACAATTCAGTCCATTACATAACAAGGATAAATTGTGAAGAATTACAGCAGTTAAGACAGAAATCTGTGCAAGGGACAGGGTGAGGGTAGGGGCAGAAGGAATAGATTATACTTGTGGGGGTCAGGTAGGTTCTGTGGATGAGTCGGTGCTTGAGTAGATTTTGGACAAGGGTGTGGACTATTTGCCAGGCACCGAAGGGGCTTGTGAATGAGTCACGAGAATGGAAGAGCGCCCCCTGCAGGTGCAGCAGCAGAGGCGACAGTGTGACACAGCCTGCTCCACCACATGGGGCTACACTGGAAAGGGGCTTTAGGGCCGGCTTCCACAGAAACTAAAGTAAGGTCTGGGAAGATGTCTCCGTGGACAAAGCGTTCATAGCACAAGCATGAAGACCTGAGTCTGAATCCTCCGAACTCACGTAAAGCCGAGCATGGTAGCATGTCTGTAATCCCCATGTTTCTATGGTGAGATGGGAGACGGAGACAGGAGAAGCCTCGGCAGCTCTTGGGCCAGCTAGTTTGATACATAGCAGTGAACAAGAAAGAGAGCCTTTCTCAAATACCGTGGGAGGGGAGGACTCACACCTGGGGTCGCCCTCTGATCTCTACACTCATGCCAAGGCGTGCACTCATACATGTGAATGTGTGTACGCTTAAATAAATAACTGTAAGGTCCTAAGCACCGTGGTGGTTTCATATGAACACAACTCACAGGATCTGTCTGGCAGCTCACTAGAGAAAGGGGGTGAATCTAATGAGAAGGCAGGAGGCTGAGTGTTATGTCCAGAGACTTCACCCAAGCTACATCTGCATGATAAACACGCCGCTTTATGCTTGACTTGCCTGTTAGTAGAAATATTGGTATTATCTAGAGATGTTAATGGCACTTTACGTAAGATGGAGAAAGTGGCAATTATTTCAAAGAATAAATACACCCATAAGTAATTTGAGGGAGCCTTAATGTTAATTGTGAGAAGGGACAGACCCTCCCCCAATCCATCATCCAGTCATGACACTAGAGGTTGAGTAATGTTTCCGTCCAGGCTCTGTGCAACGTGATTAAATGTGTTATATGTCTTTGTCCCCAATTTACAGATAAAAGCATGGAGGGTTGAAGAGGTTAAATACACGGTCTGGCCCACACAGCTAGAGACTTTATTTCAAAGATAATCTAAAAAAAAAAAAAAAGAAAGAAAAGAAAATCACATACACATATTTAATATATAAATGCTTGAATTTTTGGCCACATTTAACACAGCAGCTACTAGCCATAAAAAGTTATTTAATAATGGATATTAGAATTTTGCTTCTAAATTAAACTAATGTACATTAAGGGCTCAGTAGCTAAAGGTTAAAGAGCAAAATGACCACATCTGAGTGCTGCCACATGTCTGCCTTGTGTCTGAGATCGAATTGGCGTCGTTTAGCGTTTTCCAGCTATCACTGGCCAGGGACAAAGGATGGAGTCAGTCACAGTTTGTGAAAGATGCGTTAGCACTCTATTAGGGAAAGTGAACCGATAAGTCAACTAAAGAAAAGGTAAAGGGTGCTCTGACAATCCACCAAAGGCAGCCAAGTCAAAAGAGCCTTCCCCGCGGCACCTGGCTCTGTGTTTTCACCGTCATCCGTTATGCATCTCAGTAAAAATAACCTCATCAATCTCATTAAATTAGCAGTGTCAACTTAAATATCATAGACTCCGTACAGCACTGTTCAAATTTGCTCTGGAAAATATTTGGTTCATAAGAACCATAAACATTATGTGTTTGTGCCTGCCTTTATTTTTACCCAGTTTAAGGCAATATTCTAATCAAAGTAGTATAATTAAACGTAAAGGTTAGTGGAAAATTTTTTATTACATTCATTTATTTGTTTGCAGGCGGGCAGGAATACCCATATGCTCCATAGCCTTTGTACGGAAATCAGGAGACAACTTTGGGGAGCTGGTTTTCTCCTTTCACCACGGGAGTCCCGGGGATCAAACTCGGGTCTTAAGGCGTGGTGGCAGGCACCTTTTCCCTCTGGGTCATTTCCGAGGCCTGCTGAAGAATTTGTATTCATCTTCAGAGGAGACTGTTGAGAACCCTTGAGGAACCCCGTACAGTAGCCTCTAGGGTGACAGAGCCTGGACATGCCTGCCCTCTGTGAGACTCACGGGTCAGCCTAGCTTCCACGGCGTCAGTTTCCTACCAGGTCTCATTAGCCAGGACACGCCCAGCGCCAGGGTGCCATAATCCTATGAGGCTCCACTGTGACACAATGGCACAGCTGGCAAGGCTTCACACTGACAAAGCGTTTTACTCCATAATTTTCTAATCACCCCCCTGTTTTAGAATTCAATTAGTGCAATCTGATTTATACGATTCATAAAAGCAGAATTTCCCACCGTCGTTTCTTAGCTCTCAATTCTCAGAACATTTTGCAGGGAGCAAGGAAACCACAAAACAAGACAGATCCTTTTGGTTTTCTGGCACATTTTTTTTTTCTCTGTCTTAATCAGATCCACTGTTCTCAAGCACCTCGCTGACGGGAAATAGGACTCAAGAGCGTGATTTTCATATTACCACTTCACAATGTTTTAGTGAGGATGTTCCTATCGCCTCACTTAATCTTCGGCCTCCAGCTTTCCCCTTGAAATCAAGCAATGAAGCTCACATTCACCCTCGCCATAAACGAGTGCTAGGGGCAGGCTGGGTTTTCCTCGGTGGTAGAGGACTTACTTAGCATGCATGACACACTGGGCTCCAGCTCCAACGCTGGAAACAAAAAAAAAAAAAAAAAAGGTAGAACTAGAAAGCAATCCAGGCTGGGCCCTCCCATTCACCACACCCCAGAGCCAGCTCGGCTCATCTCAGCGCACTGATTGTGACATGCAACCCATGTCACTGGGAAGTACACTGTTACTTTTAGTGCTATTACGTATTACATTGAGACCCCTTATTTATACTGTTGGTCTGCATGTACAACCACCAGAACCCGACTGAGTCTTTTATAGCTCATATCCAAAGAGGACTTGGTAAATAGCCCCACTGTCTGCTGCTGAGTGACACTTAGAAGAAGACAGGCTTCTTAAGAGGCCGGCAAGAAAGCTGCCAAAGCCTATGAAATGAGAGGAGAGTATAAAGCACTGAGAAAAATGAAGACGAAACAACCTTTAACACGGTTTGAAATACCCCCAAAGATACACTAACTAATCCTAGGAAGGGTTCTAAATAGCTTCCTTTGTGCCCTGGAGAAAGTGTTCCTGGCTTTAGTGAGTAAAGCCATCTTTTACTGGGCTTTTTACGAGTGCAGTTAATTATATATAACTACTGAAGGTCAATTACACTAAGCTAATAACAGTACTCATCATTTATTTGGCTTTTCCTCTATGTTGCATACTATGCCAAGCTATTTACATATATTATCATATTATTCCTGTAACCGAGTGGAGGCAGGTAACATTATTTCCGTTTTACAGATTTAAGAAGAAATGATGAGCCTTGGGGATTACCCTGAAGTCACACTAAATGTTGGCATCAATATTTGAACTTAGAACTTGCCGAACTCCCAAGCCCAGACAGCCATGCAAGCAAAATGCAGCACGGTAAGAATAAATATATATATACATATAAATTTCCATTAATTATTGCAACTCTTCAACATAAGCATTTTTAATAGGGTCTAGTTATATAGCTCAAATTAGCCCCAAATTTGCAATCCTTCTGCCTCAGCCTCATGAGTATCCATATTACAAGCATGTGCCACCACACTTAGCTTTCAACCTAATCATTCTTCCTTCAATATCTGCTTCAAATTTTGGGGGAAATATTGAAGCATTTCCAGATTTAGGGTTGGAGCGCTGGGAATCCGGTTCAGAGCCTCCAATGCTAGACAAGCATAGTACTGACCTGCACTCCCAGATACATGTCTAAGTTCTGTCTCAGGGAGTTGGCAACTCAGACACCCTTCACAGAATTACCTGCTTTTCTGCTTTCCCAGGGTTTAGCCCAATGTCCTCAATGTGCATTCATCTCCAGCCACAGAGAGAAACACGCCCCCTTTATCCCAAGCTGAGTTCTTGCAGGGCTCTGTAACGGTGACTTCGCTTCTCTGCTGAGGTCACCTCTGTGAGTGAGTTTAACCGCCACCAGCTGGACATCCACAGGAATCATGGCATAAGACCGAAGGTGGAAAATGAATTTCCCACATAAAAATTCGTGGGGAATTTTTAGAGCCTGGATATTTCCTCCTCCGGTCCCTTGGTGTGCATCCTAATTTCTGTCAATAGAGCATTATTTATGTTTAGAAAAAACATAAGCAACCTCTAGACCTTGGTTACCTGGAGAAGGCCTCGGTGTTTATATTGCTCAGGGTTAGGTAAGCTTCCACAGTTCAAGCTAAACTAGTCTCCCGGTGGTGGAAGCAGCTGCCCCTTCCCCCATGCCTCCGCCTCCAGGCCCAGGGACAGAGCCAGAAAGCTTACTTACCCATATGACTTCTCACTCAGTCCATTTCAGGGAAAATGTATCGCTCAGCAAGAAGAATACTGACAGGAACTATTGTACAGTTATTTCATAGGTCATAAGACATGTTTAAGAAAATTGATCTAATATGAAATCTGTGATCTTTATTATGAACTTGCCTAGTGTAAAAAGTAGGCACACAAACAATGTGCATAATTGCAGTGTATGAAGAAGAAAGATGTGTAAGTGAAAAGAAAGTTACGGACTGAACTGCGTCCCTTAAAAGCAGCCTGATGAAGCCTTCACTCCCAGTACAACGGGATTTGAAGATGAAGGTGTGGATGAGTTGTGAGGGTTGGGTCTTTGTGATGGTGTTAGTGGTTTTATAAGGAGAGATGTCAGTAGTGAAGGAGGGGAAGGGGAAGGAGGAGGAAATATATCAGGAGATGTGCTCTCCATGAGAAGGTGGCCATCTGCAAGCCAGGAAGAGAACCCTCCTACAGTCCAGCTCTGCCGCTTCCCTACTTCAGCCTTCCCAGCTTTTAGACTCTGAAAAAGGAAATTTCTGTTTTCTGATCCATCCAGGCATTTTGTTTTGATAGCTCAAGATGACCAATTCACCATTCATTTAGAAATACCTGTTTACATATAAAGATAACGACCTTATAATTACTGTGTGTGTGTGTGTGTGTGTGTGTGTGTGTGTGTACACATGTGTGTTCATGAGAGCAAATCTGGCAGGCCTTTTCCTTGGCAATGCCTTTAACTTAGAGAACATAAACCTGCCTCTAAGATTTTTATATATATATATATATATATAAATGCAGGGCTTTTATTTTCAGTAATTTGGATGGGGTTGTGGCTAAATAGATTTTGTGAAGTTTAACTCTTCTGACCAAAAGCTTCAGAGAACCTATAATGAAGAATAAATTAAAATCTACACATCACTACATTCATTTGCACAGCAAGATTTAGTATTTTATGGTAAGAACACTGAAGCAGAATGGATTTATGTTGGTAGTTGTTGAAGCTGAGCATTGACTGTATCTGAAGACTTTTGTACCAGTCTCGCTACTTTTGTGGCTGCTTTGAAATGTGAAGTGTTTACCTTCTGAGAAAGGGAAGCTTAGTTTTATTCAACGGAGAGTAACTCAAGCATGCTCCAAGGCAGGCTCCCACCCAGGCGAGGATGACCAACACAAAACGGACCTTGTGGTTTTTAGCGTACTTTTGTTGTTGGTGTTGGTTTTCTATTGTTCGAGAGAAAGAAAGAATGTGAAGTTGGATGAGTAGGGAACTGGGGAAATCTGGGGGGAACTGGAGAAGGGAAAGAATATGATCAAAATCTTTGTACTGTGGTGGTGCTCGCCTTTAATCCCAGCGCTTGGGAGGCAGAAGCAGGCAGATCCCTGTGAGTTCAAGGTCAGCCTGGTCTACCGAGTGAGTTCTAGGACAGCCAAGGTTACACAAGGAAACCCTGTCTTGGAAAAACATTGTATGAAAAAACGTTTAATAAAATTTTAAAAATGAAAAGAAGAAAAACAGTAAAAATACACATAGTGTGAAATTGTGTCTGTGTACAGGCACATATATAGATAAGATGTGCACACAGTAATGAGTGGGCACATTCAGCTTGCAAAGACTGGTTCTTTAGTTGTGGTACCCCATAGATAGATTTCTTATTCTTTTAATGGAAAAGAACAACCTCCTGGCCTCTTTTTAAAACGTGCAAATGGTGCCAGTTGATTGGAATGAGAGAGAACGCTTCACACTCTATTTTCACAGCTGTCTTATCAGTTTCCTGGGCTGAAGTAGAGTAGAGAACAGGGTTCAGATTTGAGGGATGCAGGGTTTGGGGGCTCTGTTGTTGTAGCTTGAAGATAAGGATATCTTCCCAAGCTAACATTTTGGAGAAGAGATAATTCCCCAGAGTGGGGGAAAGAAGGGCTTAAAGGATGTCTACAAGGACTTTTATAGAGCAGTGTGAGTTTAATGGTCTACGGTGAACCCTGCCAGCATTGTGGGGGAAAATGACTTGATATCCAATTATTTTCACTTGGGAACGTTCCCAAACTAGGCAGAGTTAGACTAGATAAAACTTCTCTGTTCCATCCGCCCTTCCCCCACCTTATAATTCCCTGAACCCCAGGTGCAGCAGGCTTCCTTTGTTCAGGGGGGAAGTAGGGCATGCACTAGGTAATTAAGGAAAGTACCTTTTAGAGCTTTTGGCCTATTGACGTCACAGCATGAATGCCTTCTCTCTTGGCTTTGCTGTGGAAAGGAGAGTTTCCACATTTCCAAGGGAGTGTCTCTTGCTGTTGGGTTACTGACTGAATAATCATGCGGGTTCTCACCTCTACACAATTGTGGATTTCCCTGCCAGATCTAGGGCTTTATAAGAAGAAGAAGAAGAAGAAGAAAAAAAAATTTTTTTTTCCTTTTTGCAGAGTTTTCATTTTCCTCATAACCTAGTTTCAGACTGGAGATGTGGGCGGTACTCATCCAGGCCCTTCATGAGGCATTACACAATCTATTAACGTTACACAGAGTGCAGAGAAGGGCCTATAACCCACTTTTTAAAAGTGTTTCATAATATAGATTCTGAAATGCTGGAAAATTCTTCCGGGCATGAACTTATCAATACTGTTTCTTGATGGGAAAGATGTCTCAGAACAATGAGATACTCATTGCTTCTGTAGCTCCCAGGCTGGAAAGGGAAAGGTCGCTGAGGCGGATTGGCTGAGGGTTTTGCTTTGGGACTTGTCAATCATCAATGGTCCAAGGGTTTCGATCCCACACCCAGAAAAAAAAATGTCCACATTTGGGAAATAGCATTTGGCAGTTTTTCACAACAGATTCTTCGTCGGAAAGTTTCATTAAAATAAAACCGTACTTTAGCTCTTGTTCTCTTTGTTCCCCCAGAACTTTTAAGGTAAATTTATTGTCACCGTGAATCATATGGCAAGAATCATATGTTGGGAGCTCACCCTTGAGATCATGTGCACTGCGATTAGGTAGCTGGAAGAGTTACAGAGAAGTTTGTGAGTCACAACAGTTGTGGATTTCGGGGTGCTCTTCTTTCACTAAGTTGTTTAAAAACAAACACGCTTTTGGTGGCTACTGCACGCAAGGCGCCATTGCGGCTGCTGGTCCTGCATGGAAGCGGAGCCAAGGTTCTCACAGAACTCACATCTTCAGGTAGATGGACTTACACGAGAAAATGAACACCAGCTAATGAGAACATGACTGAAAATTTAACCAGAAGGGGATGGCAGAGACTAGATGGAAATTCATAACTTGGGGAGAGGTAATAAGCAGTTGGGACAAGACCAGCATAGCTTAATGTACTCAAGAACAGAATAACCCAAATATGGCAGACAGGGGAAAACGCACCGGAGACCAGGAAGGAGCAGACACCCCCTCATGTGGAGACTTGACGGTCAGCAAATGTGATAGAAAGACGTCCAAGAATTCTGAAGTTCTGCACAGAGGGTTTTAGTATCATCTTTGTATTTTAAGATATTACCCCGGGTACTATGTGGAAGATGAATTATATAAAGTGGTTATAATTGGGAACCTAGTGAGAGGTGATAACAGCCTGTGCAAGGATGGGGATGGAGAGAGCAGCCTTTTAGGCTGTTCTAGATGTAGACAGTACCTGTTATTTTACAAATAATTAAAATGACTCCTTGTCAGTCCAGTCTTGTTCAATAGAAACTGTTTCTTTTCCTTTTCTCTCCGAATCCTTCTTGAGACAGGGTCCAGGCTGGACTCAGACTGAGGGTCCTCCTGCTTCAGTCTCCCTAGTACTGGAATCACAGGCCAGTGCAACCACAGCTGGCTGTCCCCTCTTTTAAATGCTGGAAGTCTCTGGGTTTTGACTCTGACCTTCTTTTCCCACGCGGCCCCTCCCTTGCATTTTATTTCCAACTCTTTGTTGGTGAAGACTAAAGTCTATTTCTAGGCTGGGGTACAGCTTAGTGGGAAAGCACTTGCTCAGCATACTTGAGGTAGGGTTCAGTTTTCAGCACAGTCCACAGGCATATAATAATAATAATAATAATAATAATAATAATAATAGCAGCAACAATAATGAGCATTAGTTTGCTTTTCTGTTGCTGTGATAGAACACCATAGACTTGTAATAACAATAATAAGTGTTAGCTTGTTTTTCGGTCACTGTGGTAAAACACCATGACTGAGCACAAACTTTCAGCTTACAAGCTACAGTCCCTCATGAAGGGACGCCTAGACACGAACCTGGGAAGAGGATTAAAACCAGAGACCACAGAAGAAGGCATTTTACTGGTTTGCTCTCTAGGGCTTGCTCAGCTTGCTTTCTTACATAACTCAGGACCACCTGCCCGGGGGTTGGCACCACCCACAGTGGGCTGGGCCCTCCCACATTAATTTTCAATCAATAAAATGCCCATAGACATGTTCACAGGCCAGTCTGGGGTGGGGGCTCTACCTCTATTGGGAGCGCTTCACGCACGTTGACAAAAATAGCAAGTAATAATAATAACAATCTAAGCCCCTTCATCTCAATCTCAGTCTCAGACATTAACAACCAGTATGACTTTCAATCTAAAGGTCCAAGGTTCAAATCTTCTCTTTAGTTGGGTGTGGTGGTGCACACTTTTAATCCCAGCACTCAGGAGGCAGAGGCAGGTGCATCTCTGTGAGTTTGTGGCCAGCCTGCTCTACAAAGCAAGTCCAGGATGGCCAAGGGCTATTACAGAGAGAAATGCTGTCTCAAAAAAACCAACCAGATAGATAGATAGATAGATAGATAGATAGATAGATAGATAGATAACAGTGACTATCTCATAGGCACCTCAGAGTCAGCACACCAAAGCCAAACACATTTCCTTCACCAAAGACCCGTTCGTTCCTCCTCTTCCTGCTCCCACTACAGAAACAGCCCACCCACTGGCCAAGTAGAAATCTGGAAATCTTCCTGCTGTTCCTCACAGTCACAGAGGGTCCAGTTCTCCCTCCCCTGACAGAAGGGCTGGTCAGAGGGGAGCTTGGCCAAGCATACAAATGGTGAGCTATTAACCAGAGTGTCCTTCAGGAAGGGCTGAACCTCGATAATTAGACCAGAACCATGATACCAAAGGTGCCTGCGACTGCTTCTCAAGCATGCTGAGCAAAAGGATTTTCTGGCTCACTGCAGAAGAATGAAACAAGACCTGAAATCAATAAACCCCAAGCTCAGATGCTGTGGACTGATTATGCTTCCCCCAGATTCCCAATGAAGCTCCAGCCTTTTAAAAATAGATAACTGGCTAAGGGTGATGGCAGCCACCTGTAATCCCAGCACTAGGGAAGCTGAGGCGGGAGGCTCTAGAGGTCAGTGCCAACCAGACTAGAAAACAAGGCCATAAATGGAATTAATTAGTTAAATATGGTCTTAAAAAGTATGATCCCGTTTCGATAGGATTGGTGTCCTTTTAAAAAGAGAAAGGTCCACTCACGTCCCAAACCAGTCATACTGTCATACACATAGAGAGAAAAGGCCACAAGAGGACACTGAGAAAAAGCAGCTGCTTGCAAACTGAGGAGGGAGGCCACTCAGAAACCAACTCTGAGGGTGCCTTGACATTAGACATTTAATCTCTACAAAACTGAGAATATCAATTTCTGGAATTTAAACCAGACTGTGTTATTTTGTTATGGCAAGCCTTAGACTCAGGATGGCCTCAAACTCCGGGTTCTGTCACTTTAGTCCTCGAAGTGTTGGAACTGCAGGTGTGTGGCATATGGCATTGTCTGGCTTAGGCAGGGGTGAACACACACACACACACACACACACACACACACACACACACACTTGCACACACGCATGCACAACACACCCGTCACTTGTTCATGGAAATGGTTCTTGGGATCACAGCCACCATCTTCCCCTCTGCTAGCTCATTGTAATAATGTTATCTCTGCCACTGTCTGACCACTTGAGCAGTTGGCTCCCAGTAGGGGCTGAGCAGACCACGCCTTTTGCTCCACACAGCTGATGCTGGGGAGATACTTCCTGGGAACACGAATCTCTGAGCAGTGAGAGGGCTAGGCAGAAGACATGCAGATTGCAAAACTGTTTGCAAATCTCTGCAGTAGGCCCAAGAGTAGTCATTAAGAGTAGTTAAACATTTGTCAACGCTATGGCAGGGAGGCCTATGGCCACAGGTGGTCATGGCAGCAGGAACAGCTCACATCTCCAAACAGAAACAGGAGGCAGAGGAAACAAACTTGGGATGGCCAGAGGCTTTTAAATCTCAAAGCCCACCCACACTAGCACTTCCTCCCTAAAGGCCACACCTCCTAAGCCTCCCCAAACAGTCGCCCACTGGGGATCAAGTATTCGAATGCCTGGGAACATGGGGAGCATCCCATCCAAACCACAACTGGCCCCTATTATGGACGCCTCACTGTATTTATTTTTTTTAAAGATTGATTTATTTATTATTTATACAATGTTCTGCCTGCACACCAGAAGAGGGACCATATCTCCCTGTGGATGGTTATGAGCCACCATGTGGTTGCTGGGAATTGAACTCAGGACCTTTGGAAGAACAGTCAGTGCTTTTAAGCTCTGAGCCATCTCTCCAGCCCTGGATGCCTCGCTTTAAAGGATACTTCATGTTAGAGATTAGAGATACATACAGAGGTAGATTCATTCAAGAAAACATGGTGCCTCTTGCCGCTGTCACAATGATACAGCATAACCAGAGAATCTGAGCAATCATCCTCAGGCTAGCATACATGAGGCTCTAGGAACATACTTCCTTACTTCCTTTGCAGTAGGACCCCAAAACTAAAGATGGCCAGGTCAGAACACCACAGAGATCTGTGGTCTGCGAGACTACTGAGGAGACATCTAGTGAGCAAACTTGTCTTTCATAAACCGTTCTTTGAAAAGTTGACCTTTGTCTTCTTTACCTTTGTCTGACAGTCTAAATTCTAAAGTCACACTTCAACGATTAAGGTATTAATTTCCAGAGTCAGCTACTCCAAAAGGAGCAAGAGAAACACTGGCCATAGACCTTCTAGTCAGTAACAGTTCTTTATATTTGCAGAATCCAGAACATGCAGAGACCTCAGAATGTTCATCAATGAAATGGACCATTGCAGGGTAATGATTATTCAGGCCCCGCCCGTTTGTGGCTGATTTACACGTCCTTAAATTTCCTACAAAAGCTTTTACTGTTCACGGAAGTGGTTCTTAGGGTGACAGCCACCATCTTCCCATTGGCCAGCTCATTGTTTTCTCTACCACTGCCCGGCCCAGTAGGGGCTAAGCAGACCAAGCCTTTTGCTCCATAACACTGATGGGGAAGATACTTCTTGGAAACATCAGAGTATTTGAGCAGTGAAAGGGCTAGGTAGGAGACCTACCTAGCAAATTACACAAATTACACAAGCTGTCAAGCAGCAGTCTTAGCAAGAATGCTATAGATTGTTGCAAAAGGAATATCCTCCTCCATTAGAACCAAGGGTCCATTTTCTTGCATCTCTTAATTATTCTTTCACTTTATGGTTCTGGGAGTATTCTTGAAATGGCATGATATTAAATAATTTGTACCATATCTGTGTGTAAGTAGGCACATATATAGCAAATGAAGTGATGCCAAAACTTAACGTTACCAGCTACCATGCACTGCAGAGTAAGACTGGAATTCTTTTATTTGTGTATTTAGTTTAGAATGTTAGGTTTTCACAAATTGAAATTTTAGCTTCGAATCATTTTGATTTCCAAAGGCAACATCCTAGTTTATGTCATTTCTGGTCGTTCATCTTTTTTGTTTATTGATGCTTGAGATGGAGTCTTGTGTAGCCCAGGCTGGCTTCATGCTCCCTGTGCACTGAGATGATCTTGAACCTCTGATCCTCCTGGCTTTACCTTTCCGGTGCTGGGGTTACTGTCCTGGACCAAGGGACTGAACCCAAGGACCTGTGTGTGCTAGCCCCATCCTGATTTCTGACATTCACTAGTATAACTTTTATTTTTGCTTTAATTTTATTTATTTATTTATTTTTTGGGGACAAGTCTTGCCATGTAGTTCAGGTTGGCCTGGAACTCACCTGCACTGGGGTCCCAGATGTGTGCTGCCATGCATAGATTTATTTGGCCTCTTAATTATAACAGAGTTTGATTTGTTTAGTAGAAAATGACATAGACGTATAATACCATTCAGGTTTACTTTAAAAAAAAAATTTACTTTGTTATTGAAAACATATCCACATTTTGTGTAAGTCTTATGCGGTAGTTTTACTTTTGATACTTTATCACTAACAATTAAGCATACATTATGTGGAAATGTAGACTCTAATAACATAATTGCCAGGTTTGTCAATAAGAAGACAGGAAAAACTGTGTAAAATAGACATACAATAGCTCTTAAATACGTGTCACTTTCATCATTTATCATGGCTCTGTTAACGCAGCATGCAGACATTCACAAAAAATAGTTACATTGTCTTCAATATTTTGTCACCTTTTCATCGTAGGAAATCATAGCTTTGGACATATTTTTTAAACCACATATGAATGAATACTTGTCAGGCTAAGAGTACAAAGGTGTTCTTCTCCATCCCGTCATTAGCTTCATTGACAATGTTTAAATGTTTAGGCAAATGGTAGGCGAGGCTTTATTGCCCCAAGCCCACTAAACCGAGAAGAGGGTGACAAAGTTTTGCCACAAAGGCCCAGATAGTAGGGATTTAGGATTTCGTAGGCCACACGGTGCTCAGTGTCTCACCCCACCCCTCCTATAACACAAAGGCAGCCACAACCAATCCGTAAATAAGAGGGAGTGGCTGTGATCCCCGAAGAGCCAACAGGACACCCCCCCCCCCCGCCCCCTCCACCCCCGTCATAGCACGGTACATGAGTAAGCCAGCATTGAGAGAACGCTTTCTTCAGGGGCTTATAGTCAACAAACACAGCTGGTGCCCAGGGGACAAGTGAAGGCACGAGGAGGCTAAAGAATTCAGAGCATGACTTCAAGACACAATTTGTCGTGTAGCCTTGTAACCCCAGCTACTCAAGACACAGAGGCAGGAGGATTGATCACAAGTTCAAGGCTAGCCAGGGTGACTCAGTGAGCTCCTGTCTCAAAATCAAAAGTAGAGCTGGGGAGACAGTTCACTCAGGGAGGTCTGCATTCTGTCCCCAGAATCGGCACCTTAAGGAAGGTCTGCATGGTGGCCCTCCTTACATTGCTAGAGTTGGGGAGGCAGAGACAAATGGATCCTCGGGGCTTGCTGGCCAATCGGTCAGCTCTAGACCAGTGAGAGACCACCATCTCACAAACAAAAAGTGGACAACACTTAAGGAATGACACCTGAGGTTTTCTTCTGGGCATACACAGATGTGCACCCTCTCACACACACACAAACACACACAGGGATGATCGGGTGGACAGACAGACAGGCAGGCAGGCAGACAGTTAAAAATATGGCTGGGATATGACCCATTTGCCTCCCACCATCCAGCCTCTAGCAGCCATGAATCTGGAAGTCAGCCTTGACCTCCCCTCCCTCATCTCCACCCCCGGCTAGCCTTCTCTACTGTCCACCTTTCCCTCTCTGCCCACTACTGGATGGTGAAAAACCTGCACAAGTATGCTTAACGTGAAGTTGAGCACATAGATGGGCGCTCTTCTCCAGCACACTCAGTTCATCGCTTGCCTCGCTCCCCCAGCTCTGTATGCGCAGAGACCTTTGTCAGAGCTGTGCCTGGGGGTCTACGAAAATACAATCTATAAATACTGAGCAAGTCAGAGGGAAGGAGACATGTCGCGCTAAATACCTTTGTAATGACAATCCCAGGGAATAATTACTATTGACAGGTTTTTCCTCTCACCTATTGGGACTGCAGGCTTTAGCTGCTCAGGCTCCCTTCTATTCACAACTAATTTAACAGCAGCACAGGGACCCTGGTATCTGCTGGTGACAATAGCCAACTTGGTCAGGAAAGACAGCTTCATCAAGGCAGTAAATCTGGTCACCCAGATGGATTGGCACTTTCAGATGTCACGTGTCCTCATGTGCAGAGTTTGCTGCTAGCTCAGAGTTGGGGTAGGGCAGGAGTGAGGATGGGGTGTGCCTACAGCTCCTCACCCACTGTGGTGTAGACTATTACACTGTAGCCTGTGTAGACCGAGGGAGCCTTGGAGAAGGCTAGTGAAGAAGTAGGCTAGCGCTCCTGACAGACAGCCTTCCCAGGTTCGGCTCATCAATCACTGCTCATCTCTCAAGCCAGAGCAAGGGTAGCATGGCATCGCAGAAACAATTTAGAGGTCCTCCAGGTGGGAATTTCTGGGCCCGTGGCATTGGCCATCAATCAGGAGTGCATCCGGCGGCTACCCGCCTTAGGACAAACGGCCTATTTGAGAAGCAACGGCCCCGATGACACTGGAGGCTGCCGCTGGGGTGGCAGACACCTCCCTCCACCACTGAGCCTAGATGATGGCTTCTCAGAGTCCCCTCTTGCCCCATTGCAATCCTTCTCCACCGGGCAGCCCAAGTGACCTTTTCAAAATGTAAATTGGACTGTGTCACTCCTCCATTTAAAAGCTTTTTTTTTTTTTTTTTTTTTTTACCAGTTTCCCTTTGCATGTAGGAGAAATTCCAAACCTCTCACCGCAGCAGACAAGCATGGCCACCCTGCCCTGGTTCTTCTTATCCCGCCCCCTCCCCTAGATCCCTTCAGCGGAACCACAGCGGCTCTCTCAGTCCCGCCGGCATCCCAAGCTCCTTCTCACTTTAGTATTTCTCTAACGTTCCCTTGTTCTAAGAGTCCATAGCGTCCGCCACCCCTAACACACCAGCTTAGTCTTGCACTGAGCTCAGCTGCTCAGTGGGACAGTTGCTGATTACCGAGGCTAGGTAGGCTCTGCCCCTCCCTTCTCCCTCAGAACACCCCCCCCTTCCTCTTCTCCTTTCTCTCCCCACGCCCTCTTCCCTCTCCTTCTTTTCAATCATAAGACAACACAATTCATAAGATTACAATCATTCATGATCACCGCTCAACCCTAGACTACAAGTTTCAGGGACTGGGAATTAGTTTGCCCACTGCCCTGCTCGACTCCCAGAGACCAGCGCAAGGCCTGACACACAGTCTACAGATGTTTGCTGAGTAAGTGAACAGGCAAGTAAACAAAACCTTACCCAGCGGCTCCATCCAGGACACATCCCACCACAGGCATGCATTGTGCACCTCTGTTAGATTGTCTCTATTTCAGCTACTTAGTGGGTTAAAATAGTTTTCATCTCCCGTGATTCTGAATGTTGTCGGCTCACCCTGTTTTCTTGGGCTGTCTCATGGTTGTTTAGTTAGATGGCACCTGGGGCCAGCCTCTTCTGAAGGGACAGCTGAAGCTGGCTGCCAACAGCACACACACCGAGGCTGCCAACTGTAGCTCCGCGCCTCTCCATGCTCCTTGGATTGTTCACAATTTGGTTAGCTGGCTTTTAGCTGTAGTGTCCCCAGAGCCAGAGACTGTATCTTGGAGTCTCAGAGACTGCAAGGTCTCTAATGACCTGTCCTCAGAAGCCAGTGTCACTTCAGCTATATTCTATTAGTCTTGAGTGAGTCACAAGGCAACAGACTCAAAAAGAAGAATTTTACAAGAGATTAGCTGCTAATCCCTGACCACTGGGGCCATCTTTGGACACTGGCTCCCACAGTCCTTCAGGTTTTTGCTTTTGCTTGCTTTTCAAGACTGGTTTACTCTGTGTAACAGCCCTGGTTGTCCCCTGTTTGTAGACCGTGCTGGCCTTAAACTCACAGACATCTGCCTGCCTCTGCCTCCCGAGCACTGGGAACAAAGGTATGCGCCACCGTGCCCAGCCGCAGTCCCTCAGATCTTGACTCTGTAGATGTTTCTATTCTTGGACGATATTCTTTTGTTTGTTTCTCTTATGCTCTTGCCAGAACCTTCTAGTATCTGTGTCCTTTACTGTAACCACACTTCCTGATCAAGGTGGAATGTCTCTTCCCCAGTCTTCGGGGGCCTGAGATCAGTCATTCGGGGCTTAGTGACTCAGAGAAGCTGGTCTGCATTTGGAGGGGACTTGTGGCTGGAGAAACAGTTGGGGGGAGGGCAGCATGCTGCTGGTCAGCATCCAAGAGCCTCGGTGCTCACTGTTCGTTACTGAGAGCTGGTGCTGACCCTGGCCGCCACTCACAGCACCGAAATCACTGGCTATGAGAGCCAAGTCCGAGGAGAATTGAATTTGGGATAGTTTCAAGGGAAGGCCACGCCAGCCCTGTCTCATTCTGCCTTGTAGTGAGTGTTCCATCCAAATGTGAAATGTTCTCCCTCTCCACCTCTCCTGCACCCCCTCCGCCCTTTCCAAATGTCCTTCCAGCTGCTATTTTCGATTTTGGCCTCCAGGCAAATGTTTCACTGTAGCAAAATTACTGTAAAATTCCTTCCTGTCCTCCTACAGATAATGGAGCTCTGACTCCACAGAGCCCAGGACCATTCCCAAGAGAACCCCTAGAAACACACTGCTTCGGAAATGGCCCAAAGGCAATCCCCAAAGATGGAGCCAGGGAAACACAACTATTGTGAAAGGCTCTTGTTATAGGGTCAGGTCAAACAGTCTGATTGTTTTTAATAGCACTGGCTGAATTAGTTGAACTAGATACATTTTCCTCTGTGTGTGTGTGTGTGTGTGTGTGTGTGTGTGTGTGTGTGGTGTGTATGTGTCTGTGTGTGTGTGTATCATGTCACTTTCAAAACAACCGAGGTACAGAAAATAGTAGTGTGAAGTTTTCCAATGGGCCTGTAAACATATAACCCTGGGATATAAAAAGAATGTCAGTAGGCAGCATGTAAACAGAAAACCTTGTCCAAAAAAAAACCTGCAAAACTGCAGCGAAAGCAACAGCTTTGAAAGCAATGAGTCACGAGTCTTTTTTCTCCACCCTCCTCTCTTCTCAGATGGATGGAGGGCACAAAAGGGAACCAGCAGGGATGTTGATGCTACGACTTTCCATTACTGGCCACTTGAGCACGTTTGGAGCCGGCTGGGAGATGGTCTGAGTCAGATTCAAGAAGTAAGGCTCAAGGGTGGGGTTGTACATCAAGAAAGCTTGTAGATCTCATGTGAGGCTCTTCAGTCACACCCAGCACTGGAATACACCATGACAACAACCAATAGTAAGGCTCACATGTCACGTGTCAATAGTGGGGAGCCGTCAAATGGAACACTGTTGGAAGCATGCGCGTTATTCCGAAACAGTGTTCCTGAGCTCTGATTATTCCCTTTGTGCCTCGGCTATGAACATACATTTCTGTCTTCGTATTCATTAGCTCAGGACTAAGAGCTCGGATATTTGATTTGGGGGTCGATTTTAAAGTTTTAGTCTTACTATTTCTAATTATGTGTATGTGTGCATGGCTGTGTGTGGGTATGGTCAGGGGCGTGCAGTGACCTCGGAAGTCAGAGGTATGGAGTCCCCCTGACGCTGGAGCTAGAGATGGTTCCAAGCTGCCCAACATTGGTGCTAGAAACTGAACTTGGGTCTTTGCAAGAGAAGTGAGCACTCTTCTTTCTTTCTTTCTTTCTTTCTTTCTTTCTTTCTTTCTTTCTTTCTT
>NW_026596131.1:1680162-1692699 GCF_907164565.1 Psammomys obesus | reverse complement strand
CTTTCTTTCTTTCTTTCTTTCTTTCTTTCTTTCTTTCTTTCTTTCTTCCCCCTCCCTTTTTTTTCTTTTTGGTTTTTCAAGACAGATTTCTCTGTGTAGCCCTGGCTGTTCTGGCTCTATTCGCTCTGTAGACCAGGCTAGCCTCGAACTCAGAGATCCACCTGCCTCTCCCTAGTGCTGGAATTAAAGGCATGCGCCACCACCACCCAGCACCCAATGAGCACTCTTAGCTTCTGAGCCTGGGCTAAGTCAACCAAACCCTAACTAAATCATAGCTACATGAACCCTGTCTGCTAACGAGTCCAACTGTTTCCACAGCTCCCCAAAGAGCACCACATGCTGGGGATGAGCCAATGGGGGACCATTTCACATCCCAACAGTTAACATCTTCGTGTTTTAAGGGCAGATCCTGAGACTTTATCTGAGGGAACCCATGTTAGTTAAATTCAGAGAGGTTAACCCTGAAATAAGTGTTCATGTGCAAATAGCTTAAGGTGTGAAGGTATGGGAAAATAAACAGTAAAGCCTAACCTACTTAGGCAAGTCTGAGAGCTAACACGGAGGACACAGGAGGGGAGGCCCATGTGAAGGTGAGGAGTCGGGGTATTTCCTCATTCCTGCTGATCAGTAGCTAAGGGCTCTGAGGGGAGTGACATTCAGGCCCTTCTGGTCTATCAAGCAGTAGCCAGAGAGTGCCTCCAGGCAAGGAAATGGCCGTGCTGGCCACGGGGAGTCTGGTAGCTGTGCAGCAGAGGCAGTAAAGGCAGAGACAGAGGACAGAACTCTGAGGCGTCTACCACACTCCATTCCAGTGTGACTCAGCTTTGGGGGGGGGGGGGAACCTTTATATGCTGTCAGGAATGGGGTCTTCTTCGTGCCGGTTTCCCTGTGTGTTCTTCAGTCCTTTTTCATTTCTCCATATCCTGTTTTAGAGAACCCACCCCAGCAGGGTGAATAAAAGGTAATGACACCAAAGACTGGTTCTATTGCAGTTTCCTAGTCTGACAATTCAGGGCCTTCTGGTCCCCAAAGCAAGATCTTCATGAAGGTGAAATTTTAAATTTTAAAACCTGCAGCAACACAGAGAGCTGACCCCCAAACAGCCTGGGTGTGGGTGTGGCTTTGTTGGAGGAGACGCATGACTTGGGAGCAGGCTTTGAGGTCTCCTAAATTCCTAGTGGCCCAGTCTTTTGCCTGGGAATCAAGAGGTAGAACTCACAGCTCCTTCTCCAGCACCATGTCTGCCTGCGTGCCACCATGCTCCCCACCATGACCATTAAGGACTAAACCTCTGGAACTGTAAGCATGCCCCCAGTTGCTTTCCTTTGTAAGAGTTGTCGTTGTCATGGTGTCTCTTCACAGCAACAGAAACCCTACCTAACACGGTACCCCACTGGTACATGTCTCAAGCAAAGCTGGAGCTTTTTGGAAAATCAGCGTATGGGGAGCTGGGATGATGCTCGGTTAGTTAAGTGCATAGAGGCTTAAGTTTGGCTCCCCAGCACCCACATAAAAAGCTGAGTATGGCCATGAGAGTCTGTAATCCCCATGCGGAGGAGGCAGAGCCTGGAGGATCCCTGAACCTGAGCTCCAGGTTCTCTGAGAGAGAGACCCTGCCTCAAACACTCAGGTGGAGAAGCCATTGAGAGTTCTTACCCAACATCAGCCTCTAGCTTCTACACATACACACAGGCTCTCGTGCACACACACGCATGCACAAACACGTATGTACACATACATAAATAAATAACACATTGGGTACGTGAGCATCAAAGGGTCTGAGTGTGCACCCACGTATGTATGTGTGCTGTGTGTGTATGTAAGCTAGTTCACTTACAGCTGAAACACTCATGACATGCTTAGTCAAATAAACATTACAGGAAAATAACAACACAAAACCCTGCCTTGCCTTCCCTATGGCATTACAGTTCTCCAGCTTTTACACCCTAAGAACATGTGGGCCCAGGTTTAGACTCACAACTTTTTCTTTCTTTTGGAGTCAGGGTCTCACATAGTCTAGGTTGGCCCCCAACTTGCCATACAGCCAAGGATGGCCTTGATCTTCCTACCTCTGAGGCTCAAATGCTGGGATTACAGACACACAGCACTATATCTGGCTTAGGATCATGACTCTGTTCCTGAGGTATTTTAGCTGTACCTTTGGCTATTCTTCAAATCAGTTTGGATTCAGGGTGTTTGCTCTGATTTTCCCCTCACCATCTCGGACTGTTTGCTGTATCGGCTACTGTGTATCTTGGACCTTCTGCCCCCTAATTGACACATTCGCATGCACAGACGTTATTTTTTTTTTTCTCCCATGCCTACCCTCCCTAGAGAAAATAAAATAACCTTCAAATAATAAAATCTGGATAGACGTGATGGCTCACACCTGTAACCCTAGCACTTACATTGCTGAAGCAGAAAGATAGAGAGTTCAAAGACATCCTGCTCCTCATAGCACGTTCCAGGCGAGCCTAGGCTACAGACTGAAGCCCCAAAACAAACAGAAACCAACCACCACCGACAAAAGATGGGGGATGGAAGAAGACTCCACGTAAGTCACCGAGGAGAGACTTGGGATGTGTTTCTGGATCACAGCCAGGTGGCATGTCATCAATGCCATCATCATCAGAGTAGACTGGAGAACCCTGTGATGAGTAAGCAGTGAGTCTGGTTTCCAGGCCCAGAGACCCACCCCAACACAACAACTGCGAAACATTTCTCTTTGACTGACAGCCTAGGATCGGCTTTCGCTCTATATTTGGGCACTCGGGAGATGCTCAAAAGGAGTGGAAGATCAGATCAGAGCAGAGACCTTTGGAATCATGCCTGGTCCTGTAATTGTAGTCAACAGCTCATGGGTGAAGAGGTCATGGGCACTACAAGGGAACGCTGCCGTCGTCGTTCTGCTGAGACACGTTGTCAAACCGCCTTCTAAAATAGTCAGGTGTGCACGAAGGTTAGTGTTGCGCTCAGCCTTGGCCAGACTTCGCTGAGCAGTGGGGGGCAGGCAGTCAGGGCAGAGCCACAACTGGGCCCGTGCTGAGAGCCTAAGTGACTGTGGAGACCTCAGCCCTAAATTTGACATCTAAATCGTCTCAGGGAACATCCCAGAAGAGGAATCTCAAAGAATGAATGAGCCAGGGTACGGGGATGGCCATGCTGGGCCGTGATGTCTTCTGAACATGGTGTGGCCATTGGAGTCATGACCTCAGTGAAGCTAGGATACCTGCACAAGACCCTCCCAAGACCAAGCAGACCAGTCAGCTCAGATTCCAACAGGCAGCACTAGTTAGACCCACTGGGTTATTAAATAAAGGGGAAAAAGTAAGGAGGGGACATGATGGGGGACAATGGGAGGGAGTTGGGGGTGGATATGATCAAGATACGTTGTTACTTGTCCAAGTATAAGATGTTCCTTTTTCTTTTTTTCTCTGAAGTCAAAATATAGAGGCAAACATGAAACTGAGAGTAAGGGAAAATGCAGACAGAGGGCCTGGCAGAACAGAACAGCAAGAGATGAGTCGTAAGCAGATGTGCGGCAGGGCTGAGGGGGTTGGGTTAGGAAAAGACCAGCTCCTGCAGGAAGTGAGTCTTGAGCCAGGCCCTGAAGGAAGCAATTGACAAATGTAAACTCTCCAGCTGGCCTGAGGGAGGAGGCTGGGCATGTGCGGAGTTGTGTAACTCCAATGTGCTTTGACCTGTTTGCCTGCAGACTTAGGCCAGCCCCGGAGTTCGCCAGCCTCTGTCTGTATGTCTGCACAAACCCTCCGTTTTGATCAAAAGAATGCAGTATGTTTGGCACTGAGTGTACCCCATGGATGATGTCATGTCTGTAGCTCAAAGTCAGCTTAATGTCACCTGTCAAGAAAGAAAACAGAAAATAACAGTTGTTCTGGCTTTATTTTACCTTCTGTTTTCAAAGTTCATTTTTAGGTTATGGATTTTCATCTTGACTGCAGTTCTTTACATACAAAAGTCATTTTATAAAAGGTCTGGTTCCTTGCCATGGAAGATAGAACTTTTGGAAGTGCAATTTTAAATACTGTGTTGGTATTTGTGTGTACAGGAATGGGTCATCCATGTCTGTTTAGCACATGTATGTGCGTTGCCTGTAGGGCCTGGAGAGGGTGTCAGGGCCTGGGAGTTGGAGTTACAGGCAGTTGTGTTTCCAGGTGGGTGCTGGCAACTGAACTTGGGTTTCCTGGAAGAGCAGCTTTTATCCATCCAGCTCCTGGAAATGCAAATTCTTGTTGACACACTGTGCTAATTGAAACAGAAGTCCTCTTGAAAAACAACAAAAGCCAAACAAAACCTACTCTTTGCTTTGCAAGAAGAAAGAAAGCAAGAGAGACATAATAACACAGCCCGCAGATTGCTTTCTCTGAGGAAGATATCAGCTATAACTTGCTCCTCAGCTGTAATGAAAACACATTTTGAAGTCCCTTGCTTATTCTGGCGAGATAAAAACAAGTTGTAATGAAACCACTTCTGTCAAGACGAGACGCTCTCTTCTTATCTCCACTGTTAAAGGCGATCCAAGAAATACTATTTAAGGCTAATTTTGCTGCCCTTTTGAAGAGACTTTTGAAACCAAATTAAAAAAAAAAAAAAAGTCTCAGACAATAAACTGAATCGGAAGGACCTCCTCGGCAGTCAGTGTCAAATTACGTTGTTCCCCTGTCTGTGGGTAAAGCAGAGAATCACTCTCCTCAGAGCTGCCAACCCTTACAACAACCACTACGAAATTCGACAATAAATGGAAGTGACAGCCTACTCCACTAGATTGGGAACACATCTGAACTTGCACAGAAAGACAGCTGGACTTGAGTTCATTTCCCTAGAGGCTGGGTGACGGCAATACCTAATGAAAACAGTGATAGGCACATATTCATTTTCAAGGCGTTAGCAGCCTGAGCTCTGGTTCCAGTCTCACCACAGAACCGAGATCAATTTTCACATCTTTTCACTAAATGGATGGGATGTGAAATTACTCCTATTGACAATAAGCATTCTCAAGGGCTCTGGTAATTGTGTAGCCCAGCACAGCAGAAAAGAGGCACTAACAAAAGCACCTAGACAATCGCTTACCATCAATTTCCTCTGGTGCTGGCAGACGCGAGAGTAACTGCAGTTCTAAAAAAATATGAGGTGTTGAGCAAAGCCTGTGCCTTCGCCATTAGTAGCAAGCCCAGCCAACAAAACGCAGGTCATAGGTGATTTCTTTTCTAGCAATTTCTGCAAAGTTTGTGACACAGAATCTAGTCCTAACCAGAATTTATGGATGGGGAAAAAAAAAAGCAAAGGCTATCAACATTTATGGTAATTTCTGCATATCCACTCCCCTTCCCCCATCTCACTCCTCCCGACTTTAATTCTGCCCCATTTGTGAGATGAGCACCAGATGACCTCTCTGACAGTAGACCCTATGTGACAGACAGTTCTGTCTACACCCCCATCTTTAAAGATCTGACCTATGTGGCATGCTGGGGTTGGAGACGGCACGTGGCCCAGCCTTCTTGCTGTTGTTTTATTTTCCTCAAGTACGCTGCCTTTATACTAGGAACAGAGACTATAAGGCAGCAGCAAGCCCGCTGCTGAGGTGAGGGAGGCCCAGGCACAGAGCACGGTAGAGGTTGTGCAGGTCTAATGTTGCCTTCAGGGAACAAAAGATGACCCAGCATCAGTAAGCCGCCCTCTTGGGAGGATGCCCCCAGGTCAACCTCCCCGCCATTGTACAAATGACGCGTTCCCTCTAAAAGATGCCATCTAATTCAACCCAAAGTAAATCTAATAAAAAGCACTTTCTGCATTCATATAAAAATAACCTAAGTAGGAAGCTGCTATTTTGACAGCTTGACAATAAAAGTATAAGCAATGGGAGAACGATTTTGAGGAAGTACATTGAAAATTGGAATTAAAAAAAAAAAAAAGAAGTTACAAGATCAGATTTGCCCTTTAGGAAATTCTAGCTCCGTTTAGGCTCTGAGTTGCCAGTCACCAGAAAGGCACATTTCTTTCACACCTTTACCTGTCTAAAGTTACATAAACAAAGAAAAGTTCTGTTGTATTTTATGTTTCTGTTTGTTATAAAAGAACTTCCTTTTTATAGTCCCAGATAGGAAACCAGATAAGAGAGGGCAGCCAGCACTTACTTAGCATCACACGTGATATGAGGGGCTGGCTGGATCTAGACCATCATAAAAATATTACCTAAGTTAGTGCTCACAGCACAGTGGGGCTGCTAAATCCGAGGGAGCTGGCTCCTCAGCTCCGGCTCCTCCTTCCACATGCCAACATGGCACACAACCTTCCTGATCTCCAGAGAAATAAGATACAGTAAAATTTACTTGACAGAAAAAAATTTCATAATGAGAATAATGTAATACATTGTGTAATTTTTTTTTTTTTAAAGACACGTTTTACTTCAAGTTTTATGTTTCTGGTCTTAGTTTTATTTTACTTGAACAAATTTGTATTAATTATAACAGGTCTCAGGGCAGGCTGACTCTATGCTGATCCCTACATGAGACTCTAGTATCAAATGATTAAAAATAAAAAGCTGTTGTCTGATTCTCTTGGTCATTTCTGCTTGTTTTACTTTTTGAGAGAGGCCCTTGCCAAAGGCCAGTGGCTAGCCTAGAACCCACTGTGGTAGCCAAGGCAGGCTGGCTTTGAAACTGTGGCAGGGGCGGAGGAGTATTGGGTGTTTGAACTTAGGGCTTTGTACACAGTAAGCAAGCACTTGTCATGTCTGTCATTTTCTTCTCCGTGTAGGCCTTCTGTAGCTCACGCCTAACCTTTGTACTTGGTGACATCACACAAAATCATAGACCTCAGTTCTCCCAAAGAAATGTTGGTTTTTACTTAACTGTGAAGACAGACATTTCTTGACAGTAGAAGCCTGCTTGAGAAGGGTTGAAATGATTGATGGCTCTCACTGCCCAATAAGTTAAGAGGCATTAAGTAATTCAGGGTTGTGTTCCTAACTGTTGAGAACAAACACCTTTAGTCTGCTACTTGGAAGACAGAAGAGAGGCACTGGGTTGGTTTTGTTTACTTGGGTGATTTTGGAGAATGGCTCTTCTGCTTCCACATCCCGGTGCCGGGACCACAGCTGTGCACCGCCATGCCTGTGAGAAACTCCATCTTCCTTGCAGTTCTCAGATCCATTTCCGTTATCTTTCCTTCAAAGCCTTTTTTTTTTTTTTTTTTTTTTTTTTTACTGTAAACTATCCTATCTCTGTTAATTTGATCTTGTTTCCTTAGCTGTCCGGGATCTTTACAGACTGGCGATTCCTCAAATGAATTCTATGGAATGCTGTTTTGTAAGAGTGTGCACACGTGCGCATGTATGCCCACCCCTGCCTGCGCTCGCCACAGCACGTGTGTGCAAGTCAGGAGACAGTTTATACGATCAGGTTTTCTCCTTCTACCACGTGGGCTCCAAGAATTGAATTCGGCTCTTCAACCTTGGCGGTAAATAACTTTATCGGCAGCGCCATTCCGCAGCCCCCCTAAGTAAAGGCTGCATTTGCTAATACGATTCTTTCAGATGAACCTTTTGTTCGTTTTTGTTTTCCAAGACACGGTTTCTGTGTAGCTTTGGCTGTCTGTCCTGGAACTCAATTTGTAGACCAGGTTTACCTGGAACTGAAAGATCTGCCTGTCTCCGCCTCTTCAAGTGCTGGGATTAAAGGTGTGAACCAGGATGCCTGGCTCAAATGCATTCTTTAGGGAATGCTTGAGGAAAGAAAATCAAATTACTACTTGGTAAAGGCCAAGTAGTTCATGTTAGAGCAGCCATTCTTTAGACAAAGCCAGACTTTAAAAAAAAAAAAAAAGTATATATATATATATATATATATATATATATATATATATATATATAGTTCTTGAAGAATACATAAAACAAACAACTATGTTAACAAAGAATTATTTAAAAACAAAACAACAACAATAATAAAAAGCGAGCAAGGCATGGTGGCACACACATTTAAGCTCTGCATTCGAGAGGAAGAGGTAGCAGGCCACTGTGATCTTGAGGCTAGCCTGGTCTATATAAGGAGTTACAGGCTGGTCGGGGATACACAGTGAGACCCTGTCTTAAAGAGGGGGAAAGGCGGGAATGGCAATGACATGATAGCAGGATTGGTGAACTCAGTGTCTAATGAGGACCCGTGTCTCTCGAAACCCACTTTAACCTCAGACGTTATTAAGGAAGGTTGTTCTCTGAGCCTTCCCTTTTGTTTGGTTTTCAGTTTGTTTGTTTGTTTGTTTTTGAGACAGGGTTTCTCTGTGTAGCTTTGGTTGTCCCGGAGCTCATCCTTGGGCCTTCTTGAAGGGGTGTGCATTGCTGTGCATTGAATGCAGTTTGGATCTCATGAGTCCCCGAAGCCTCATGCAGCAGAATCTTGGTCCTCAGTGTGGCAGCACTGGAAGACAGTAGAACTTGTAGGAGTTGGGGTCTACTAAGAGGAAATCAGGTCATCGGGTATAGAGTCCCTGGGAGAAACTAATGCTGATCTTGCAAAGTAAATGAGTTCTCATGAAAGTGAGTTTTTAAAAAACGTTTAAAGTGTATTATCATCGCATATTTATGTATGTATGTGAGCACGTGTATATGTCTGTACCGCAGTCCATATATGGAGGTCAGAGGACAACTCTGTGGAGCTGTGCTCTCCTTTCACCTTTATAGGAGTTCTGGGAATAAAGCTCAGGGCATCGGGCATGTATAGCAAATGCCTTCACCTACTGAGCCAACTCTCTGGCCCTGAAAGTGAGTAATTATAGAAAATTCGAGACTCATCTTGGCCTCCAGCTTCCTGCCTCACCATGTGATCGCTTCCTTTTACACTCCACACTGACGCCATCTGCCATGTTGTAATGCAGCCAGACAGGCTCTAAGTAGAGCCAATGCAAAACTGTATGGACTTCCAGGCTCCAAAAGTGGAAGTTAAGTAAGTCTCCTTTCTCCACAAAATGTTCAGGGATTTTGCTATTGCTATAGAAAATTGTCTACGGCATCTCTTGTCCTCCCTCAAATGCTTTCTGAATCCTTCACCCCGGGAGCAGGGATTTTAATGAACAAATTTTGAGGAGCATTTGTAGCTTGTCCAACCTGCCACCTGTGGGCCACGTGTGCTCAAGGATGACTATGAACATAACCCAACATAAAATTGTAAACTTACTTAAAACATTATAAGGTGTGTGTGTGTGTGTGTGTGTGTGTGTCTTTAAAAAAAGACATGAACTTTGTAGATGACAACAGCATCTCTCACTGTCAAAAGGTTGGACTTGCCTGCAAGAGGGTTTTATGAAAGCTTACTATTGGTACTACCAGCACAAAAATAAGACCATTTCAAGCCAGGGATGGTGGCACCTGCTTGTAATTCTAGCGCTATGGAGGATGAGGCAGGAGGCTCACGAGCAAATGAAACAACGTCTCAATAAATGGCTGGGCGAGGTGGCACACAGCTTTGATCCCAGCTCTCAGGAGGCAAAGGCAGGCAGATCTCTGTGAGTTTCAGGCCAGCTGGGACTATACAGCGAGACCCTGCTTCAAAAATACATAAATTAACAAAGTAGCAAAGCAGAACTTGGTTTTTGTAGGATCAATGGGAAGGCGCCAACACTTATGCTCTAGAGTTACCTGCTTCTAGAGATAAATACTCCTAACACCACATTCTCTAGGCACGACCAGCCTGCAACCCAGTTGCAGGAGCCCCTTCTTCTGGGTCTCCGATTTATAGAAACACAAATGATAAGAATGAAACAGGAAACCCCGCCCACTAAGCACAACTGTCATTGATGCTGTTGATGCCACCTGTCTGATTCTATTATTGCTCTCGGGCTGTTCGGACCTTTGCTTCTTGAGGGTGGTTAAGGCTCTGTTTCCACCCTTCTTTTTCTCTCTTATTTGTTACCAGCTCTCCATTGTTTTCTAGACTCATCTCTGAACTCCTCTGCTCTCTAGACTGAAGAGGGGCAAGCCATCTGTGCCCCTGCTAGGAGATCATCGCCTGTGTGAGAGTAAGACTTTTAGTGTAGAAATTGCTTGGGGTCACCCACATCCCTCTGAGTAAGCCCAACTGACAAGTAAAACTCACTGATTTACAAAAGTGGGCTCAGATGGAATCATTTCTTTGGTTTGTCACTGGTGCAAATACGGGGTAAATTCCCATTTGTTCATGTCTTTCCAGGAAAAGTTCACACAGCAAATATGTTTCCACAAATTACCAAATTGGCTGACTGTGTGTGTCTGTGTCTGTGTCTGTGTCTGTGTAGGCCAATGGTCAACTCAGATGTCAGTCTTCAGACACTGTCCATCTCGTTTTTTGAGGAAGGCTCTCTTGCTGGCCTGGAACTCACTGATTAGACTGAACAATCAGCCCCAGGGACCACCTGTCTCCAGCTCCAGCTGGAGTTTTTAATAAGAAACCCTGAATTTTTTTTTTTTTTTAATTTTTTGCTTTTTAGAGACAGGGTCTTACTGTGTAGCCTTGGCTGACCAGGAACTCTTTGTGTAGACCAGGATGGTCTTGAACTCACAGAGATCCACCTGCCTGTGGACCACACGCCCAGCATAGTATTGTCATGTTAAGCACTCAGCTTTTTTATATGACATCAAGGGATTGAACTCAGGTCCTCGGACTTACACAGCAAGCACTTTATCAGCTCAAAGAACCGTGTCCCCAGACCACCCGTTTTTCTTCTCACATGTCCTGTTTTTAAGAGAAGTTTCAAGACTTCCCCTGCTCGAAAGCTAACATATCCATTAGCATCAGGGATGCTGGCAGCAGACACAAAACTCCTGGGTTAGCAACAAAGAGCATTATTGTTCTTGAAGTTGCATAAAGTGTGACATTGCCTCAGTCCCTGTTGCTCCCAAGAGTAATACAGAGGTGTCCAGGTAAATCCTATGCAGGCAGTAGGTGTGCGTCGAAACTGAGGAATCCTGACATGCCCACCCAGAGGGAGAAGTTATATCATTATACTCACTCAACAGAAAACCAATCTGCCTTTTGCTCCAGAAAGAAATGTAATCTCTATCTTCCAGTACTCTTCCTTATAGAAGCATTCGGGTAGTCTAGGGCAAAAGCCCCCGGTGGCCTTGCTCATGACACGAGCAGGAGCTTGGCTAACCCACAGGGAATGTTATCCTAGCAGCTTTTCCATCACTGTTGGGTAACTTTGTAATCTGACGTAATTCGAAACTAACAGAAAGTTTTTGAGAATCGTATGACGTCCTCCTTCATAACCCCGGACTGGCTTATTACAGTCCGCTGCATGTGCTTTCTCTCCATAGACAGACAAAAAATAGACCCACATGTGGACAACGGCTAGATGTGCTCCATGCAGACATTGTCAGACAGATAGAGACTATGATCTGAGAAGTTTGAAAACAGGTTGGGAACCTTATACTTTTCTACTGCTAACCCGCTTAGTTCTACTTTCCTGAAAACTAGGACATTCTGTTATATAACCTCGGAGAGGTTAACAGAATCAGATTCCGTCAGTTATCCTAATGGCTTCCTTTATAGCTGTTTTAAGCCTAGTCGAGGATGAGGTCTTGAATCACCCACAGTTGTGACATGGTGTCACCCTTATTTGTAATCTCAACAGTTCCTTGGTCTTTGTCTTTCTTGTTCTTACCATGTTTTTAAACTTGAGAACCAGGCCAGCGTATGGTCTTGCAGTGTCTTTAATCCCAGCAATCCTAGCAGAGGCAGGAGGATCTCTTTAAAGCCAGCCTTTTCGGCCTAGGGAGTTCTAGGCCAGCCACGGTTACATAGTGAGATCCAGTCTCTTAAAAAAAATTAATAAAATAAAATAAACTTGAGGATCAATTCTTCCATAATGTATCCTTCCAATTGCATTTGTCCAGTATGTTCTCCTGGTTAAATTTGGTTAAATTTGGGTTGAGGAACTGAAATAACCTTGAGTGTTACTCAATGTTTTCCAACCTCCATCATGAAACATGTGACGGAGATTCATTTAATACTGATGGTATCAAATGTGAGCATTTGGTTGAGATGGTGTCTGCCCAGATCCTCCACAGCAGAGTTGCTACCCCTGCCTTGGTACTGAAAATATGTATTTATGGGAAGATATTTTGAGATTATGTAAATATGCCCTTCCCATCTAAAGTTTATCCATGAGTTTTGGCATCCATTGATGATTTTCTAACTATATCACTCACCAATTGGGGTTGCTAGTAGTAACAGCAAAGATTTCTCTTATCCACTAGCTTAAGTGTATGTGTGTGTGTTTGTGTGTGAGAGAGACAGTGAGAAAGAGAGAGAAAGAGAGAAAGAAAGAGAGATTTACAGATTCCTATTTTGTTGACTGGGTTGTAATCTATCAATACTATTATTTATTAGCTTGCTAACATTATTCTAGATTTAGCCTGAGTCCCTCCCAGCATCTTCCAAATTCATCTTATAGTTTGCTAATGTCAGTCTTAACCATATATATATGTGTGTATATGTATATGTATATGTATATGTATATGTATATGTATATGTATATGTATAT
>NW_026596131.1:1631919-1680152 GCF_907164565.1 Psammomys obesus | reverse complement strand
TATATGTATATGTATATGTATATGTATATGTATATGTATATGTATATATGTCAGTGTTTGCTTTCAGTGGGAAGTAGTATTTGGAACCAAGATTTTATCACTTGGTGTCCTCTTCTACCAGTGTGATTTTTTTTTTTTGTTGTTTACACTTTCTTAGGAAATAGAGACAGAACAACAACAACATCAAAACATAATCATGAGTTCATGTTGCATCTTTCTTTGTAGACCAGGTGACTTCGTACCCACATAGGCCGGCCTCTGCCTCTCTAATGCTGGAATTAAAGGCAGGCACTACCAAGCCCGGCCTTCATGTTGCTATCTTTAATCCAGATCCGGCCTTCATGTTGCTATCTTTAATCCAGACTGCAAGACTCAATCTCTCCATATTAAGCCTACAGCAAGGAACCTGGATCCTGTTATCCTGAATGTGTTTACTCAATTGGGCTACTTTCAAATTTAAAGAAGAAAACAAAAAAAGAGGTTGAGAATTTCAAACACATTATCATTGTGACAAACAAATTTACTAGAATTAAGATTATTTTTTTATAAGGTAAAATCTGTCTATACAAATCTTCACTACACCTTTCAATGAGTTTCGACAAAGACATGCATCCCAGGTAAGAGTTAGACTCTGCACAGCATTGTGGGAAGTTCTGTCATGTTTCTCACTCCTGCCCCATTCTACTTTTAGGCGTCTACTTTTTTTGAACACCCCACCCCACCTCGCATAGTTCTAGTTCTCTTCGGTTACTGTGCTAAAACCATGACCAAAAGCAACGAGGGGGGGGGAAGGGTTTATTTCAGCTTACCCTTTCAGGTCCCAGTCTGTCACGGAGGGAAGTCAAAGCAGGAACACAAGGCAGAGAAACTGAAGCAGAAGCCATGGAGGGATGCTGCCTACTGGCTTGCTCCCCATGGCTTGCTTGGTCTTATACAACCCAGAACCACATGCCCAGGAGCTCACTACCCACGGCACAGTCACGAGACTCATTAACAAAATGTCTCACTGACCTGCCACAAGTCGATCTGATGGAGGCAATTCTCAACTGAGGTCCCTTCTTCCCAGGTGACTCTAGCCTGTGTCGACCTGACAAAACTAACCAGTACATTCACCATAAATGTTGCAGTTTCCTGCAACAGAGAATGGAGTAGGAAGTGCCCATCTGAATCTAGCCTATTGTGCTCAGCAGAGTATTTGATGGATAGGTCGTGGCAGCCCGTCCAGCAGTGGTTAGTTTCATTTCAGTGCTCAGTGCTGACTCTATTGGAGTCAGTACAGCAGCGTTTAAAAACTGCATTCTTGTATCAGTTCAGGGGTGGTATGATCAAGGCATGGCTATTCACGTACGGGTTTTTTTCACAAGCACATGTTTCTGTGACTCTTGGGTATGTATGCATGACACTGGAAACTAACAACTTTGTTTTTTTTTTATTCTTTTGCTCTTTCGTTCTTCCATTCTTTTGTTCTTTCTCTCTTTTATTTTGGTTTTTCAAAGACAGGGTTTCTTTGTGTAGCCTTGGCTGTCCTGGAACTCACTCAGCAGACCAGGCTGGTCTCAAATTCAGAGATCTGCCTGCCCTTTATCCCAAGTGCTGAAGCTAAAAGCGTACACATCATGCCCAACGATGATGATGATGATGAGAAACTGCCCAACAGTTTTCCAAAGTGCTTGTACTCTCTGACCCTCTACCAACGATGTGTGAGAAAGCCAGTTGCTTCACACCCTGATGATCTTAGGCCCTCAGTGATTGTGACTGTAGCTGTCTAACATGTGACAGAGGACCGGCACTCAGGACAGTTTTAATCTGTGGCTCCCTGGCTGTTTACAAGTTTTTATGTAGACATGTTTCCTTAGTGTTACCTAGCAGTGGACTTGCTTGATCAGCTGGCAACTCTACGTTGAATCATTGAAGGAACTTCAAGGCTAATTTTTCCCTGCAGCTGTATCACTACTTACAGTCCTTCGAGCAGTGGATGAGGGTTCCAATTTTTCCATGCCATCATTGACCCTTGTTATGTAATACTTGTTCCCCGTTCCTACATCTGTCTGTCTATCTATCTATCTATCTATCTATCTATCTATCTATCTATCTATCTACCTACCTACCTACTTTGGTGCTAGGGGCTGAACCCAGACCCTTCATGCATGCTAGCCATGCATCCTGTCACTGAACTATATCCTAGACCCAACCTTTTTCTTTAAAAATTATAACCATCACCATGATAATTAAAGAATCTCATCTGAGATATTTATTCATGAAGTTTTTAAAAAGGCAAATCTTGATATGCAGTGTAAGGCTGGTCTTGAACTGCCAGGGTTCATATTCCTTCCTTTGCCTCCAGTCCTGGGATTAAAGATGTGCCTCCAAAGCACCCAGCTCCTCTGAGATGTTTAAATAGTAAAAAAGAAAAACTATATATAAAAACAGTGAAGCCCAGAGGATGACCTTCATATCTGTGCTGAAAGGCGTAATGAACCGTCCCCATAAGACTCGCTGGTGGCGCAGTGTAGGTACGCATGCGTGTTGCATGCACATGTGTGTGACTATTTTGTGTATGTGCTTTTTGGGGTGTGTACCCAAGTGTGTCTGTGTGCACGCGTGTGTGCTTGTGCTTGTGCGGATTTGTAGTTGCAGCGTGTGCACAGTGAAAGTCGCCTCGTGAGTGAACAGGAGGATGGGCACACCCAACCCAAATATCTTTTAAAAAACAAAAACAAAAATGAGCGGACAGGCTTACCAACTTTGAGAGAATACTGTCTTCAAACATAAAGACACAAAAGTAACCAGACTGGAGAAGAAACACCCAGTGTGGAGTCAGGCAGGCCTGGGTTTGCGTCTGGCTTTACCTTCGCCCAATTATAAGTCCTCTGAGGTCTGGTTTTCTGGTATGGGAAGTGGTGTTGATGACACCTGTGTGAGGATTAAATGAGAGTAGCTGTTAGTGCTTTGTGGTTAGGAATGCAGTTTTGCTCATTATGATGGCCAGAGATATCATTCTTCTCTCTGACCTCCATCTGTTCTTGGGAACATAGTACAGTCCAGAGAGTGGGAGTTTTCTGTGCAGGTGGAGGACTTCAGGAAGGAGACTTTGGTTTGTTAATTAGAACCTGTGACCACAAGCGTGTGGCTTAATGTCCCTGAGCCTCAGAGGTCAGGGTACCTTGTTAGGTTTATGTGCAGATTAAGCCACAGGATTTAGGTCCTACAACACCTAGCAAGTAGGACATATTCAGTACCAACTATCTCGCTACATCATGTGTTCTTTAAACATGAATGACCTCATGGGGCCGTGGGCAAACAGGGGGACTGACAAGTCCCAGAAGTCATGTTGGTTCCTGCGCAGTATTTTTTCCTAGTACACTAATGATCCGAAACATCCAGGGGCAAGCTTTCTCAGTGTAGCTGCTCCTTCAGTACAGCAACCTGGGCATTCTGAAGGCCTGACAGAAAAATCACAGAATACACACAGCTGTCTTCTTCAGCTGCAGGGAGGGGCTTAGAGCAAGAACCAGTGTGCTCCCTCCCATCAAGCTTTCCTAAAGTGCAGTTGGATAAGCTGTAGAGACATTTCCTTTTGTGCTGAAAAAGGTGAATTAGTTGAGAACACTGCTCTTGTGTGTGACATGTATACGCACATGAGCGCATTCGTGAGTGATGGCCAGAGATCAACCTCAGGTGTTCCTTAGGACCATCCATTCCTCAGGTATCATCCACTTTGGTTTTTGAGATAGGGTTTCTCACCGGGTACCTGAGGCTTTCCAGTCGGCTTAGGCTGGTTCAACTGCAAGCCCTAGAGATCTGCCTGTCTCTCCAGTGCCAAGATTACAAGGGAGAGTCACCATGCTTGACTTTTCCCTAGGTGTGGGGGATCAAGCTCTTATGGTAAGCGTTTTCCCAGCTGACCCACCTCCCCAGCCCTTGGCTACTCTTTAAATTAACTGTTTAATTTTGACGCAGCTAGTTCTTGTTAGAGGCATCCAGCCTCCCAGATATACCCTTCTAGAGCCCTAGCCGGAGCCCAAGGACTCAGGGCTGGGATACAGTGCATAAATGTTTGTGCAAGCTGAGGCTTAAGAAGCCCGATCTTTCATTAGTTCTGACACTGTTTTTGTGAGTGCTGAAGTCCTAGGGTTGGATACCTTTTGAGTGGTCTGTCCCAACCTTATTTCTTCCCTTACAAGTTTTGTTATTTTTAGGAGGTCATTTGCAGACCACAGAAGCTTTTCATAAATATATAGATGGTGCCATAGCAAAGACATCTGTATAAGTCTGTTCCCCTCTTAATATTCCTTATGTATAAATATGCAAGTGACCATCCACTAACGGAAAATAGAATACGAATCTATGAGTATAATAGCGACAACAGTGGCTCTCACTGACCGTGTGCAAGTGGTGGTTCTTTAATCTCCACAACAGCCTTTTTAACCGGGGGGGGGCAGGGGGGGGGCTGCTGGTACTTGGTTTTATGAATGGCAAAACTGAGATCTGTAAGTAACAGCAACAGGAGGAAACTGAGGTTACGTAACACTCCCAAGGCACACAGCTAGAAAGTATTGCTGCGAGACCTAAAGCCACCTGAACACATACCCATTGTTCTGTTTCATCTGTTTTCTTTAGACACCAACAGGCTGTGCTCCCGTTGTCTCTTTAAAGTGCAGGCTCTGCCCTACTGGAAAGTCAAAGTAAGTGAAGCTGTTAGTAACTCAGAGCTATTTACATTTCACAAGTCTCATGTTTCATTCCAAGAAGTCAGGCTCATCAATTATTTGCATTTGGTAACATGCTAATTGTACAGATAATTAGCCCTGAGACTAGACATGAACATGAAAGTATAATGAATCGTTTCTGCTAATTGCTCTTTTCAGTTCTGGACAGACACCGGTGTGAAGTACTAACAGCTCATACATTGAGTTTGCTAAATTCTCCTTTCACTTCAGGGCTGACAAAGAGAACTTCTTTCCCGTTCCACCCTCGCCCCATTGGTTAGGCCTATTAGGAACACTGTGTTGAGAAGCTCCCTAGGGCTGTCACTGCTGAGGCCTGGGCTGGCAACAGGTTAGCTCAGTAGTCGCCATCAGAATCTGCTGAACCTCAGGGGTCAGCAGCCATGCTTTCTGCTTTCTTGAACACTCCTATAAACATGGGAGGTATGAAAATGAGTCAGGTGTGTGTCCTGTCCTATGAAAAAAGCCTAAATGTGCCAAGTGGGCCAGCACTGTAGCTCAGTTAGTAAACTGGTTCCCTAGCACTCGCAAGGGCACAACACAAAGGTGGTGTGGTTGTACATGGCTACAGCCCTGGCACTTGGGAGATGGAGGTAGGAGGATCAGAAGTTCAAGGTCATCCTAGGGTTGTAGAGAAAGTTTGAAACCATGCTAGGCTAGGAAAGCCTCCGGAAAAAAAAAAAAAAAGTGTCCTGAGAGTAAAAGATACAGGGTGGGAGGGGCTAAAGGAGAGGAAATGTTATTTATAGTGAGGAGAAGTCAAGAGCAGAGACGGGACAGAGCATGAATCAAACGCCACTTTTGAAGTAAACCTCAAAGAATAGATAGACAAGGAAGGTTCAGGGAAGTGAGAGCGCTCTGGTTTTGTTCCTCTGTGTTTGAGATTGATGATGAATCACCTGTTGTAGAAAAAAGAAACGTCAAACAGGAGTGTGCAGAGGGGAAAGTTTAACGTGTCTGGGATGCCGGTGGGGGAAGGAAGGAAAGCTGGGGAACAAGGGCAGGACCAGGTTGTGAAGGGCCTGGGAATGGGAACAGGAATGTTCTAGAACAATGTTTCTCAAAGTGTGTCCACAGGATATTCAGCGAAGTTACATAACAAGAGGATCCTGCTGGATCCTGTTGTTGACTGTATCTGAAAAATACTGAATTAAAACAATTAAATGGACTTCCATTAGGCATTTTTCAGGGCTTTAAAAAAAAAAAAATGCTGTGGATCTCCGGGAAGGACCTGGAATTTGCAAATATCCTAAACTTCGTGGACATAGAAATGTTTTTCTTGGAGTGCCTCGTGAAACTGGTATCATGCAGGAACTTGGTAAGAACAAACAGCCCTGTGGTGAGCTGATCCCTGAGGAATACCATCTTAGCATGACTGGCTAATTGACTAGCTAACTGACCCAGGAACCTCTACTGGTTTTACAAGAACAGGGAAGGAAATATTTGCCTCAAAAAGCACCAAGCTCACCTTCCTTGTTTCCTCCTGGCTCCCATCCTAGTTATCAGCCAGCCTCCTTGCAGGATTCACACTGAGTTTAGCTCCTGCCCTGATAAAGCCTTGCCTTCAGGGCTCTAAAGGGGCTCTGTTTTGAATCTCCTGTCATCCTGAATCCCAGACTTGCCGCCCAATGCCCTTTGACCTCTACAGAGCCTGCCTTGACTCTTTTGCCACACTACCCTGACCTGCACAGTTTCAAGAGCTTCTGGTAAGCCCCAAGCCACCCTGGAGTGGCTCAGGCGGCTCTGGAGTCCACAGTGACTTCTCCAGCTCCCACCTCTCTTTGCTCAGAGACAAAAACCGCTGTGTGCTATCTTCTTAGAAGCTGGGCTCATAGAAACTGTTAAGCATCCTCCATCATTTTCCCCAGTTATGGTAGCTTCCAGGTGAGAGTCTGTAAATCTTTTGGGGAGGGATGAGCAAGCAGCTTCTATATTTAGTATCATTTAATTATCTCCGGTGGAGGGGGAGAATCTTAGCAGAAACATGTTCAGACCTGCCCCGGCAGGAGCTTAAGCCAGCGGAGCAGAATTGGGTGGGATCACACTACCCCGAGATCAGAAGTAGCAAAATCTAGAAGCTGCTGAAGGGCTGTCCATGTTCAACAAGAAACTGAAGGGATAAGATTAAGCGAGGCTGAGGGAGTCAGAGAAACCTGGACAGAAGGATTTTAACAAGAGCAAAGAGAAGGCAAGGAGAAAAATGACAAACAGTAGAAGATGAGATGCCAGTTGCTATGACCCAAGAGGGGACTTGAGACTCATTGAGGATTCTGTCTCCAAAAGACTACCCTGTCCAGGGAACTTGCTAGGAAGGATAAGGGAAAAAACAAGGAGATGTTGCCTACCTTTATTTTAAACGCAGACTGAAAGCTGCTGTTTTGCTGCATGGATTTCAAGAAAGAAATAACAAAAATCAGAGCACTGCAAGTCTGGGGGGCTTGAGAGGCTTCGAGACAAAGCCAAGCCAGAAGCTGGGGGCCTAACAGGGCACTCATTACAGCTTGGGAAATTACGAAAGGATCCAGTCTTGTGAAAATAAATTAGCTTATTAGAACTAAGAGGTATCCTTAGGTTTCCTCAAGGTTTCAAGTATGTGGAAAGAAAAGGTTACTAAATGTATTGAACTCCTGCTGGGAGCCTGGATGTAGTTCAGTCGTAGAACTTGTGACTAGCATGCAGAAGGCTATGTGCTCAGTCCCCAGCACACACACACACACACACACACACACACACACACACCACCACCACCGCCACCGACACCATCACCATCACCCCACATCGCACACACAAACCAAATGTAAATGTCTGTCATTACCCTGCAAGAGGTAGCACAACCTGAAAATAGAAATGGGTTCAAAACCTGCTTACGTAATGTTGTGACATCTGTCACAAGCACATTACCCTGAGGGAAATCTGATTGTTATAGATGACATAATAGGGAAGGCAATTGCTTGCGTATTCGTAACACACGGCCCTTAGCCTCATTCTCGGCATCACTGGGGAAGAGCTCGTAAAAGGTTGTATATATGAATGCACACATTATACCATCAGGTGCCTGCCTTACGTTCCGTGACCACACCAGGTGCATAGAGAGATATGTGCGCACGTGTGTGTGTGTGTGTGTGTGTGTGTGTGTGTATACACACATAATCTTTGGCCTTTGCTATTAATTATAATACAAATGTAATTCCCGGCCTGAGGAAATGGCTCATTGGGTGAAGCTCCTGCTGTGTTAGAGTGCTCGCCTAAATCAAACCCTAAGAACCCAGGCATGAAGGCTAATCTTGGTTGTCAGCTTATGAGCTTGGTTCTGTCTGGTGCCAAGGCTTCGGGTCAACCTGCTGTCCTTCCTCACAGGGAGGGCTCTGCATGGATTACGTCTACCATCACAAACTGATCAACACTCCCTTAGACAGATAGTGTAGGGGCTTTGAACTTTCTTGTCATTTGTGTCTGTTGATTGGGCTGAGCTGCCCCTCCCTTTACCTCATCACCTGGAGAGCTGGATTTGAACAAGACAGCTGTGTCCTCGAGTTCCTCTAAGTTAGAGTTTCTCAGCCTTAGCCTCTTGGCACCACCAGCAGGATACTTCTTTGAAATTTATGTGGAAGAATGTTTAGCATCATTCCCGGTTTCTGCCTACTAGATGTGGGTAACAGCCCACCTGTCACCTGAGAGGCAGAATCGCCCATCCACGGTGCAAACTCACAGCGGTCACTCAGATGTACAAGGTCTCACGCCCTTTTTCAGCACACTGCCCCTGCCCAGCCCCCTCAGAATGTAAGTGAAGATGTGGTCAAGGGACACCTGTGGGTGGAGTCTGGCTTCTCTGGTTTGAGGGAGGGAGGGTATGCCTCACAGATTGCTGGCTTAAGACATGCTTGATGTCCCCACGAGACGTTAAAAATGTAGAGCTCTCAACGTGCAGATGGTTCGCACTGCTTAATTACAAGCTGAAAGCTCGCCTCCACTTCCCCCCTCTCCCCGCCTGCAGCAGCCCTCCAGGAGCAATGGAGGCATGAACGAGGAGGGAGCGGATGCCCTTTCCCGCATCCTTATCACACACTAATTATTTTATTCTAAAGAGACAAAGTAGAGAGAATGTAACATATGATTCTGACGACAAACGCTTTAAAAAAAATCTGCCTGCTTTTCCTAGAGACTAGAGCATAGGATCTGGTTGCTAAGCAACTGGGAAACTGCAGACTCTTGTACTGGCCATGCTGGTTTTGGAAATGAGCCATAAAAGGAATTCCCCAGTGAGAAGGGATCCCATACCATTGCCTGGTTGCCATGGACACCATACATAAGTGATGGATCCTAGGTTACAGGCCCTGCTTAAGGAAAAAAAAATGTTGTCTCTTTTTAAAGACTGAATGGTAACAGAAAGATAGGAAACCATCTTCCTCTACATTAGCCATGCAGACATGCCCTGGCCCCTTCCCCACGTGCTACACTGAACGAGAACTCTAAGTGCCTGAGACATTCCATCCAACTTAAACCCAGCTTCTACTTAAGACGGTCCAGTCTCTGCAAGCGTTGGGAGGGAACCTGAAATATGCCTCAGTGGTAGACAGGCTGTCTGTCTGTCTGCCATCCACCCTTGTCTGGGGGGCTACAAAGCACGACAGTCAGTTGTGGGATAACTATCGTCACCCACTCTATGGGAATTTTACAAAACAAGAGAGAGTCTCAGAGGACAGAGACAATAGCTCTGACTCTGACATGAAATCAGCATGTCATGCAGAGCAAGGCGACAACAGGCCGCTGCAACTCTGTCAGAAATTAGAAACAGACTCCAGATAATAGGAGCCAAAATGTGAGGCAAATACAAAGATGTGGAACTTAAAAAACAATGAGGTATAAGTTGCACTGGGTTTCCTGTGGAAAACAGAAGGGACAGGCCTCTGGCATCCACAGCTGCCTCCTCTTAAATAGGACATCTGGCTCAACAGACTTGAATAACATCTAAACGTCCCAAGGAGACTGAGGCCCAAAGAGTCCAGATAAGTTATCCTAAGACATAATTACCTTAAGTCACAAACACTGACTGCCTTATCGTGTTTTCTGGGTTGAGGATCCAGAGGCATCTCGCCTTGGAAGCTCTGGCTTGTGATCTTTTATGAAAGTGAAGATACCAGACAGGGCTATGGAGAGGCTCCTGGGTGAATTCAGAGCTCTGTTAGTTGTTGGCCAGCCACAGGTCCTCTTTGGCTGTCTGTGGAGGCTTTCATTTCTTGGTCTGATGTTTTGTCAGGCAGTTTACAACATAATGGCTGTTTTCCCTATAGCCAAAAAGAATCAGGACAGACAGTACCATCTTCTTCATTTTTTAATCTAAGCTTAAAAGTGATATCCTATCAGCGTTGCTATAGGTTATTTATTAGATAGGAGTCACAAGGTCCAGCCCACGCTGACAGGGATGAGTTACGTGAAGTTCTAAATACCATGAGGTAAGATTCACTGAGGACTTCTCAGAGATAGTCTGACACAAGAACCAAGTGTGATCCCAGGGGAAAACCATGAAGAGGAGAGATTGGGGTTGGGACTTGAGCTTCCCCTGGGCATGGAAGATAGGAGAAGGGTGTGTCCTGGAGGCTATATGGAAGCCAGAAGCAGAAGAGAGGTAAACATGAGACGGTAGCACAGAAGAGAAGAGAGAAATGAGCAGGGAAGAGAAGTGATGGGTTGAGATGAAAGGTATAAACTGTAAGAAAATAGGAAGCTGGGTGAGGAATAAATGGGAAGGGAAAGAAGGGATCAAAACCAGAGAGAAAAGAGTAGAAATAAGCAAAGCAGAAACAGGAAGGGGTGGAGAGCAGGACGCAGGGCAGAGAACTTCCAGACAATGAGAACAGGAGGAAGCTTAGGTGAGAGGTGAATCATGGGAAAACAATGGAGGAGCAGAGAAAAGGCACTAACTTAGGGCTGGTGCAAAAGTAGCAACTAAATAACAATGGCTGAAATAATAAGGATTTATTCTTATTATTTTATCTTATCTTATTCTTTAATAAGGAGTTCTAAAAATTTCATGTTACCCAGCTCAGTCTCTACCACCAGCCATCACCATATATGAGGTTATTTGTAGTATATCAGAGATGAAGAAATCGATGTTTAGAAGGATTAAGTCCGCACCCAAGTCTATTTGCCCAGGCAGTGGCTCTGGGTGCGTGGAATCAGAGGAGGGTGTCTTCTAGCCAGGAAACTCATAGTCATCTTGGCCCAGGCACAGGAGGCCATAGAATGGGGAGTTTATGTCCATGTCCTGCACATGAATGTCAGCTCCTGCGTCTTCTAATGCTACCTGCTGATCTAATTCTCAGCCCAGATTAGGAAAGCTGGATCTCTTGCTGCTGGTAGTAGGCACACTGGAACTTAAGGTCCAGGATGAGTGCCCCAGTTTACCCCAGGTTAGACCCACAGTGAAACTCTCCCATCAAACCATGCAGTTATTTCTCCACGTCTGTGTTGCTAAGAGCTATGAGGGTACCATGTTTTATTTTCCAGATTTCCCATAGTGCCTTATGCTATCGAAATTAGTTATTCTACAAGCTTTGTGAAACCGGGCACTTACCTCTGCTGAATCCAATGAGAAATTCCATTGTAGAATTCATACCCAGCTCTTCTCTAGCTATTTCACCCAGGGCAAATTACTTAACCACGCTGGAATGCAGTGTCCTTATCAGCAAAGAAGGTTGACTAGATGATCTGTAAAGTTCTTTTTTTTCTCCTACTTCAGAAACTTTACAAATCACTTATTAAGGACAAGAATTAGGAGCCTAAGTAGAGGTGGTCAGTGGCTCTAGCGCTGCTGCTCAAGATAGAACCGACAGAACTCTTCTGGACTCCACTTGCCAAGCTGTCAGTTCATCAATATGCATGTCCATGGAGGCTCAGCTCTACACAGGGGGCCTCTGTGTGTGCAGCAGAGCCTCCAAGAGCCTAATTCTCCCCATTACCGAGACGCACGCCTGGTGCTATGATAGGAATTTAGAGAGGCTTATCAGCTCGCACAATAGAGACCAATAGGGCAGGATTAGTCAGCTGCCAGAGTGCCTGGAGGGATAAAGAGAGCAGTAGGAACCACTGGAGAGAACATCCAAGACTGCCGAGAGATGCCATGAGCATCGGGAGCCTGGATTTCATCAGCTCGTCGGTTGTCAAGGTTCAGAGTGAAAGACAGTGTCACATGCCGCTGTGGCCCCGAGAATGTGGACAGGTTACAGATGGCTCCTTGCAATATCACAATCCATGGGGTACCCAAGGCTATAAAGAGACTTGCAAAACCATGTAAGGGGAAAACCTGTGCTAATGACGAACCAAAGATGACCTCGAGTCTAACAGAGGCACACATGCCTTTATCATTGTCATCTGAACGTGATAGATGGGTCTCGAACTTCTACTTGGGCAATAGGAAGGAAGAGAGAAGAATGGCTGCCATTCAAGAGGAGTTTCTTTTAGCATTGTTTCCCTGATGCATCTGAGAGCCTGCTTCGGCTCATTACCTTTCTTTAGAGAAATGTCCAGGACAGATGAGATAAGCATTGCCAACTACCGATCAGTCAGAAATGACGACAAACAACTCTGACGGTCCAGGGACGTGGCTCCATTGGCAGATTTCCTAGCATGAACAAAGCCCTGGGTTTAACACCCTGCTCTGCATAAACAAGGCAGGGTAGTGCCCAGGAGAGGACCAGAGTTCAAGGTCATCTCAGCTACACAGTGACTTTGAGGCCAGCCTGGGCTACTTAAATCGAGAGAGAGAGAGAGAGAGAGAGAGAGAGAGAGAGAGAAAGAGAGAGAAGTGGGGGTGGCTAAAGGGATGGCTCAATGGGTAAGAGTCCTTCCTTCTCTTACAAAAGACCAGAAGACCAAACTTCCATCCCCAGAACCCATATGGTAACTAACAACTGCCTGGAACTCCAGCTCCAAAGGTTCCACTGCCTCTTTCTGACCGGTACACACATAGCACACAGACAGACACCATGAAGAAAAAAAATTTGCACACATAAGATAAAAATAAATTAGGGGAAAAAAAAGTAAAGGAAGAAGAAGAGAAAGAAAGAAAGAGAGAGAGAAGAAAGAAAGAAAGAAAGAAAGAAAGAAAGAAAGAAAGAAAGAAAGAAAGAAAAGAAAGGAAGGAAGGAAGAGAGAGAGAGAGGAAGGAAGGAAGGGAGGGAGGGAGGGAGGGAGGGAAGAAGGGAGGGAGGGAGGAAGGAAGGGAGGAAGGAAGGAAGGAAGGGGGAAGAAGCTGTCTTGATTGTCTCCTGCTGTTTCTGTGTGACAAGCCACATGGTATACCAGGGGTAACAGCCAGCTGCATCCTTGAGATTCACGTGTGCATGCTCACCTGAAACACTTTGACTGGGAGTGAGAGTGTTCAAAGCAGGCCGGGCTGTGACTCAGCAATGCCCACACTGGGCCATCTGGTTCACCTCCAGCGGTGTTCGGTCCCAAGGCTATCTTAGAGCAGAAATGGGAAGGGGGAGATTGGAAACAAAAACATCCTAACCTGAAGGGCACCTGAAGAGGAAGCAGCTGAGAGCATGTGGGCTCAGTTTCACTCAAAGCTCATAATATAACTGTCAAAATGGCACGATGAACCTAAATTATAAGATAATTATCTTCAGTCCCAAATTCAACACAATAAAGGTTATTTGCTCTTGAGCCCTAGCAACCATCTCATAGAGGAGAGAAAAATACCATACCAAAAAAAAAAAAAAAAAAAAAAAAAATGTAAACCTGCAAAGCAGTAATAAAACCAGCACACAACCATTCATTTCAAGTCTATTTTGAAAAGCCTTTGATAATACCAGTAATTCCCCATAAAGCCATTCTCTTGCCACAATTCTCTTCTGGAGAGAGAAAAGGGTTTTGTTCCTCTGCAGCCGTTTCTTTTAGGGAGATAAAGTCCACTTTATTTTTCCCTATTTTAAAGGTTTGTCATTCTTTGTAAAGAAAAAATAAATAAATAAGGAAGGAAGGAAGAAACTCCCAATCACCTGTATCTAGCTAATCCTACAACATAGTTAGGGGCTTGGTGGCAATAGCAATGAGAATCCTCCCTGTTTTGCACAACAGAATTCATTTAATTCTTAAACATAGCCCAAGGGCCTAGTCCAAAAGATTCTGAAATGTCCCACTCTAAAGTGGGAAAGTTCAGTGGTCCATCCATCCTCTCTGGATATTCTGATGCTTCCCAGCAGGCACGCTGGCTATTAGCTAGCCATTTTATCTTGACTCAGAACTCACCTGAGTACCACTGGGCATGCCTACCACAACAGAAGTAAGGAGCTTGGGACATGTTTGGATGCAAGGACAGAATCTACTTAGATGAGTCACCTAAGTGTGGGGTGGTTCATAAGAACCCTATGGACTCCAAGAAGAAGCTGTTGTGTGGTGTTGTTTCAGAAGACTGGGAAAGCGGGCAGCTGTTGCTGTGGGAAGTGATGTGTTAGAAAAAGGGCAGACAGCTGTGTGCAGGGGGACTCACACCTAGAAGAAGACAGATGTGTGGGCAACGATCAGTCTCTTTACTGTAATATGACGAAGAAAACAGGAGACTAGAAGGTGGGGAAAGAAGTAAGATAATAAGAGATAGCGCTGGAGAGATGGCTCAGTGGTTAAGAGTACTGGCTGCCCTCCCGGAGGACCCGGGTTCAATTCCCAACACCCATGTGGTGGCTCACAATTGTCTATTATACAGCTCCGACATACATACAGACATACATGCAGGCAAGACACCGATACACAATAAATAAATAAGTCCCTTTTAAAAAGAGATAAAGGAGGGGTAGGGGAAATAGCTCAGCAGGTAAAATGTTCACTGTGTAAGCACAAAGACCTGAGTTTAATTGCCGGGAAATTAAAAATGTGGAAAAACAGGGCCGGGTGCTACACACACTCGTAAACCCAGCATTGGGGAAGCAGGCTCCTGGTCCCTGCTGGCTAACCAGACTTATCCTACTTGCTACACCTAGGCCTGGGAAAGACCCTGTCTCAAAAATCAAGGTAAATGAATGGCTCTTGAGGAATAACATTCAAGGTTATTTCCACATGCACACACACACATGAAATCCACACCTGCACTCACATGTGGCATATAAAGAAAGAGGAAGAGGTTCGGAATCTAAAGAGCAGGTAGATATCCCCAGGCTTGGTTGGTATCAGCAGCCCCCGACCCTCAAGACGGCTTCCCTCTGATATATAACCAGCCTGTGAAATACTGACAGGTTTTGAATACCAAATCTGCCTGATTTCTCCAAATTGGTCTCTCTGGTTTGCATGGTACTGTGGGCTGTTTTGGGGGGAGATGAAATGATATTCCCTGAATGGATGGATACACTCGGTCTCAATAGCAAGCTTAAGAAAGTCTGTGTATGTTTTGTACTTAACATTCAAAGCTTGAATGGCATGGCTTATATCTATGATAGGAATAATCTCTACTTTTCTTTTGAACACTTAGATGCGGACATCAATTTGAGTCGTCAGGGTTTGTCTCCATCTTTGAGTGAAGAAACAGAGCCTGAACTTCGTGTATCAGTTCTAGATTTCCACTTTAATTTGCTATCAGAAACTCTTCCTGCACACCTGCCTTGTTGAGGGCTCCGACTCAGCCAAGCACTTGCACAAGCTGAGCTGAACAAGACACAGGCCTCTCTGTGTATGGAGTTTGTAGGAGCCGGAGGAACTGAACAGCATTAGGCAATGGAGCTCCTAATCGAGGCTAACGCCTTGCCGACTGCGTCGATGTTCCTGGGACCTAGCTCAGCATTCAGACAGCCTCTTCTGCCTTCCACAGCTTCTTCCTACCCGAACCCTACCAGCCCCTTCCATCCTACCCATTCCATAACTGCACCATCTGATTGGATCCCTTCCAGAGCACGTGACTGCTCTGGACTCCCTTCAGCCTCTTTAATGTGTAATAGACATTCCGGCCGCTGGCTAGGTGGTGCCTGCGTACCTTGCTAAGTCAACTGGCCCAGCGGAAACTGCTCAAAGAGACTATGAGACTGACAGTTGCCTGGGCTACTGTGTACCTGGGTGTCTTGGTCCACTTAAACACTGGCCCGCTGGACTCTCAGTTGTGGCTCCATTAGACTTTGCAGTGGCAGGTGTGTGCGTGAGCGTACTCGCGTGTACCTCACAGGGGGAAGATAACTGGCGGGCTGGCCAGCTCTCCCTCCTTTTCTTGCCTTCATGTCTGCGGTTTCCTCACAGCGTCCAGGTGAGAGACCTCTATGCGCCATGCAAGTGCCCAAAGGACTGGCCGGCATTTTTGCCACCAGTCCTTTCCTAGGATTGGCCTGCTGCCGAGGACAGATTTGTCGTAGCGCCTAATGAAGACACTCCCGAGTGGGCCGTAGAGTCATGCCAGCCTCCTGTCACTGGTTTGGTAGCTCCTGCCTCTGTTCCCTCTGCCCTGACTCCAGCTGGCAACAAAGGTAAAATCTCTAGGATTGTCCTGGCAGGCTGCTGCCAGGCTCAATTCTTGTCTCTTACCCACGGGTCCTCACCAGACACTTCTGGGCTACAAGAAGCAACTCAAAACAACAGTAAAATTGACAAACAGCAAAAAGGTTGAAAGTCTGGTTGGTCCATTAGGCATGGGTACCATAACTTAGGATACGCTTGGGACTTGGATTCCAGATGACAGGCCCTTACCACACCCTTACATAGTATCCAATGTTCGTGTTCCTCCCCGAGACCGGTCTCTCTGCAGAGCCCCTCCTGCTTTTAAACTCTTGATCCTCCTGCCTGCCACGGCTGCCTGAGTGCTGGAGTAACAGGCCCTCCCCCACCATGCCCTGCAAAGCACATGGTTCTTATCAGAGGCCAAGGGACAGGTTTCACCCCAGTACCTATTTCCAAACCTGAAAATTGAATCGACATGCTCCTTTACTCCACACACCAGGCCTCTGTCTTATCCTTAGGAATAGCAGAATAGCCACTTCCACAATGACTGGGGACATGGCAGTGGGGCCTCAGGTGAGTACAGATGGGCTGACCAGCTGTGGAAGCCTATCTGGGACTGGGGGGTTTCATGGGACCTGCAAGCATTAAATCTAGGAAACTCTCAGGTAAGGCAAACCAAGTCGATCAAAGTATCTACAACCAAACACTGACTTCTTAGACTGACTCATGGGACCCTCGAAGGGCAAGAAAGAACTGGATTTGAAGCAAGAACACCCTGGAGCTCTCCTTTGCCTCGTTCGGAATTCTTGCTATAGGAGCTGGGTGTAATGGCACACACCTGTAATCCCAGCACTGCAGAGGCTGAGGCAGCAAATCCCAGCTCCAGAGGCTGAGTTTAGGGCTAAACAGTGAGAGCCTGTCTCAAAAAGCCCTCCAAACGTGCTCTGTTTCTATATAGTATGGTTCAATAGTTTGCTCCGATTTTTAATGTCCTTTGTGTGTGAGGAGGGTGGAGTGGGGTGGGGATGGGTGAGAGTGGTCCACCTGTCCTAGAAGTCACCATAGGACTTCTAGGTCCACTCAGAAGACCACCATAGTGGTCAATAACCTTGAGCCTTAGTGTTTTGAAAGACCTCTTGAGACTGGAGGCAACACATTTAATTTCTGATTCTTCACCTGTAAAATTGACTGGGTTAACCTTCTGGGACTAAAGTTTCTTCTGACTTTATTATCCATCTCTCTCTCTTCTCCCTGCCTATTCTAAATGTGTGACGTGTGAACAAGTACACGAATGTACACACACACACACACACACACACATACACACATACACACACTCACTTTATTCCATTTTATTTTTAGACCTTAACTCTTAGTGCCATGCGAATCCACTTTGGATCCTTAGGTAAAAGAGAAACCAGTAACATTGTGCTTCATAAAATACTGGCATTTTATTCAAGGATTTTGCAATGATTTGGGTTTTTAAGCGATGTGTAGGATATTAGTATTTACAGTTGAATTCTTGGTACTTCCTTAAACTGTGCGCCTCAGCCTTGCTCACATCCACCTCCTCCTAATTCTCGCTCTCTTAGCCTGTCTCCACACTGGGGTGAGTATAGGATGAAGAAAGACCAAAGTCCCCAGAGAAGCACAAAAAAGACTAAAAGCCACTGTCTTTGCAGCATCACCTATGGCTGGCCATGATGGTAATTTTATTAATAACAAGCTGCCTAAAACTAGTTGGTTTTGTGTGCTGGTTTAGTTTATCTCAGAATGGATCAACTCAGAGTATGGGCCCCCCGTGTCTGGGGAGTTTTAAACCTGTCAAGTACCCAGCACTGACATGCTGAATTTTTCCAATAAAATGGCAGGAGGCAGTGAATTCTAGCTCTCAACGCCAACTCTTCTCTTGACCTTCCAAAAGACAACTATCACTTAAAAGAATTTTTGTATAACTTCAGATAATAAAATTATAAGCAGCTGGGAGACCAGAAGAGTGAAAATAGTTTTTGTTTTCTGGTGAATGCTACCAGAATAACGGGAAAGAAATTTGTGTTTGATCCTTAGCCCTACCAGCACCACAGCCACTACCCCAGGCAAATAAGCCTCAGGGGACCCAGAAGGTTCCAGAACCTCCTCATCCTCAGGAGGGTCACAACTGGCCTCGTGGAGAAAACACACCAAAGGGTGATGTTTGCAGCAGGATCCAGGAGAAAATGCTGTCAGACCCAGGCATAGGAGCAAAGGACACAATATGCAAATGCCACTGGTGAAGAATTCTGTTTTAGAGGACAGTTCCAGCGAGCCACATTGCTTTCAATTAGATGCCTTAATAAAGACTAATAGCTAGAAAATGGATTCAGGCTGCAGTCTTCTCTGGAAAGCCTTCATCAAGTTAATAAGCAAGAACTGGTGTTCGGATGCTCTAGTGAAAGAAGGCCCTGGCCAGGACTCTCCTCAGTTGACCCCTAACTGGCTGTTGCCCTTGAGAGAATAAATTTAACCCTCTCCATGCTTCCTTTCTTCATCTTCAAAAGAGGGTCTGGGCCTAGATGGCCAGCAGGGTCCCCTTTACCCCACCCCCTCCGTGATCTGGGAGCCTGGCATTCTACAGCAAGGCCTGGGGATGATGTCTCAGAGACATTCCCTCCCTGCTATGCCCTGTTAGCCTTTTTTCCCTCACACAGGGAGTGTCAAATTGTTAATTAATAGGTTTCAGTACATGCAGACTACAAAGCTTTTCTGTAATTTGGGGAGAATGAAGGTTTGCCCTTAAGCTTGCAGAGGCTTCTAACTGAAACAAGTCACACCCCCACACAAAGGAAACGGAAGGGGGAAGGATCCTGAAAACCTGGGACTACGGTTGCCAGCAAAGAAAATGCACCGTGTTGGTATTTTTAAAAAGCTTTCCACTCCATGTGCCACACCTTTGAGCCCCTTCATGTGTTTCTCCCTCTTTTTAGCTCTACAAAGAGCTATTTTAGGATGCCGTTTGCCTTAGGCACAGCCATGCAGTTCAGAGGGGCAACTTAATTGTCACCGTTCATTTTTCTTAGTCTTTCAAGACCTTTTGTTATGGTAAAATAATTTTAGGCATTTCAAGCACAAATGCATTAAATCCTTGCCTTACTTTACTAATGAACTATTGTGGGTGGGAAAATTAATTTTATTCCACCCATGATACATATCAGAGATAAATTTCTAGAGTTGAGAAATGAAGCTTTCAAATACCAAGAGTCAAATGCAACTTAAAAAAAAAAAACAAACAAACAAAAAACTTTGTTTCACTTATGCCAAGATGAAACAGAAGAGGCATCTGTAAAAATAGTTCGAAAAATGAAAATGGCTCGAAAGGTTCCATCCCGGGTTGATACTGTGGAGACCTTTACAGGTTGCAAAGGCCTAGAGGCTCCGGGGACCCCAGAGACTTTTCTGAGTGGCTGGAGATGAGGTATTATTAGCACGTCTGTTAAAAGCACGGTGCTGCCAGAGGTTCGGTTCAGAGAGACAGCACTGGCTTGCCTCGTGCAGGACCGTCGGTGCTGACGATCTACAGCCCACAGCTCAGGCCATAGACACGACCTTTCTCGGCCATTTTACATACCTCCCAGAGGGAAAAGCAAGCGAGAAGGCTAGAGGCTGTGCACAGGCTGTACCAGAGAACCTGTGACGTTGGACAGACAGTTCTGGTGGACAGGAAATCAGACATTGTCTCCCTCACACAGGGGAAGGCAGCAAGGCTGAGCTATAAAAAGGGGAAAGACCACAGTACAAATGAAAGGCTTCTTTTTAGGGAGATGGGCAGACACTACAAAGCAAGAAAGGTCAGAGTCCTGTCCCCAAAGATAAAAAAAAAAATGTTTCCCAATTACTGAGGACCTTGATGGGTGTGGAATTTGGATTGACTGCTCGGTGCTTCCTCATTTCAATCAGTCCCTTCCAGAGCCAACTCTTATCTACTTCAATTTGTGTCAGTGCAGTAGGTGGAGAAGCAGCCTGCTGCTTTTTCTTTGGTCAAATTTAATTTCAATTTCTGTCTCTAAATGTGTTCAAACTGCTCTAAAGAGGTCCCTGTGCCTGGTGCTTTAACCTTCTGCTCTTTTCCCTTCATCTCATTTCTTTTTAAAAACTCCTTTTTCATTTCTTTTCTTTCTTCCAAAACTCCAAACAGTAGCTAGATCAGAGGCTATAACCCATTTGAGTAGAAAGAATATAGTCCATGAGAAGACAGACACAAACATCTCTGAACTCATGTTCTGTGGCTCTGAAATAATCACTGAGGATTGTTCGATGGAGTTCACACTAGGGCCAAATTGAGGGATTAAAATAACTGGGAAAATCAGTGACACACTTTTAAAAGAATTAATGAGTAAGAGGAAAATGACAATGCAGATGTGTTTTTTTTAGCCGACAAAATTATCATTGTATTTCTCTGCACACTGACACACACATACCGACACACACACACACATGTGCAGGCAACTTGATCGCCTTTATATTTTTTTTTTCTATTAAATGGCAGAGAGCCATGAAAAACTACACAGAATTATAAGCAGAGTCTGTGTTTAAAAAAAGAAAGAGATTTCTCTCCCCAAGTGACAGAAAGTTGGATAAACGCTATTTTTAGATGAAATGTATCTAATGTCCAGATGTGATTCCCCTCGTGAAGAGAAAAACAAATCTATGTAAAGCCCCGCACCGTATTGGAGACACCGTGTAAAAGTTTTTGGCGATAATGATTTATCTCGGAAAGTGGGAGTCACATGAGACTGGCCGTCAGTCTCCGCACTGGTTCCCTTGGGAACGGCATCTACACACATGGCTCCAACAGGGAGATGATCTTGAGGTTTACATTCCTGAGGTAATTGCTGCTAACTCTCTAGGCTCGCAGCTTTTTTTGGCACCACATTTTCACGGGCGAAGAGAAAGCACAAGATGTCAGGGTTCTCCAGCGGGTGTCACCCCGAGAGGCCACCTGTTTGTCCGGGCAACCCTGCTTCTGCTCCCACAATGGGGACGTCCCCCTACTTTGAGCACCCAGGACTCTCCTGCTTTTCTGTATGGTGGGTGTCAAGCGATGAGCCGGGCAAATGCAGTCTCCTGGAATTTCAAGTCCAGTTTGTAAATTACAGGAGAAAATCAATCTCCTTACTTAAGTGACACAAATAATGGTGTCGTGTTCGGTCACAGCCTTCATCACTGCCCCCACCCTGACTAATGTCCAGCCATTAGGAAGAAGTCAATCCCTGAAATGCAGTTACAGAAGATAATCAAAATAATGTGATGTGGGCTTAAAGAGAAGAGTCACAGACTGAATGATTGAGCGGTGACATCATTGTGAAATAGAGGCACAGCCTCTTCAGGTGGCTAGAGTGTACGCTTCCAAGAGAACATCACCCCCAGCAAGAGCAGCCAGGAGGCACGGAGGAAGCAACGGGGAGAGGGAGTGTCAGGAAACTAGATGGGGCAAGTCTAATCCAAGTCCAGGCAGGGGCTAAAAGCGGAGGCCAAGCAGGGAGTGGCACTCTCAGAGGAAAGACGCATCACACGAGAGAAGCCTTACAGGAGCTGAGCCCAGATGGCTGGGGAATATTGGCCAACTTGCATAAGAGAATCCACCCAAACACTACATTGGGAAGAGCAGAAACTTGTAATGTGGTACCCGACCACGGGGCAATAGAGATGCCCAGGTTATGCCAAGGAGCCTGGCTGCTAGAGGCTGGACAAGCAGTGTGTATCGCCAAGAATCAGTGAAGAAGAGGGCTGTGCAGCCTGCTGGCATGGTACCCAGGGCAGTAACGAGCTCCTCCTGTCTTGGCAGAAGTGCACCCAGCTGCTCTAAAGCCTTCCACGTATAGATGACACCTTACAGATATGGCTCCGCCTTTGTCCTGCGAAGGTGAAGAAAACCCAAGGGTAAGCATGAAGTCATTTCCAACCACTTAAAAAGATCAAAATGGAATGGGAACCAGGACTTTCCTTGGCACTATTTCTTTTTAGATTTTACCTATTTTTCGTTTGTGTTTGTTAGCGTTTGCCTGGATGGATGTGTGCACCACATGGGTGCAGTTACTTGGGAACCACCATGCGGATGCTGGGAGCCGCACCCAGTGCCTCTAGAAAGCAGCCAGTGCTCTTCAGCTCTCCAGCTCTACTTGGCGTTATTTCGTGGTCTTTTCTCAGACATCCGGTAACCACCTGAAGGGGCTTAGCCAGGAAAGAATCCTCTTTCCATCAAGGATGAGTGTCCCCACCCCTGCAGTGTAAATTGTGTTTGAGTACTGCGCATGGATTTGCGTCACCTTACAAACTGACCTCCTCTAAATCCTTCATAAACAGCCAATCTGGGGGGGGATGTTTAGTGTGCCTCAGAGGCTTGGAGTAGAGCTCATGGGGCTGGCGTAAACACTGTTGCTTGGGTTCATCCACACTGGTCTGTACTGTCGAACCAGCCAGGAAGCCATTGTTCCCTTCTTTTCCCTCCTCAATGGTCCCCAAGAAGACTGTCTTTAGGCCTGTTGGTCAGACACAGTACACATGCCCCACAGACTCCCTCATCTGGATGCCAACCTACTTACTCCATATTTGGGGGCTTCTAAAAACTTAATTAAAAAAATTTAAGCAGTGGTGGGAGGGAGGTCTAGACACGGTTTCTCAGTGTAACCCTAGCTGTCCTGGAACTCACTCTCTTGCTCTGTAGACCAGGCTGGCCTCCAGCTCACATAGATTACCTGCCTCTGCCTCCTGAGTGCTGGGACTAAAGGAGTGCGCCACCACGCCCGGCTGATACTTTCGTTCTTAACTTTCAAATTTTGATTTGATTTTATTTTGAGACAAGGTCTCACTAAATAACCCAGGATTGACTTTAACTTATTATATTCCCCAGGCTGGCCCTACAGGCTTGTTGGCTTCTTTATTTTTTAACTTTGTTTTCAGGTAATATTTTGCTTAATAAAACGAAAGGGCGGGGCCAAGGGAAGTTCTGCTTCTGTCTGTCTGTCTATCTAGAATTTGCTGTTCTAGACCAACAGTTACAGTCATTTTAGCCATATATGGATTCAACTGAGCCAGGCGATAAGGTAATGAGAATCCTTGCATGTCTATTAAGCACAAGGCAAAGATGGAAAATTGGGAAACGGGGAAAGTAGTGAGAATAGTGAAAAAGTTTCAAGAAAGGAAGCGACCAGCAGTGGTGGTATGGTTTGGGAGTCTTTTGTCCCAAGCATGTGTTCCTATGTGGCCATCTAGTACTAGGTAACTGATCTGAGGGGGTCTGTGCCCAAAAGGCTCAGGTGGGAATCTCCATAGTCAACAGCAGCTACCTCATCGTAACCTATAAGTGGCACAGGGTGTATCGTGAAGGCAAACAGTTGGGTTCTTAATATGTCTTCCAATGCTTCTCTGATCTTTTCCCTCTTTCTTCTTACAAGAATGCTCCTCTCGGGGCCAGGTCTGGTGACCCATGACTTTAATCCCGGCACTCACTCAAGAGGCAGAGGCAGGCAGACCTATGTGAGTTCGAGGCCAGCCTGGTCTACAAAGGGAGTCCAGGACAGCCAGGGCTACACAGAGAAACCCTGTCTCGAACAAACAAACAAACAAACAAACAAACAAACAAAAAAGAATGGTGCTATGAACCACACCTAGAGTTGTTCTTTTTTTTTCCAACATAATGTGGTTATGTTGGTTATTTACCCGGATCACACTCCTTAGTCCTCCCAGACCTGCCCCCTCAGACCCCTGTGACTTCTACCCCCCCAAAAAAAAAAAGAAAGGAGAGGAAACAAAGAAACAAAGAAAACAAGAAACAAAGAAACAAAGCACAAGTTTAATTTATGTCGCCCATATACTCACTGGAGCATGGTCAAACTCCCAGTGGCCAGCCTGGGTCCTTCCCCACCTACACCCCTGCCAGAAACCGTCAATTGTGGAGAGCTACTCTTCAGCATCCTTTTCACGGTTTCTAAGAGTTCTCTTCAGTGGTTTCCTGTCTAAGGTGTTACTTTGGGGGGGGGGGGTTGGGAGGGACACAATGGTTGTTGTTTTGAGTCTGGACATGTGGTACGTAGTTCAGACTAGCTTTGAACTTGAAATCCTCTCGCCTCTCTCTAGAATGCAGGGATGCAGACACTTGCCACCACAGTTCACGTCCAAAGTTCTGAACATGAGCTTTCAAATATTTCCATTTCAAGCAAATGCTCTCCTTAACGTGATTAATAGCTTCCATTGGCTAGTCTCCAGTCCATATCCTCAGCTCTGTAATCAGAACAAATAATATAATTGTCAGTTATAGATCGAGGCTACTGTTTGCCAAGTAGTTGCAATGAAAGTCTTATTAGTGGTCCCTCATGGAAGCACCGGCGCTCAGGCTTTCGCTGGAGACATCCAAAATCATTTGGTTATTTTTATGTTCATCACCCTTAGCAAAGACCTCCTGGTGTCATTCTTAAGCCCCTAAGTCTCTGATTGTTGACACTGAAACTATTCATCAACCCTCTATTTAGAACCTTAAAGCCAAGTAATCCACCATGTCTCATAATCCTGTCTTGCTTGATCATTCCCCAAAATAGCTGTTGCCTTTTGGGTCATCCATCCTCGCTTGCACCAACAAGGTTCAGCTTAATTTCAGCACAGACGTTCCTTCTGACTTCCCGAGTCACGGGTCCAGCAGCTTACTAAATCATCTCGTGTGTGGTCCTACGACCCCGTCAACTTAACGCACTGATGCTAGACCCTTCCCTCTCAGAGCTCTAGTTTGTCCTTGCCTCCCCGCACCCCTGTCATGCACACAGATGCTTAATACAAAGGTCTCCAGCCTTTTCCTTTCTTTCTTCTTGCCTGTCACATCCAAAAGATGTTCAGGTCTTAACAATTTTTTATATTCATTCTTATTCATTGTTACTGGTTTAATTGAAGTCTTCTTCATCTTCCTTCTGGATTACTACAAGAGTCTTCTAGACTGTTTTTCTTAATTTCACCTTTAACCCCCTGCCTTGTTCCTCAGTTTCCTGTCAGTGACCTTTCAAAGTTACAAATCTGACCTTCAAACCACTTCTGCCTAAAATCCGTCAATAGACACCTTTTGTCTTCAAAATTGGACCAAAGTTCCTTGCCTGGAGTTTGAGACTCTTTTATCAGTCATCATGGCGTCTCTCTCCACTCCCCCCTACCCCACCTCAAAGATGGGGCCAGCAAGCCACAGGCTGCCCCCCTAAATACGGGTCTCCTCTTGGCTCCCTGTCTCCTGTAACACCAACTCATTCCCCCAGATGCTGAGTGCTTACGCGGCACTGGGTCTGACCTCTAAACATCTATCGTAATTTCTAATCCTCCCAAGAATCCTGTGAAACCTGCAGGCATTCTACATTTGCCCACAGTAGTGGTTAGAGAGAGGAAGTAGACTCAGACCCAGGCTTGCTGGACTCCGGGGCCTACATTCTTTCCCTGAAGCCAAACTGCTTTAGCTGGGAACGCCACTCACGTGTCCTCTTTCCCAGGAGCCCTCCCTGACCCCTCACCCTGCTGTTCTCAGCGCAACCAGCCTAGACTTTCCTCTTTCAGCCAACCTCGCAGCCTCAGGCACAGCCCACCGTGCAAGCACGCGTCTGTGCGTCACGGGCGGTGCGAGTCTGCTAGGCAAAGGGTGGGCCTTTTAATGACCCAAGTAACACCTGTTCACAGACGTTAAAGTTCAAATAATAAATAAACTACAAGTAGCTCCCAGCTCCAGCCCAACTTAGAGATAACTCACGTTAACCAGTTCTTGTAGAAACATCCAGGAGTGTTTATGAGTGTGGAATTATGTAGACACATAGACTTCTGCCTCCACAGATGGGCTCAAATTACACATGCTTGTCAGTGGTGATTTCTTCTCCGGATTACATCTTAGGTTTGTTGTTGTTGTTGTTTGGTTGGCTGTTTTTTTTTTTTTTTTTGGTTCAGCAAATGTAAATCTATTGGCAGAAATAAATATTTATGTATTATTTTTACAATCAATATAAATGAATAGTTTATTGTTTTAAGTAGCCAGGCAGTAGTGGCACATTTTAGACCCAGCACTTAGGGGAGTGGGAGACAGGGTTGAGGTAAGGACAGAATCTCTGGGTTTGAGGCCAGCCCTGTCTACAGAACAAGTTCCAGGACAGCCAGGGCTACACAGAGAGACCCTGTCCGTAGAGGGTGGGAAGGGGGTGCTAGAGAGATGGCTCAGGAGTTAAGCACACTGGCTGCTCTTCCAGAGGACCCGGGTTCAATTCTCAGGGCTTGAATGGGAGCTCACAACTGAGTATAACTCCAGTTCCAAGGAAATCGGACATCTTCACACAGATACACATGCAGGCAAACAGCAATGCACTTAAAATAAAAATAAAATCGTTTAAAAAAAAAATGAAAAAACTACCGAGTCAGTCTGGGTGGGAAAATATCTAGCTACCTGTGATATGCAGAAGAAACACCCAACATCTGGTAAAACGGTACAGAAAGCTCAAATAGCCATGAGATTCACCAAGTAAAATAAAAAAAACATGAGTTTATCTCCTTCTGTCTTTGTGTACATGCGGAGAGAGTGAGAGAGACAGAGAGGGGTGTGCATATGTAAACGGGTAAATGAGGACAAGAGAAAGTTGAGCCTCACAGGAGAGACTGATGGAGAGAAAAGAGACACTGAGAGCAGGGAGTTCCCACACGGCCCCCAGAGCGTTAAGTGATTCAGGTAGGAATCATTACGTTCTGTAAAGGCAAACAGCCAGGCCTTGAGGAATGACAGGACACGTGCAATAACTTCTAAGTACCGAGACAGAAAGGAGATAATGAATGTAGTAACTACAAGGGGAGGCGGAACGGCTCTGCGGTGAAGCCGCCACCTCGACCAAGTGGGCTGAATCAGAGCTTCAGCAGAGCACCCAGAAGGACGCAGCCCTGCTTGCTGAGCACCTCTGCCAGGAAGCGGAAGCTGAGTTTAATCACGAGGAATCATCAGACAAGCCCACATCAAGGGGCATTCTACAGAACAGCCAGACTCCCGGAAAGGCCGAGATCGTGAAAGGCAGAGAAAGCTCCAAGTGTTTCATATTAAAAGCGACTAAGGAGACATGACAGCAGAATGCAGCCTGTAATTGGGAACCTTCTTTGGCTATTAAGGATATTCTGGGGACAAATCCCAGTGACCTTTCAAAATTACAAGTCTCGTCTTGTAACCACTTCTACTTAACAATTCTTTCACAGACACACTTTGCCTTAAATATGTCCAAACCCTCAGCACGGGGTCCCATGTCTCCTAAGTGCTGCCACCTGTCAACAGCATAGTTCCTGTGCCTGAGGGACCAGACCTTTAGACTTTCTGCTGTTTGTCAACTTTACTGTTGTTGTTTCTTCTTGCTGTTTGTCTGTCTTGAGACTGGGTCTTACTGTATTACCCAGGCTAGTCTTAAGCCCCTGAGCTCAACTGATTCCTGCCTCAGCCTCCTGAGTACCCAGGATTACAGGTAGGGGCCATCTCACAATGCCAGGGATAAGAGTATCATGGTTATTGTTAATACAGTCGAGATTTCATGCCAAACTAGATGTGAGAACCAGGCAACACCCCCAGCAGCCACTGCGAGGGAACTGTGTAGAGCAGGGCACACTACTGAGGAAGTCCTGGCTGTAGACAGGTTGAAATCTGGATAGGGGAGGGATGGAGAGGTGGGGTGGGGGAGGGAAATGATGACAGGAGAGTTTCCACACCACCAGGACGAGTGAGCGAGGGTGCCCCGATACTTTTTCATAGCCCCACCTACTTCTCTCCCAGCCTCCTGAACTCCTGGCAGCCACTAATCAATTTCTATAATTTTCATTTCCAGAATATTATATAGATATAGATCAGTAGATAGAGCGCTTGCTTAGGACGCAAAAAGCCCTGGGCTCCTGTCTCCAGCACCACATAAGAACAGGCCTGGCAAGCTTGTTATCGCAGCACTCAGCAGGTGGAAGCAGGAGGACCAGAAGTGTGTCAGCCTCGGCTGCGTCGTGAGTTCTAACCCACTAGGATTACGAGAGCCCCTGTCACAAAAAAAAAAAAAAAAAAAAAAAAAAAAGTGGCTTAATTCTTTTCATTGTTCAGTCATGTTTGGGTTATACTGCAGTTTGTTTAACCATTCATGAAAGCTATGTGGGTTCTTTCCAGTGTTGCCTACTGTGAATAAAACTGTGATTAGCGTTCTCCTACAAGACTTGGGAGGAATAAGTGCCCAAGAGTGTAATTGTTGGGTTGCGTGGTAGTTGCATGTTCAGTGTTTCAAGGAATAAACAAATTGTTTCCCAGGGTGGCTGCACTCCAGGCTTCCGCCGGCTCCTCCGGTCCTTGCTGCTATCTGGCATGATCAGCATCTTTTGCCTTAGCTCTTATGATATTCAACGTAGCAGCATCTAGTCTCGCCCTAGTTTCCGTGTCTGTCCCCGCCTGCCTGCCGCTCGGAGCACCCTCTCTTCCCGTGCTCACCTGCCGGCCGTGCGCGTTGCCTTCTCTGTGTCTTTTCACTATCTCTGGGAGAACCTCTGCTTTGTTTTCACTGCTGAGTTTTGTGAATTGTCATGTATGTGCCTCCCAGATATTTTCCTGTGTGGATATATGTATAGAATGTGTGTTTTTAATCCTTCAAAGGGTGCCTTTTCAAGACAAAACTTTTGAGGCAGTGAGCTGGCTCAGCGGGTTCAGGTATTTATTGTCAAAGCTGGCAGCCTGGGTTTGGTCCCTGGAACCTACATGATAGAAGGAAAGAAACGACACCTTTAAGTTTTCCTCTGCCCTCTGCCCATGTGCCATGGCATGGACACCTATGTACACGTATACACGCAAACAAATATATATTTAAATATCAGGTTTTTCCTCTGATTCAACTTTTAAAAGAAATTATTTATAATCAGGGGTGGTGGCACGCGCCTTTAATCCCAGCACTCGGGAGGCAGAAGCAGGCAGATCTCTGAGTTCAAGGCCAGCCTGGTCTACAAAGTGAGCTACAGGACAGCCAGGGCTCCACAGAGAAACTCTGTCTTGAAAAATCAAAATATACATGTATATTTATTTTTATTTTATGTGCATTGGTGTTTTGCCTGCATGCATGTCTGGAGTACCAGATCCCCCAGAACTGGAATTACACTGTGATCTATCGTGTGGGTACTGGGAACTGAACCTGGGTCCTCTAGAAAAGCAGTCAGTGTGCCTAACCACTGAACCATCACCCCAGCCCCCAATTTTAAAACTTTAAAGCAAGTTTCTATACTGTTAGCATTCAGTTTGCCAGTTTTCCCACTTATGGATGATGCTGGGTGTCAATTTAGGAACTCTTTGCACAGTAAAAATATGCTATTTTATACTTCACATTTAAGTTCCAGATCCGTCGTGAGTTAATTTTGCTATGAAGTGTGAGATTCGGGGTTCTCGCATTTTAAAAAGGGAGGTTCTTTCCCCCCCTTGCACCTCAGCCTCGTATGCTGAAATGACAAAGCTTGAGAATCAGGGAGCGCCAGGTGCAGTGGTACCCACCCGTAATCCTAGCACTCGGGAGCGGAGGCAGGAGGACCGCTGTGAAAGGAAGGCTGGTGTAGGCTACAGAGCGAGGCCTTGACTCTGTAAATCGATACCGAAAGCCAGTCTTGTGTCTCTGTTCTTCTGCCTATGGCTTGTTTTTCATATAAGGAGATGCCAGCGTTATAAAATGGTGTGGGATGTACTGTTGTTCCCTTTTCTCCTTTCTGAGTGAGATAATGTAGAATTGATCAGTTCTTTAACTGTTTGGTCCAAGTCTCCAATGAAGTGATTTGGACCTGAAATTCCTTTCTTGGGTGTTTGTGTGTGTGTGTGTGTGTGTGTGTGTGTGTGTGTGTATACATATAGGTATGTATATGTATATTTTATTTAACTTTATTTTATGTGCATTGATATGAGAATGTCAGATCCTCTGAAACTAGGGTTACAGAGAGTTGTGAGCTGCCATGTGGGTGCTGGGAATTGAACCCAGATCCTCCGGAAGAGCAGCCAGTGCCTTTAACTGCTGAGTCATCTCTCCAGCCTCTTTCTTGGAGAACCTTAAAATTAAAAGTCTACTTCCTTTTTCCTTATAAGTTATTTAAGCCATGTTTCCTATTGGGTAGGTTGTAGGTTTCCTATTGTAGGTTGTTTTTCATGACTTGATCTAATCTGTCAACTTTGTGTGTGCGGTGTTACCTGTGGACTTTTGCTGTCTTCAGGGTCTGTAGTGATTTCCTCTGTTCTGCTCTGACAGTGATAATTTATGTCCTCATTTTTTTTTCTTTCTCAGTCTTGCTAGAAGTCATCAATTTTATGTTGTTATTTTTCAAAGACATGATTCTCTGTTCCTTAATTGATTTTCTATTATGTTTTGTTGTCAATTTTTATTTTTCCTTTCTATTGTGAATTTATTTTGCTCTTATTTTAGCAAGTTTCTAAGGTGGGCACTTTGGGACATCTCTCTTTTTCTAATGTATGAATTTAAAAGTCCGCATTTCCTTTTCTGCATTGCTTTGTCTGTGTCCTATCAGTTTTGACACATTGTATTTTCATTTTCATTCAGTGTAGCATATTTTAAAATTTCCCTTGGGACTGCCTTTTTCATTTGTGTCATATTTTGCAGATATGTGCTTTTCAGTTTACAATTGGTTGGAGATTTTTCCTATTTTTTTTCCTATTACTGCTTAGTCTAAAAAATTCAGTTCTTTTTATTTAAAAAAAAATTTTCAGATTTATTTATTCTACCATACGTGTGTGTGTGTGTGTGTGTGTGTGTGTGTGTGTGTGTTGCTTGCTTGTATGTATGTACATGCATGGAGCTGGAGGAAGCCAGAAGAGGGCATCTGATCCCCTGGAACTGGAGTTACAAATGTGAGTCACCATGTGGGTGCTGGGAATTACCCAGGTCCTTTGCAAGAACAAGGACTCTTAAGCTACAGCATCTTTCCAGACTCTCAGTTCTTTTAATTTGTGTATATGGACCATTCAATCTTATGGTCACTGTCTGATATATTAGGTTAATAATTATATATATATATATATATATATATATATATATATATATATATATATATCAAATAATTTATTGACATACCAGGCTTATAATGTAGTTGGCTAATTTAATTTTATTTTCTATTCTATTTTTCATTTCTGTTTTCTTTTTCCTGCCTTTGCGTATATTGTCAAACTTTTTCTTTCTTTTTCTTTTTAAGGATTCCATCTTGAGAGACTGGGAGGGAGGAAGGAAGGGCAGTGAGGATACAATATATGAGAAAAGAATTTTAAAAAAATCCATCTTGACTTACCATACTACAGTGTGTTAGAGTGTATTGCCTTAAAAAGCCTCTCCACTGGTTATCTAGATATTACATTGTATGTACACAATTCCTCACAGCCTACTGTGTTACTATTTTTCCAGTTCAATTGAAATGCAGAAAAATTATGCCCTGGATTGGAGACACGGTTCAGCAGTTAAGTGTGCTTGCTGGTCTTCCAGGACCTAAGTTCAGTCCCCAGCACCCACATCAGGTGACTCACAACAGACTCTAACTCAAGTTCCAATGGGTCTAATGCCCTCCACAGACACCTGCACACAAATAACAAACCCTCACACAGACACTGAGAGACAAAAACGTTATCTCCCAAGAGGGTGTGCTGTATATCTGTAACCTTGGTCCCTGAGTGGCTGAGGCAGAAGAGTGGCAAGTTTAAAACCAGCCTCACCTACACAGCCAGAAAGTTACTTGTTTGGATAATTAAACAATAAATACAGACTGTCTTCCTTTGCAACTTTGTATCCCTTATCATCCTCATTTATACTACAACGGTCTACCTAGTATCCCTCTGTACATCTGAAACCAAAGTGGGGAGCAGAGGACATTGTTTTACTTCAAGTATAAAACACAGTTTTAGAAATTGAACAACAGGCCAGGCACAGTGGCATGTGCCTATAATCCGGACACTCGGGGAGGCAGAGGCAGAGGCAGGAGGATCTCTGTGAATTTGAGGCCAGCCTGGTCTACAAAGTGAGTCCAGGACAGCCAAGGCTACACAGAGAAATCCTGTCTCGAAAGAGAAAAGAAAGAAAGGAAGGAAGGAAAGAAGGGAAGGAGGGAAGGAGGGAGGGAGGGAAGGAGGGAGGGAGGGATGGAAGGAGGGAACGAGAGAGAAACAGAAGAAAGAAAGAAAGAAAGAAAGAAAGAAAGAAAGAAAGAAAGAAAGAAAGAAAGAAAGAAAGAAAGAAAGAAAAAAAGAAAGAAAGAGAAGAGAAGAGAAGAAAGAAAGACATTAAAGGAAAGACGCAAAGGCTGTGATTCATGCTTTTGTTACTGTTTTTCCTGCAGGTGTTCCACATTTCCTTCTATTACCGAGTCTCTTCCTGGTGTCAGGTGTATTTCTTCTGCTGGTCTCCTTCCCTTTAGAGAACTTCCTTTAACCATTCTTTTAGAACAGTTCTCCTGGTGATAGGCTCTTAGTTTTCCTCCAACTGAGAATGTCTCAGTTGCTTTTGTTTTTGAAGGCTAGCTTCACTGGGCACAGAATTCTGGATGGATATTTCTTTTCTTCCATCACTTAAGAAAACACTGTGCCATGGGGCTAAGCACAGGGATGCACACCTGTGATTTCAGAACTTGGGAGACTGAGGCCATTCTGGGCTACATATGTACGTGTGTGTGTGTGTGTGTGTGTGTGTGCGTGTGTGTGTGTGTGTGTGTGTGTGTGTGTGTTGGTGGATGGTTCTGTGCACTGTGAATTCAAATGCTGATTTCTGTGCCCAGAGATGTGACTGCAGTCTGGATGTTGACACTGTCTTTATTATGGAAGCATCTCCTGTTGTGTGAAAGTTGTTCTCCACCACCTCTGATTGGTTAATGAGGAGCTGAGCAGCCTGTAGCTGGGCAGGAGAGTTAAGGTGGGGCTTCTCATCCCAGGAAAGGAGTCCCAGGTGGAGCAGAGAGAGAGAGACAGAGAGAGAGAGAGAGAGAGAGAGAAAAGGTCCCATAAGAGAGTCATCAGGAGGGAGTCGCCAGTGGCCAGGGAGAGACTAAGAGAGCAGCAAATGGGGCATGTGGCTCAGAAGTAGTTCAGACCAGCGTAGATGAGTTAGAACCACTTAACATCTGCCCAGCTATAGTGCTTGAAGCTTATTAATAAATACAATAGATCTCCCTGTCATTATTTGGGAGCTAGAGCAGTATTAGGAAAGCTCCTTCATTTAATTTTACGTGTGTGTGTGTGATAGTAGCAGCAGCCAGGGCAGAGCCAGGCAAGGATATACATATAGAGAGAGTCTGAGGCAGGGGAGATAGAGAGACAGAGAAAGAGAGAGAGAGATGTACATATCTATATATCAAGGCTTTTTCTCCTGAGGTGTGGGAGCGGGGGATTATGCTATATCTTGGGGTGGATTTCTCTGTGCTTAACTTATTTTGGATTTTCTTAGTCTCTTCAACTTACATTTTTGAATCTTTTGCCAAAGTTTAGGACATTGCAGCCACTGCCTGAGTACTACTCATCCCCACTTTGCCCTTTTTTTTCCTTCTGGGACTCTAGTGACACAATTAAGATATTTTTTTTATAGTCCACCAGTCCTTGAATCTGTTCTTTTTTTTTTTTTTTTAAGTCTATTCTTGGTCTGCCATTAGGACTGAGTGATTTCTATTATTTGATCTTCTATTTGTCTGATTCTATTCTCTGCCGTCTCCATTCCACTATTGTATCTATCAACCTCCAGTCAATCTATCTTTAAATTCTGACATTTCATTCCCCTTTATCACTTGTTTCTTTTCTGGGGGCTATTTACTTTTGCATTTATTTCAAGTGTGTCCACAGCTGCCTTGAAATCATTGTCATATAATTATAACGTCCCTGTCATGCGGCTGTTGGCATCTAGTGATGGCTTTTTTTTTTTTTCCCCCATTAAGTTTGAGATCATCTTGGTTCTTGGAATGATGCACGAGTTTCAGTAAAATCCTGGGCATTTAAATGTTACATTAAGACAATATGGCTCTTACTTTATCTCAGCTGGCTTCCCCCCTCCATAGTTTCCAACAGGGAAGGTGGTCCCCCGCCTGGCTGCCAGGGGAAGGCAGGTGGCACACCCCACAGTGCTGCCTACCCCAGAGTAATTCTCACTGTCCCCGACAGAGTGGAGTCCCATCCCCCCAGGCGTTCCCCACCGACGCTGAGGTGGGATGTGAAAGTCTAGACTCCCAGCAGGAACGACACGAGGCAGGCCAGTTCTGCTGACTAAAGATTCCCACAATGTTCTCCCGGGCACCGGCATCTGGGGGGTTTTGAAGAACTTCTTAACGTTGGCCTCTCTGACAACCCCGGTTGCCTCACGGTATAGAACTACTGGCACAGGGGAGGCAATGCCTTTGCTGTGGTGCGTGGCTGAAATATAATAGTTATCGTCCATGCCATCCAGATTGGGCAGCTGACACAAAACACCATGGGCTGGGATTCTGGACTAGTTTAAACTACTGCCTACTTACTGCTCACAGTTCTGGGACCTGGGGGACCTAAGGTTGAGACATGAACCAATTTGGTCCCCGGGGAGGGCTCTCTTCCTGGATGTAGCACTGTGTCCTCATGTGGCAGGGAATAAGTAACATGTCTCCACTTTTTCTTTAAATGTCTGTCCGTCTGTCTGTCTATATACCTACCTACCTATTCACCATCTGTGTAGGTGTGTACCTGCACAGGTCTATCTGTACAAGTGCGCACAGGTGCTACCGAGGCCAGAGGTGGTTCTGGGCATTGATATGGCTACTGGGAACTGAACTCCGGTCTTTTGTGAGGGCGGTACATACCAGCTGAGCCCTCTTTCCAGCCCCTTCTTTCAGAACCACTAATCTCATGGCAAAGACCTCACACCCAGGGCCTCCCCCAAGCTTAAGCATTTCCCAAAGGCCTCATCTCCAAGAGGTTTCACACCAAGGGCCAGGGACTCAGCACAGAAATTTTGAGGAGACACAATTCAGTGTAGAGCGTTACCTAACATTTTCCATTTTGCTAAAATGCCCTTTTCTTGGTCTGTTAGCTAGAAAGAACAGGTTTTTGATAAGGCTTTTTGCCTTTGTTGGTGTTTCCAGTTGGCTGGCTCTTTCAATTACGAGTCTGAGAGAAAAAAAAAAAAAAGCCAAGAAAGATTAGGAACGCTATCCCTGAGTCTAGTGGTTTCCAGACATTCTCCCTCTTTTTCTCCACCTGTAGGAGTCTTCTCATGATTGTTTTGTATGTAATATTGGCATTTATAATAGGCATAGGAAAGTTGTGTGTGTGTGGTCTGTGTACTTGTTTATATATCTCTGTGTGTAGGTGCATGTGTGTGTGTGTGTGTGTGTGTGTGTGTGTGAGAGAGAGAGAGAGAGAGAGAGAGAGAAGAGAGAGAAAGGGAGAGGCCCACTGCTGGGCATTATCTACCAAGTTTTGGCCACCAGGGATTTGCACATTTTTACACAATTTCATTGTCTTTCTTGAAAAATAAAATTATATTCTGTCAAGAATCACGGGGAGGGGAGTGTCAACAAAATTGACTCTGCCCAGTGAGTTAGAACACCAGCTTTGGTGCATCATATTTCTTATGTATTTTGCAAATCCTGTCTGCAGAAAATTAAATTGGCATTTTGCTTTTGGGAAACTCGGATTTCTTATTCTATTTAATCTTACAGAGGCTTGAACTAAATAGGGTGGCCTTATTTGCCTGGAACAGTGATTCTCACTGGGCTCCATAAATCTTGGGTGTGTGCTCACAAAATAAAACCATCTTGACAATAATAATACACGGTATGTCTTATGCCTGTGTTAAATTTGCACTGATCTGATACAGTGATAGGTAAAGGTGCTAACGCCTCAACATGAATCAAGTTGTGGTACAAACTACATGAAACTTGTATGAAAGACCATTGATTTAAGTAAATTGAAGACAAGCCACAGACAGAGAAAATATTTGCAAAACATACATCTTAATAACCCAATTAAATAATGGATGGAGATATAATGGCCACCTTGCAATATGAAACTTCTGTGAATGAGCCATTGATTTTTAACAAGTCAAAGCCACAGACTGAGAGGAAATATTTATAAAGCACACATCTCATAAAGTATTGGTACCCAAATACGCAAAGTACTCTTAAAACTTTACGACAACAAAGAACCCAATTAAAATAATGGGCAAAGGTTCTTAACAGACACCTTACCATAGATCCCATACATATGACATGACAGTATGAGCACGCATGATTAGGGAATGTCGCATTAAAACTTCAGCGACACATAGGAAATCAGAATGGCTAAAACCTATTTGATAATAATGCCAAATGCTGGTAAGGATGTCAACAGTAAAAATTCAGTTAATGCCAGTAGAAACAAGGTACAATCACTTCAGAAAACAGTCAGACAGTGTGCGTGTGTGCCTGTGTGTGGTGTGTGTGTGTGTGTGTGTGTGTGTGTGTGTGTGTGTGTCCATACCTGGCTGGCAGTTTATATCCTGACAAAGCAACTTAAGGGAGAAAGGGTTTAACTTTAGCTCTTAGTTCAAGGATACTGTCAAGGCAGGGAAGTGACAGCAAAGATGTTGAGGCAGCTGGCCACATGGCCTCCACAGGCGAGAATCAGCCGGTGAGGAATGCTTGTGCCCCGCTCTTTCTCCTTTTTATACAGCCCAAGATTCCAGCACAGAGAACGGAGCCACCCACAGTGGGGTAGCAGTGGGTGGGGGGCAGGGGATCCATCCTACCTCAGTCGACCTAATCCAACCTGCTAGCATGCCCAGAGGTGGGCCCATCTCCCAGGTGATTTGAGATGTCATCAAAATGACAACTGAAGTGGAACATCACGCCACTGGGAAGAAAGAACCCTAAGGCGAACTGTGGGTTTTAATTGATACGACTGTGTTTATAATGGTCCATCAGCTGGAAGAAATGTTCCACAATAGTGGAGTCCAGCTGGCTTGGCGGGAAATGCCTGTGTGGGCACTCAGAAGCATGGCACATCAGCAGCCATCCCCGACTATGAAGTGAGATCTCTCTCACACCAGTGGTGGGGAGAGGTGGCAAGACTGCTCAATGGATAGAGTCACTTACCACCATACCTGAGGACCTGCATTTGATCCCTGGGACCCAAATGCTAGCAATAGAGAACAGAGAGCTAAAAATCTGACCTCCACATACATGGTATGGCATGAACACAGCGCGCGCGCACGCGCGCACACACACACACACACACACACACACTCACAGTAAATAAATATAGCAAAACAAAAATTAGGTCCCACATAAAATTTCAGACTTCACATTGCTACTAATCTTTAAGAAACTACCAGTAGTTGAGTTTAAATTCAAAAACAATATCCACGACCACTTTTGAAGGTTGTTGTAACATTTTCTTTCCCAACTACACTGCTCTGTAGGGGTAGATTGTCCCCCGACACCTAAACCAAAGCAATATATCATAACAGATTGTTTGAGAAAGCAGGGGGATCCAACTGTAAGTCGGATCTAGTAAGTCTTCTAGTAAGTCAAAGATCTAAAACAATTCTCTCATTCGACCATTTGCTTCAGAAAGTACAGGTTTTTTTTTTTCAGTGCTGTTAACATGTAATGATTTATTACTGTTTTTTTAAAGAACCAATAGGTGAACATTTAAGAATGTCTCAGCTTTCATTTCTATTGTTGTTTTCTTGGTTTTGAGACAGTGTCTCACTACGCAGCCCAGCTGACCTCAATTTGCATCGATCTTTCTGCTTCAACCTCCCGAGTGCGAGTGCGGGGATTACAGGTGTGTGCCACCATGCCTAACTGCCTGTGCTCTCTCTCTCTCCACCTTCTCTCTCTCTCTGTGCACACTCACGAATGTGTGTGGATGTGGATGTGTGTGTGTTTATATGTGTGCAGGTCATATGTGTGTGCATGTCTGTAGAGGCCAACTTCAGACATCACTCCTCAGGAGCTGTCTACCTTGTGTTTTGAGATAGAATCTCCTCTTGGGACCTGGGTTTGCTAAGCAGGCTGGGCTGGCTGCCCATCAGGCCCCAGGAACCCGAGTATCTTCCCCCCCCCCCCCCCAGTGCACACCAATGTGCCTGGCTTTGCTTGTTTGTTTTTGGTTTGTCTTTTGAGATGGGGTCTCAGTAGGTAGCTCTGGCTGTCCTGGAACTCCCTCTGTAGACCAGGCTGGCCTCAAATTCACAGAGATCCATCTGCCTCCGACTCCCCAGTGCTGGGATTAAAGGCGTGTGCCACTATGCCTGGCTTTTTTATGTGGGTTCTGAAAATCAAACTCCAGCCCTTTCGTTCACAGTGATCACTTTACCCCCTAAGCTATATTTGAGGACCCCTAATTTCTTATACACTGAACATGAGTGTACAGAATGAGTAAAAAATCCTTTAGCGTCCTTAACATTTTTTGAGTATAAAGGGGACCTGAGATCAAAAAGTTTGGGAAGCACTGCTCTAGGTCAGTGTGGTCAGTTAAACTTTAATCTTTAGGTCCCTTTTTAGATGATGTAACAAGCAAGTCACTAATAGCAGCTGCATCCACAGCGTAGAAAAGCTGCCAGTATTCAGAAGGTGGCATCGGGCTGTCCGGGTGCATCTCAGAATTCTTTCTTTTTTTCAAGTATGAATTTGGAACTTGTTCAATTTTTATTCTTCTGTCATCTCCCTTAAAAAAAAAAAAAGCATTTCAAAAAAGAAGCATTTTAAAAAGATATATTTTAAAACATGAAGGTAAATAAAAAAACAGTGAAGTCAAATTTATGGTGTGGGAACATAAGGCTTGCTATTACAGTTTTTAATGGCAGATAGTTTACAATAAACATTGGGCTGAGCCTGGTAGAAAATAGTCACAGACAGGAGGTAATTACTTGTCCATCTCCAAGCATCAGAAATGCTGGACACCCTCCAGTTGAATAATTCAGATCTGCCAACTGTCACTCATTGCCTTTTGTTGTTGTTGTTTTAATTAAATTGGAGGGGGAAGGAACGAGAGCTAAACCTCCCTTTGAAACACATCAAAATGCCATGGAAGGCCACATCCTTGACCTAACTTCTCCAGTGTCTTTGTCAACCTTGAGTAGGTGCAAATATTCGAGTGCCAGGCGGGCTGGCTGCCAGCAGCGCTCAGTATTACGGGGGCTCTATGAACAGGGAAGAGGCTCCTTCCCCGTGCAGACAGGCATGCAAATGGACCTCTGAACAGGCCTTGCATCATCTCCTACGAAATAATAAATACACCCAAACAGAGAAAGAGAGAGGAGCTAAATTATGCAGAAATTCTGTTGTTGAGATATGTGGGCAGAGCAGCTCAAAATAGAAACCTGACAGCTTTGCCATGACTTGAAGGGTAAAGATAAAGAAAATATAATCGCTCTAATTCCCATTTAATCCTCCTTCCTCCGGCATTTTTTTTTTTTTTTTTTTTTTAATTTTGGTCAGAAACTATCACCCACCTCTGCTGACTCGGGGCGGTGGCACTGTTCCGAGAAATGTGCCTGCACTGGAGTCTCACCCGCACACATTCTAATTTTAGAGTCTTTACATTTAAAAAAAAAAAAAAAAACTGGGCAGAATTCAAGGTCACGCATAGGGAGAGAACAGGGACGCAGCATATATTATGTATCTATTACCGTCTGAGAATGGTTGCTGTTTATGCTTGCTGCGTGTGTGTTTCAGATTAGAGGGTAAATTGGCATCACCTCCAGCTGCTCACTAAAAAGCTTTACCTGTTATTCATTGATACCTTAGATTGTTTCGAGTCAAGGGCTCTCAGTGCCATGCTGGGTACTCACGAATATGGGCCGTTTCTTATTAAAATAAACATGTATGAGGGTCCACTTTTACTTTTTTTTCTCATTTCCTTGGCTAAGGGACTGTGTCGGGAGCACAATGGAAACTTCCACCTTATTGTACAGCGTACGAAAAGTTTTTCTTTACAGCTCTGCTCAACAAAATTAGTGTCGGTGGCGATGTTAGTAACTGACTCATTTGATGTTCAAAAAGAACTTAAAAATAAATTAAGCTGCGTCTCAGAAACTGCGGTGGGCCTTCATTTTAATTTCCTTATGGAAATGTGTGGTACTTCTTTGGCGCTTCGGCCTAACAGCTATGATGGCGTGGGGAGTGAGGACATGGATCCGCTTTAGAGGGAGACCTGAGGAGCAGGGCTGCCCAGCAGCTTCCCTTCTGGTACTGATGCTCACACGTCAGCCTCACAGGGCCTAGGGCAGGAGTGGGTCCAATGGTATCAGTCAGCATTTTAGGAACAACAATTCACTGACAGGGCTGGGGAGATGGAACCTGGGAAAATCCCTAGAACCCACAGAAAATAAAATAAAATAAAAACAAAAAGCCAAGTGTGGTGTCACAGGCTTTTCTTGTTTTCGTTGTGATTTTCGAGTTAGGGCTATCTCTGTGTAGCCTTGGATGTCCTGGATTCACTCTGTAGACCAGGCTGCCCTCAAACTCACAGAGATCTGCCTGCCTCTGCCTCCCTTCGTGCTGGTATTACAGGCGTGTGCCACAGAGCCCACAGGCTTCTAATCCCAGGGCTGAGGAGGATCTGAGGCAGATCCCTGGGTCTGGTTTAGCCTAATCAGCAAGCCACGGGCCAGTCTTTTGCCTAAAACAAACAAACACAAGGGCCCCAGGCAGATGGCTTGAGGATTGGCACCCAAGGCTTCCAGCCTCTCCACAGCCTTGAACACACATAGGAAAATGAACAAACACACACAACCCTCAGTGACGAACATGAGAAGTCTCAGACTACCTCAGTTATACTTTGAAGGTTCGAAGGCAGAATGTAGTTCGTGAGTCTACTTTCTTTGACGCTTACAGCATCTTTCTAGAAATTGAAAATATTCACATAGCATATTTCAGAAAAACAAAAGCAAGCACAAATCTGCATTTCTGTCCTCTCTGCACTCTCAGATCTGGCCATACTAGGGCTGCCATGGCTCACGACGTGAGGAGAGAAGAAGGAACTGGCCAGGCCGCTCCCCTCCCTGAGGCACACCCTCACCCAGCCCACCTTTCTGTGCACAGTGCCTGAAGGGTTCTGGGGTGGGAATGGCCCAGGACAGAGGAATTAGCCACACTGCTTCTCTGAAGGTGGAACAGGATAGAAAAGAGGGTCCGGCTTCTAGGTCCTACTGTGCTCCCTCCAAAGCTGGGGAACTGGGATGAGTTAAGTCAGACTCTAAACTTTGGGGATGGTTCTGCTCAGTGCGTGCGTGCGTGCGTGCGTGCCTACGTGTGTGCCTACGCGCGCGCGCGCGCGCGCGTGTGTGTGTGTGTGTGTGTGATGTATGTGCACCTTCATGTGTGTCATTTACATGTGCGCAGGTGCACGTCTGTACAGAGGCCAGAAGCACCTGTTCCGTGTCTTCCTCAGACACTCTCCAGTGTATCTTTTGAGACAGGATCTCTCACGGAAGCTGGAGCTCACTGAACCAGGTAGCTAGGCGGTTCCAGGTTCCTCCTATCTCTCCCTCCCTAGTGATGGAATTAAAAACGCGTGCCGCCACGCCTAGTTTTTTCCACGGGTGATGAGGATCCAAACACACGTCTTCACGCTGGCACAGCAACCATTTTACCCACTGCACCATCTCCCCAGTCCCGTTTCTGCTCTTACCGCCCAAGCCACACATTAGAATCACTTGGGAGACTTAAAAATTGCCTCACCCCCTACTCAGGGCGGACGTGTCTGATTCTCTGAGAGGAAGTCAAGGCCGCTGGTACTCTCTGAGGCTCCAAGGCCGTTGTTTCTCCAGCCTCGGGGGATTTCCAGCCCAAAGGGCTAAGCTGCTCCCACCCTGGCCTTATCAAGCAGCCACAATGGAGGGCAGGGCAACAGGGCCTGTTCCAGCGGCAGAAAGAGCAGGCTACATTCCAGGATATAAGGATCAGGGGTGCCAGGAGCCTGTCCTCCCTAAGCCTGCAGAGAGCTGTAGACACCCTGACGGGTGCGCATGCTCGGGGTGCACGCCGTTCTACCCTGGCGTGTACTTGCCCTAGGCTGCTTCTGATAAAACCGGTCCGAGGTTTCCGCCAGACAGGGAGGGGAAGGAACACGGAAGAGGGAGGAAAGGGGCGCAGAGGCTGGCAGAGATGGAGACTAACTAACGCCACCCAGGCCGTGGACCAGGCCGGGTCTGGCACCGCCGAGAAATGTTTCCATGGGAAGGGAGCTACCCTCCCGCGGGCGCCGTGGCGGCCCGGAGGCCCTTCCGCTGTCCCTTGCACCGTGAGAACCTTCCTGTTGGTCCAGTCTTCCTCCGCCCTCCCCCAGTCCCCCACCTACCTCCCCGTGGTGGAGCTGACTCCGAGGTCTTATTTATCTACCTTCCTCCCCCACAAGCACAAAGGCTGTACCTTAGTGCTCTGGGAAGAAGTGCTTGTAAAGATCTGATGAGCTGCTACGCCCGTAGGCCCTTCCTTGCAGGTTGGGGGGTGGGTGGGGACAAAAGAAGGTCACCCTGCCCTGGGACCCTCAAGTGAAGGAGGTTACAAACTCTGCGTCAAGCTAGGTATTTCCAAACTCTAGATAGATTTTAAACAAAGATGAAGGAGAAGAGGCGTAGGGCGTGTTGGGACAGGAAGATATCACCGTGCCTGTGCACACAGACCCATTTAGATGCTGCCAGAGCGTTGCCTCTGCCCCTGCCAGGGTGCCGGCTTCCCAATTTTATCCCCAGAACAAGGGGTCTCTTGTGAAAAAAAAAAAAAAAACATTAGGATGACTTGTTTTCCTTTAAAACAAAGAAAAAGCAAAACCATGGCAAAACAAAACAAAACGAAAAACTTTTGTCACAACACCGAGGGTTATCATAATTTTTTCTTTCTTTAGCAAAATGACCCTGTCAGTGTTTCCTAGCCTTCGAGATAATGCTGCAAATGTGTGCCCGGGAACCAGAAAGCTCAGGGTCCCAGCAACAGTTGTGTGGCCTTGGATAAGGAATACAGGGAGACTCCTTGTCCTCTGGCTGCTTCAGGGTATTAAAGAGAGATAATGGTATATTCAATGGGTATGAAGAAAGCTTAACATCCGTCTGCACGAAGCTCGTTGAAATGCATGGAGGGCATCACAGTGTCTCAATTCAACACTTGTCCTGGTGTCCACGCAGAGCCCTTGTCTGGGCATTTGTAAAAAAAAAAAAAAATCTCTGCGTGGATGTGGTATGTGTACACACACACACACACACACACACACACAGGCAGCACAGGCACACATTTTAAATGGCCTAATTGCTTTTAGATTTTTTCAGTAAACACATTGGAATGATTATGAGGCATCTGCGCAGTGTACTGACTGCAAGCCTGCCACGGTAAGAGCTATTTGAGCAATGAAATCACATCAATGAAAGAATAGCAATGAGTCAATTGATGAAATATTGCATTAAGCGGTGACCTCCGACCCAGAGGATGCCAACCAAATGCTTTCTCCTTTCTCTGTAATTTAATCATGTTTCAATTAGATTAATTTCTTAAACCACACAGATAAGCTACTTGTGTTACACGCGCGCGCACACACACACACACACACACACACAGGGATACAGATGAAATAAAGGGCACACTGCACTTGTGTGTGGCTCTCTCCTGCTTTATTCTGGAGATGCGTACCATCTTGGATTCTTACCCCCTGCCTGACAAGAATTTTTCTAAAACTTCTTATTAAAGTGTGAAGTCAAGGGACACTTCCCCAATCCCCCCCCAAAAAAAAAAAAAAAAAAAAAAAAAAAAAAAAAAAAAAAAAAAAAAAACCTCAAGGCAGAGACCCAGCTACCACAGTACAAAAGCATACAGCCAGGAGGGGCCCCACAGTATGGCTGTTGGACATATAGACTGGCTGTTTTGGAAACACTGTTTTAATGCCGACTAAACCGGCTGGAAGGTGGTTTTGTGAGGGCTGCTGACAGGCCCGCCCTGCGCCTGTGCTCAGGCTCCACACATCCAGGAATCCGAGGCTGGAGCTTGGTTAAGTCATGTTCTAAGAATGTTCTCTCATTACCCTGACTCGGGGTGCAGCGGGCCACGGAGGAGATGCTGCGCAGTGATACCTTCTGTTCTGTCTGGTTTTCAAGAGCTGCCTTCCACAGGGCAGAGGACAGAAGGCTTGCGTCACTCACCCGAGGCTACCTTAGTCACGGGACTTAACCCTGTCACGTCTTTGTCACAAACCGGGAGGGAGAAAGACTGACTGCTTTTCCACACTTGCTTGACACTACTGACCTGGGGATGGGGGTGGGGTTAGACTGAGGAGGGTGGGGAGGACAGAGAAGAGAGATGGGAAGAGGTGAAAAGAAGCAGAGAAGGGATTCGGCGGAGGGAGAAAACCAATTACTGAAATCTGCAAAAAAACAGCCAAGAAATTTGTTTGGGAAAGGGAAATCTAAGATCTGTGGTTTGGCAAATAAATGCTGACTTGTGATGAGAAAGGCAGAAAAGAGAGGGGAAACAGAGATGAGGAGGAGAGAGGGAAAGGGGAAAGAGGAAGGCAAGCAGAGATCACCGAAGGGAAAGAGGAAGTCAAAGGAATGAGTCAGTACACACCACAGAGTCTAAGGAAGGGGCTTGGAGGGCCGGGGTGAGGGCTCAGTTGATAAAGGGCTCCAGTTTGGATCCCCAGCACCCATATTATAAAACATCTAGGCAGGCAACGTGCCCCTGTAATCCCAGTGTTGGGGGCATGACCCAGGAATCCCTGGGGCTCACTGTCTAATCTCACTGAGTCCAATCGGCAAACTCAAGGCTCGGTGAGAGACCAGTCTCAGGAAAATGCAGCAGGGGACTGGGGTATAGAGATGTCTCTCGACAGTGTATGGGAAGCCTGCTTTCAATCACCAGCACACGGTAAACCGGGTCTGGTTGTGAGTGCCGATGATCCCAGCACTTGGGAGACGGTGGCAAGAGGATCACTTCAACGTGAAACAGCAAGTTTGAGGTCAGACTTGGATACATGGAACTTTGTCTCTAAAACATACATTTTTAAGAGAACATATGGTATTGAATAACTGGGGAAGATACCCAAAGACATCTGGCTTACACACACACACACACACACACACACACACACACACACACACACCAGGGAAAGGCTGCAAGGAGAGGCTGGGAGTTAAAAATCAGCATGTAGTCTCTCCAATACAAGACATAGGGCTGTGTGTGCCCGAATCCTGGAGCGAGAAGTGTCTGATGAGTTATCCCTGTTCGTCTTCTAACACGTCAACTGATACACGCCTGGCTTGAATAACAATTCGGAGTTTCCTCAGAGGCTGGACGAGGAACCCCGAGGCCGTAACTACCATTTCTGGTGATGGACTTCCTCACGGCTCTAAACAGAAGGCTCCCCATGAGATGTCGGCCAACGCACGTGCATTCACGAACATGCCGAGGAACCCAAACAGTTCGAAATCACGGCACGGAGAAGGGAAGAGAAACAGACATTGCCCGAAGATGGAGGGACGCAGCTCTGTGGTGGGGGGCCTTTCTCGTCTGTGAAAGGCCCTGTCACTATTCCCTGTTAGCAAACACTACTTACCACCTGTTGGTACTTATTGATCTGCTTGGACATAAATTGTCTTTGCCGCTTATAGCCAGCCGTTCAATAATTATTTGCCGATTTAAACAAACACATTTGTTACTCACAGCTTTGTGCACTGGCGGCAAGCTCCAATAACCCAACTTTATGACATCTCCCCCCGCCCCTGGCTACCCCGAGCCTAGTTCCCCCCTGTACCTGGAAGACGTCTGTGCGGCCTGCAAGCACCCTAAGCTCGGAGGAAAGGGAAGGGAACGGCCGAGCTCGGGTTGGGCAGACGCAACGCAGTAAAGGAAGAAATTAGAGTGATTCATCTGATGTCAGGTGACCTTACAGCAACAGAAAGACAACCACAAAAGAAAGATTTCTGGGCTCGGGGGCGGGGCGGGGGAGGGTTCAGTGGGTAAAATCACTTAGCATGCAAGCCTGAGGACCTGAATTTGAATCTCCAGAACCCATGTAACGCCAGACACGGTAATGCACGTCTGTAATCGCAGTGCTTCTAAGGTGAGAGAGGAGGCAGAGGTGGGGGAGTGCTTGGAAACTCTCGGGCCAGCTAGCCTGGTGTGCTAAGACGCAAACAAGAGGCCCTGAAAGTGAGGACCAATACCCGGCGCTGTCCTTTGACCTCTACACGCGTCACACACGGTGATACTCGCGGCACGCATACATGCTCACATCACGGAGTGATAAAGATGACAGTGAAAAGGCAAGTGGGCAGGTATTGGAGATACGTCACGTCAAGCGTGGCTGTCCATCTCTGCGTTATCCACATTGTCCCCGGGAGAGCGGAGGGCATGCCCCCGCCGCAGAGCCAAAGCTTCAGGGAGCAAACTTCTCAAGACAGGTGCTCAGAAAGAAGGCTACCCACCCCCGCCCGCCCTCTCCTCTGCCCTGCCCGCTTTTTGCAGCTCTGGTTTTCCTCGCTTGCTCTGCACTTTTGCCTGAGAAAATGCCACAGTACGGTTCACCAAAGCCCAGGGCGTGCTCGGCGCTTGTGCTCCCTGCCTTCTCGATAAGCTTCCCTTTTGTTTGTTTGCTTTGGCCTGAGCATTTGTCCAGAAACATACTTAGTGCTCATGTGGTGTTCTTTCTTTTCTTTTTTTCCCCCACAGCTCTGGAGATAAAGTCCAGGGCCCTGGACACACTAGGCAAGACCTCTCCTGCTGATCTGCACCGTTATTTCCCGAGTGGGATTCTCGTAGATTCTGAAGGCTGACTTTATGCAGGCAGGGCTTGACAGCCCACAACTTGCACTCTTGGCTAAGCATGTATGCCCTGAGTTGATCCAAAGTCCAAATAAATCAGATATTCCTTTTAGACAGAAGTTGAATTCTTTCCTTTGATAACCATTTTTCAGAAATGAAAAGAAAAAGCAGTGTGTTTTTTTTTTTCCAGAGTTTTCATAATCACATCCCATCTTACATCAGAGCCATTAATTGTCATAATGGAAGGTTCTGAATACTCCAAATCTTCCAAAATAGATAAAGCAATAAAAGCTTGATGGAACTTCTGAGAAGTGTTTCAGCTGTGGGGGTTCCGAGCCCTCTAAGGAATCTGTCCCCTCTTTGTAAGACAGGACAACAAACTGGCTACGGTTCCAGTGGAGGAAAATTCTAAGGACATGCTTTGTTAAGAAATTAATTGTAGGGAGTCTGCCAATCTCTAACAGAGTCTACTTTATTCCACAGAAGGATTGGATCTGGAACCTCTGATCTTTGAAAAACCAACCGGCATTACTAAATTTCATATCGTTCACGGATGGCCGCTAGCCTGGAACAAGATCCACCCACCCGATTAGAGATGAGGTCATAACACAAGGGTCTCTGGAATGCAGCCTAAAAATTAGCCACAGAGATAATAGTAATGTTTTAAAGGCACAATGAGCCTTTGAAGGTGTCCTTTGAAGTTGTGGGTGATGCACCTTTGGGTGTCCTCAGACTTCAGGGAGAACGAAATGGACACTGTAATGTAATCAGTGGCCATAGGCCCCTGTGTCGGGCAGTGAGGCCCACCCCCAGGAATTCGGCCTTCAGTATGTCATTCATTCTCACAGCACGCTGTTTCGAAGGCTCTGACAATTCTTCTGCTAACTATGGGGATCTTGCTGTTTGAAAAGTGATAAAAGCTGTTTGCTATCACACAGCAAATATCACCTGCTGGGAGTGTAACCTTAAGTCTTCTTGAAGCCATACTATGCTTCTGCTCAAATAAAGGGGAGAAAAATGGCCCCATGCAGCCCTGCAGCAAGGGACCTAACTGTAAAGTCTCCAAGAGCTTTGAGGGGACACGACTAGATCAGGTATCAGGTGTCCCCGGGTGGGAAGAACGAGCTCTCCTTGCGCTGCCGGATGAATCCCTGAAGAACACACATTTCCCTCACATCTAATTCAATATGCAGCAAGCCTTCTGAGCTTTAATTCAGTCTCCCAGGATGCCTTTCCACAAGGAGTGAGCACCGTGCGTGCCTAACGAGGGGGTCGGTCCGCCAGCTTAATCTCCGGGGGGGAAATATTGATAATGAGATTACTGAGAATCAG
>NW_026596131.1:1625796-1631909 GCF_907164565.1 Psammomys obesus | reverse complement strand
TTAATCTCCGGGGGGGAAATATTGATAATGAGATTACTGAGAATCAGAATCAAATGATTGATTCTGAACTGACAAAAAAAAGGGGGGGGGCTGGAGAGGTGGCTCAGAGGTTAAGAGCACTGTCTGCTCTTCCAGAGGTCATGAGTTCAATTCCCAGCAACCACATGGTGGCTCACAACCATCTGTAATAAGATCTGGTGTCCTCTTCTGGCTTGCAGGTGTTACATGCAGAAAGAACATTGTATACATAGTAAATAAATAAATCTTTTTAAAAAAATGAACCCCTGGGGCTGGGGAGATCTGAGTTCAGATCCCGAGAACCCATACGAAAAGCCGAGCACGATGGTCCATACTTGTCATCCCAACAATGGGGACATGGAAGAAGACTGGCAAGTCCCCACAGGTGGCCAGCTGGCTCTACCTGCTTGTCAAGGTTCTAGGCCAGTGAGAGACACTGTCTCAAATAAAATGTGGACGGCACCTAAGAAACGACACTGGAAGTTATTCCCTGCACGCACGCACGCACGTAACCTGTACACGCGCATACATGCTCCCAGGCTGGAACAAATGTATAGTGGGCACGAGGCTGTTGGAGCCCACAGATAAGCACGAGGGAAACTGGGACAGCACAGGCTGTCTCCTCAGCAGAAGGGCTGTGCACCTGTTTCCCAGCCAGGAGGCTGGGAGTGGGGCTGTCTGCAGGCCCAGGCCACACCTGAGTCCCTCAGACCCTCAGACTGTTCTGTTTATCCCAGACTCTTGCTCCTTCCTCTTGCTCCTCAGTCACTAGAACCCATCTTTAGAAGAGACGTCACATGAGCTTTGTAGCTTGGTGACCTCTACCGTATAGGTGACGGAGACAACACCTGACCCTCCTCTAGGCCCGCAGGCTATAGAACCACTATTTCTGGAAGAGACTGCACGAGCTTTGTAAAGGAGTTCTGATGTGGCCTTAAGCTTTGTTATGCACACGGGACTGAGATAATTGTTTCCAGGAAACTTTTTTTTTTCAAAACTGTGCTGTGCTTAAATGTGTCTAAAGTAATCTGCCCAATATTAGACTCTAGAAGTTTGAACCAACACCTAAGTCATGTTGAACCAGATTTCCTTCTTGCCTTGTGTATGTAGATCATTATTACTCTGCCAGCCGTGGAGTTATCAGGGACACACACACACACACACACACACACACACACACACACACTAAACATGTATACTCACATACACAAACACATGAGAAAAGTGCTTAGTAGGTCATTAAAGATTCCGGATTTGCTTCTTGGTTTTATAAGATGAAGAACATATTTGTGTGTGTGTGTGTGTGTGTGTGTGTGTGTGTGCGCGCGCGCATGTGTCAATGTAGGTATACATGCATGTGTATAGTCAAAAATGTCAAGGCCATAGGCAGATACTAAGCATCTTCCTTGATCACTCTGCCACCTTATCTTTCAAGACAGGACATCTCACTGAGCCCAGAGTTCAGAGATTGTCTAGACCAGCTGGCCGGGAAGTTCTGGGGATCCACCGTCCACACCCGACCCTCACCCTCTCACCTTCCACGCCAGGTTACATAGTCGTGTGACCACACCTAACTTTGGGCGTGGGTGCCAGGCTCCTAACCCAGGCCCTCACAATCACACAGAACGTGGTTTACCAAGCGGGCCGTCTCTCCACCCAGCCCCCCTGTAATCATCCCAACGACACTAGCATGTCTATGTTTAATGGGCGACATTAACAGCCTGCCATGATGGCATCGCCATCTAAGGAAATATGACTACAGGGTGAACGCAGAATACCACAGCTGCCTACAACATCCTCAGTCATTAGCTAGTTTTAAAAATTGTTCAGGGGCTGGTAAGATGGTTCAGCTGGCAAAGCCACCATACCTGACGACAGATCTGATGCCTGGGACTCACATAATGGGTCCCAACTCCCCCAAGCTGTTCCCCAATCTCCACACATGCACCGTGGCACATCAAATAATAAAAAGTGTAAAATAATTTTTTTTAATTAATCAGACGAATTCTCCAAAAATTCTAAAGAGCTCATATGCCCGTAGTCCGCTTAGTTTTGTAATTGTAATGAAATTTTTTTTGTTTATCTGTATCTGTGTGTGTGTACATCTCGTGTTTGTGGGCGCTCTTTTAGGCAGAGGATCCCTGGAGCTGGAGTTAGAGGTAGTTGTGAGCTGCCTGACTTGAGTATCAAGAGCTGAACTGGGGTCTTCTGGAAGAGCAGCAAGTGCTCTTAAACATTGAGCCATCTCTCCAGGCCTCTGGTTTGTTGTTTTGTTTTATCTTGTCTTTCGGGACAGGGTCACACTGAGCAGCCCAGGCTGGCCATGAGTCTCACAGTCTTTCTGCTCCCACCTCCAGGGTGCTGGGATTACAAGAGCGCACCACCACGCCCAGGCTGGAATTTTTTTTTTTTTTTCTAAACAACCAAGCAGGCATGGTTCATGCCAGGCATGAATGAAGGCAACACCAACACAATGACCTCAGCCGATGAGAACAGGAACTCATTAGTCATGGGAGGCTCGAGGCAAAATGACCCTGTCTAAGCTGTTTCGAGGGAGGCCACTTGGCATGAAGCTCTGTGGTCTGTAGGAGCCCCTGATTGTACACTGACAAGGACCTAATTAGTCGGTAGTGTGTGTGTGTGTGTGTGTGTGTGTGTGTGTGTGTTAGGATTGGCTATTTCAACACCATTGAGTTCCTCATGAGGACCCGAACAGCACAGTCTTAGAAGAGCCACACCCCTTCCCTACGGTTTACATTTTGCACTGGATTGAATCCTTTATTTAGTTGTTGTTATTGTTTTTAAAAACTTCACAGGCTTCACCCAAAGCATTACGCTTCAAGGTGCCCTTTGCAGAACTCTTAGATTCATGTAAAGAATCTCCCAGGGCTTATTTGCAAACACAAGCCACCACAGCAACTAGAATCCATGCCTACTTGAGCCTGTTTCTTCTTTACTCATCATTTACCGGGATGAGGAGAAAAAAAAAAAAATAGAGTCTAGGATGCTTCCTTCTACGGAAATTGTTTTGTCTTCCTGGCTTTCATGTTTCTCTTTGGTAGCACATTGCTTTCCAGTGCTGGAGCTGATCTGCTTTGTAATTCATGTGTCAAGGTTAGGTCTACTCATGAAACACGGAAGTCAGAATTGCTCCGTAGCTTTTCTGCGAGCTGGCCTTTGGCTCGGTCGGTCACTCTCTCTCAAGGGCGTGATGCTTTCTGTTTGTGGAGCTTAACTTTCAAAAACCACGATAGGACCAGGCGTGCTGGTGCCTGTCACCCCAGCCTTGGGGGGGGGGGGGAGAGGGAAGAGGATCATGAATTTGAGGTTGGCCTGAGCAAGGCAGGGGCAACACCTCACCCCCTGTGAAAAGCACAGAAAGTGCCTGAAATGTGGGAAACTTTCAAGCTGAGATGAGTAACCTCTCCAAGCCCTGTTATTTAAAATTTTAAAGTATTTATAGTTTACACCAGCTTGTGTCATCGTAGCAAAATATGCCTTAGAAAACAAAACTACCAATTAATGTTTTGTCTTCCCTCATTTAAATCCTACAACAGTCTTTTAGGGCGCAAGGTAATTTTTCTCTGTCTCTTATAACAGAAAACCAAACACCCACATCTAATACGTGCTGCCATGGTTTGTCCTTGCTAGCGGGCAGCTCTGTTGGGAATGGGAGTCTGCTTCCGAGCTCTGGGTCTGTTCCCTGTCAGGCATCCATGACTGTGTCATTTCTGTTCGGCTCTTTCACTCAGGCTGCCATGCCCTCCTCTGTTAATCAGTAATGATAACTGGCACTAATTCCCGTTATCATTTTTGAGGGAGGGCCTCCATCTACCAGAACAAGCTTTCTCCCTCTCATTTCACTACCGTGGAGTTTCAATCCCCCCGCCCCCACCCCCAGGGTGCCTTCAGTTCCTCTAAGGCCTGCGATTTCAGGCATGTGTCACCATGCCTACTTCCTGTGGTGCTAGGGATCACACCCAGAGCCTTGTACATGCCAAGCAAGCACTGAGCTACAGCCCCCAGAAAGTTCTCCAACTCGGCATCCTCAGCCATATCCCCTTGGAAGGCAAAGACCACAGGAGGAGGTTCCAAGTTATGTCCTTTCCAGTTAATGGTTCAGTAGGGAATATGTGTGAGCCAGCTGAGAACAAGAACGACGTGGTGTTGCAAGATGGCTAATCGGGCAAGAGCACCTGCCACCAAGACTGACAACCCGAGTCTGGCCCCTGGAACCCACACGGCGGGACAGAACAGACCCCAGCAAACTGTCCTCTGACCTCCCCTTGCATGCACTGCGGCATGATTACCCTCTCACATATGTAATGAAGGTAAGATTAATAAAAAAATATTTTAAAGGATAATAGAATATGATTTAGAAAGGGGGAGTCGTGAAGGTCAGATGAGAAAGAGCCCTAAACGAAGACTTCCTTAAGTATATTTTGTCTAGACTCTGTTGCTCAAGATACATCTCATACGTTGCTGTGAAGGTGAAAGGGTGAAAAGGAGGGTTCAGCATGTGGTAGAGTCTTGCCTATAAGGAATGGCTCGAGGGAAAAAAAAAAAACCAAGAAAGCAAATCCTAGGGAACAAATAGGTATAGTCACAGTCCATAGTCTGGGCCTCCCTTCTTAGGAAGTGAGGAGTCTGAAAATGTCTCCTTGGTGACTAAGACATCGGACCTATACTGCTTGGGGTAGAGGGAGAGGTGGGGCTGGGGTATGTCGGCAGGGGCTCAGATTGTCTTGCAAGGTCCGTAATCAATCCAGTTCAGAGGCCATGGAGTCCCAAATTAGGGGTGGTGGTGATGAGAATAGAAAGGATGCCGTACTGCAAAGGAAAAGCCACCAGCTGAGTGTGGCTTAGAGGGGCCTCCTGGACCCCAGACATATGGGGAGTCTTGGGACACTGGTGAAAGCTTCAAGAATTTCTACTGTCTATCCTCTTTGCTCTCCACCCAGTTTAAAGTGCCCTTAGGTGACAGCCAGCAAGTTACTGAATAGCTAAGTGTGCAAAAGAATTGGAAGAGCCCAGGTTGCCTTTTGGAACCTTAGAGGGAAATAAACCCAGCCCAACGATACTGAAGCGAACTAGGGCCCTGGTGGGCACGGGTCTAAGCCTCCAAGCACCTCTTTCCTGGAAAAACCAGGAATAACAACTGCTGACTACGTGGTCGGCCTCTGGCCCCATGTCTCTGAAGCTGATTGTGTACCACGCTTAATCGTCTGTTTCTTCTTTTATGTTGGATTGGAACATTTTGCTTGATCCTTGTACATCAACCATCCCAAGAAATGCAGTTTCTTTTCCCCTTTCCATGTGCTGCTTTTACTACTTTATTTAATTAAAATTTTTTTCCCTCTCCCATTCTCTAATCTCCTTCTTATAAGAAACAGCACTGAGCCTGGGGGTGAACACAGGCAAAAATCAGAGTGCCTATTCCTAGAGCATCTCTTCCAAGCCAGCCGCCATCACTGCCTTCCTTTCCCAGCTGCATCCCTCCTCGTTCCCACGGCAACCGGCGAGGCCGCCCACGTGTGGACTCAGGACCCCTGGGGCCGCAGCCCCGCCCCGCCCCCACGATCCACGCTCGATCGCCGCTAGCGGCACAGGCTCCGCGAGAGGAGGGAGGCCCGGTTGTCAAGGAAACGGGAGGACGCCAGACAGCCGCCCCCACCGTCTCCGCCCCGAGAAAGGCCGGAGGCCCGCGTACAGCTGCCTCTGGGGAGGAGAAGGAAGAGGGGCCGCTAGAGGGACGGAAGACGTGAGGCGTGGGGGAGGAAGAGGAGCCCAGGACCGGCCCCACGCACGATTGATGGGCGGTTCCTCTGTTGTGGGCCTGCCCACCCGCTCCAGCAAGGGGCGAAAGTGCTGATCCCCAAGGTAACTGGCGCCAGCCCTGCCTTCCCAGAGCTGAGGACCAACTTTACCTTTTAAACCTATACGATTCTGAAGGAAAGTCAGGCCTCTGAGAGCCTGTCTCTTCTGGCTGACCTCATCTGCAGTCTCTGCCTCAAAGGAACAGACTTAGAGGAGTCTAGTCCGGTTGGTTGGTTGGTTGGTTGGTTGGTTGGTTGGTTGGTTGGTTGGTTGGTTGG
>NW_026596131.1:1555956-1625786 GCF_907164565.1 Psammomys obesus | reverse complement strand
ACACACACACACACACACACACACACACACACACACACACACACACAGAAAGAGAGAGAGACTGTCTCTGTATATACCACTGCTCTACAAGCCCAGGAAATGGCTTTTGAGCATGAGAACGATATTATTATTAATGAAACAACCCAATCGCTTATCAAACTAGAGGTCTTCATTCCCCCTTTTCCAATTACACAGTCTCTCCTCTTGGCCGAATAGTCCCCATCTGTTAACTAGCTTTCTCTAGCCCACCCCCACTCTGCCTCTGAAATATAAAATCACTAAGTCACTAAACTTACACTCAACTCAAGTTTATAAAGTGAGATTTAAAAAAAAAAAAAAAACAAAACCTGTAAATTTTTTTTTTTTCGAACTCAAATTGAAACAAATCCTGTAATCCTTGTCATTACAAATTAATTCATTATAGAAAAAGTTGGATTAAAGTCTTCTGAAATGCTTCTTCCCAGGGCCCAATTGTGGACGTGGAGAAATTTCTAAACCTGATTGTCTGGTAGTAACGTAGCCACTTAAATTTTGTTTCAAATGAAGCTTCATTCCTAAGAGGTTAAATTTACATTTTGCTTATTTGCCAAAAACCAACACAGTATCATTTTAGAGATATTTCACAGAGAGAGCATAGCGAGAAAATGGTAAGATAGCTTATTTTAAAAGCACTCTTTTCAGATATTTTTTTGAAAAATATGGTCATAGAAAAGGAGACAGCATGTGCCCATGAATGCACATATGCATTTTTATGTACACGTGTCCATTTTTAGAAAATGAAAAGAAGTGTGTTGTGCCATCAAATCCTGCTCCCCTTCGTCGGGGTGTCTCGGTGAATTCCCCGGAAATTTACACCAGAGAGGAATTCGTATGTCATAGAGTTCTTAGAATATTCCTCATTGAAATTTCACAGACGTGTAGAATTCTGAGGCCCGGCAGAATCACTTGCTTCCCCTCCTCCCGTCGCACACCTCCTCGTCCCTGGCCCTTTCCCTCTCTCTAGCATGGCTTCTCACAGTGACTTCTAAAATACACACTGGCTCCTGTGCTTTGTTACCAGAGGCTCACAACAGAAGCACGCATGATCATGCATGACTTTGAGAACGAGAAACAGTTCAAAGGTGAGAAGAGAAGACAACACGGGCTGCTATTTTAGGATCGCGCCTCGCACACGTTTCATTTTCTGCCCCCACATGGCACAGTGCGCTGGCACCTGCCCGTATGTGACGTAGAGAAGAAAGAGAGAGAGAACCCTCGGCTTCACATGGTCATCTGGTTGAGTAGGCCCACAGAAGGAACTCTAAGAGTGAAGCATTCTTTCCTTGTGGGCTTATTCCCCTATAGTTATTTCTGCTTCTTGCTCATTCTGGTCGGTTTTTCAAACATGCAGGGCAGTCTAAAATTCAAGTTCATGTGGAGACTTATTTCCCTAAGCCAAGATCATCTACTGTCTCCTTTATCTGTCTCTGGTCGGACAGACACCAAGGAAACAGATAGTTTAGGCTCATGGGGTCTTGATATATTTAAATAAGAAACCACATTGCGGCACTTTGGTGTTTCTTTTATGGTGAAATGCAGTGTCAGAGAGAGGTTTCGGTGGGTCGGGGAGAGTCTCTTATGGGCAATGGTAAAGTCCTTTATTTTGTAGACGATTGTGAAGTCAGCAAGTCTTTCAGTGATGCTGTCTCCTGCCTCTTCAGGCCAGGTTATCGCATGCCCTCTGACCAAGAGCCATCCTTAAATTATACCACCCTGAAGCCATGATAGATTAACTTTGTACCTACAATGTTTCATCCAATTGGACTGTGGGCTGTGCCCTCTCGCGGCCACCAGCACAGCCTCTGTTATGAATCCTGATGTTCTCTCCCTGATTAATATTCAGTCAGGCTTCTCTTGCCAACAGGAGCAGCAGAGGGTCCGTCTTTCGGTTTTTAACCCCATCGTTTTCTGAAAAGAGGGGAACAGACTTTATTCTATGCAGGTACAACTTTATATGAAAAGTTAAAAGTGATCTTTTAAAGTAGTCCGTGAATGTCTGCTGAATTGCTTACACACACACACACGCACACAATCTTTAAACTGACTTGGTTCAGGTATGTGACGGTCATGGAAAACTGACTAACACATTTGTTGATAAATATATGAAGAGGAAACAGATAATGAGGGGAGGGCTGTTCGCCTGTGGAAGCACATGACGGGAAAGCACTAACCAACCATCCTGGACCAAGTGAAAGAAAATCCAGAAGCGTTCAAGAGAGCATGGCAAAGCGTGGGGTGTGAGTGGTGGAAGGGTTCCCTAGAGCCAGCTTGGGTTGTGTCTTACAGGACAAAGGTTGGTGTCGTCAACTTGATTCTGTCATCGGGAGAATTATTGGTTAGTTTGAGTTTTGTTTTTGGTTTGGTTTGGTTTGGTTTTCTGAGACAGGGTTTCTCTGTGTAACAGATTTGGCTACTCTGGAACTCTCTTTGTAGACCAGGCTGTCCTCGAACTCACAGATACACACCTGCCTCTGTCTCCCAGAGTGCTGGCACTATACGCGTGTGCCACCGTGCCTGGCTTATTGGGTAGTTTTAAGAGGGAGAAGCACAATCCTATTTAGATGTTTTACAAACAGTGGAATTACATGTACTGTCAGACCCTAACTGTCTGTCTTGAGTAAAAATAACCCCTCTCCCACCAGGGACCAGGAAACTTCCCGTGCTGTTCAGGGTTGGATGATAAACCTTGCAGGATTTCATAGCTCCCAGACCAGTCACTGGGTCACTGTGAGTCAGAGACAAGCTGGCTGTCAATATCCACACACACAGGGACTAAAGCAGAGGAGGGAAGGAGAGCCACAAAATGGGGAGATGGTGACCATCTCCCCGGCCATTTCTGAGGAGCCAAGAGCATGCTGTAATCGTTAAAAAAATATGGGTACCAATGCATGAAAGAGCTTCAGTGAACACTAAGCTTCGATGATCCTGTTGATGAGGTCTGGTGGGTTTCAGCATGACTGGTGCTATTTTGTAACTGTGGGCTGTGCTACTATGCTCACGCGTTGGACCACACCAACCAAAGCCTAATTTCTTGAAGTCAAGCCAGGCCTTTATCCCTTCTCTATACAGCTAACACAATGTACTTCAGCCTTGTTGGTTCAGTAATTGCCCTTGCCAGGGATATCATAACAGCCTCCTCCTGGGTACGCCCCTTCAGCATCAACGGAATGGCTCCCACTGGGCTTTCCTTGTGCCTCTGGGGTCCTTTACAGAGCTCCTCCTCAGCTGTCTTTTCCTTGCATTTTATTTGTTAACGGTTCTGTCCCCCTGTCCGTTTTCTCTGCTCAGTCCCCATTCTGCCTCAGCTTGTTACCGATCTGGTGCAGCAGTGGCCAGAGCTTTACCTGTCCAATCAGCTAAGAGCCTTGCGTCTAACTGCTGGCTTGGCCTCTCTGTTTGCACTACTGCAGACACTTCAAACTCCACATCCTTTCCTCCAAAAGCTGCCCTTCCTGATTCTGGGTAGGCAAAGCATTTAACAGGAGGTAACTGATGAAAACCTTAGTCGGTCATATCTTGGCTGTGTGTCTCCTGATGGTCAGACTCCTCCTCTTTGATTAAACGTTCTTGAAGCTGTAGTTAGGTTATTTTTCCGTATCAGAAACTACAGTGTCTGCCTCCCAGCATTTGTTATGAAGGTGACTGAATACAAGTGTATCTCAGGGCCGCACCTGGCACTTCCACAGCTGGTCCACGGGCGCTCTGACCCCCTCTTTCCTGCTGTCCTCCTCCTCTTCCTCTTCTTCCTCCTCACACACTTGCTACCCAAGCCTTGTTATCACCTCACCTCATACCTCAGTGGTAGTCAGACTCCATGTATTACTCCCACTTCTACCCTCCATACTGTACCTTTAGAAGTCTTTTACACAAGTGTAAAGGCTTGGGCAATGGCTCAGCCCAAGAGGTGTTCTTGGGTAAACATTAGGATTTGAGTTCAGGACCCCCTCTCATCACCCATCCTCTCAGGAGGATCCCTCAGACTTTCTAGTCAGCTATTCCTGCAGAATCAGTAAGCTTTAGGCTCTGTAAGAGACCCTATCTCAAGAAAAATAAATCTAAGAGTGATTGAGGAGAAAAACCATGCATGATGTCAAACTCTGGCCTACATGTACACGCATACACACACACACACACACACCCCTACATGCATGCGCACATGCACCATGCAAACTTTTATTCCCCTATCAGTAGCATCGTGTGACTTTCCATTATGACCTGCAGGGCTCCATATGAGCTAATCTCTGCCAGCCTCCTATCATTCTGCGACTGCTCCCCACCATCTGCCCCAGATGCCCTGCCCTCTGGCTCTGTTCCTCTCTTGCCCCTTCATGCTCTGAAGCACCTGCTATCCTCTCCCGACTCTGGCCTAACTCACTATTTATCAAACCCCGTGTCAGTGTTGACCCCTTGCCCAACCCATGATTTATCAAACCCAGTGTGGGGGCCTGACCCCTTCCAGACAGACTCTGCTCTCCTACAATACCATCCTTTCAAAGAAGCCATACCCGGCTCTGCCCTGGCAGTTAGGGTTGAATTATCTAGCGTTGGTTTTCTACCCTAGGCTGCAGGCAACACAAAGGCAGTGCCGTGTCTGCCTGACTGGCTGCCGTACCCGGCAGCTGGCAGTGTCTGGGTTGGATTAAGGACAATGGTCGCACACATGAATTTAAGCAACCCAGGGCTTATAAGTTTTGGTCACTGCCGATGTGTCTAGGCTCTTGTTTTCTTCCCTGCCATGTGGCAAAACCGCTTCCCAATCAGGTACTTGTCAACCCAAGTCCCTGTGAATAACCAGGGTGGGATAACTGGAGCCAGCTGATGAACATGACTGCATTATTTATGCCGGGGACAGAAAGGCCAGAAGGACTTTGACAGTAACACAGAAAGGGAGCGCTTGTACCTTTCGAACAATGGGGGAATCAATTAATAAAAGAACACATGCAGTTATACTCAGATAAATCCAAATATGGCGAATCCAAAAGCGTCGGTCACAGTCTGCCCGTTTCTCTCTCTCATCCGTAGGCTGAGAACTAAGAACCATGTTGCATGAAGCAAGAGACAGGCAGAAGTTCGTCAGTGATGTCCAATACCTTCGGGACATGCAGCATAAAGGGGACTCTGAATATCAGGTAATTCCTTCCGGAGAGCAAGCGTGGCCTCCCCCCATCTCCTGGGGTAACAAGTTGGAAGGCTGCATGGATATGAGCGCACACACACACACACACACACCCGCCACTCCCGACCGACTACAGAAAGCTCAGGATGGCACCAGCTTCATAAGGCCGTCACAAACGCGGAATAAGCGCTTTATCCCGGTGGTGGTTCCAATTTTGTGTTTTGAACCACCCCCTCCTCCTCCATGCTACCTTGTTAGGGGCCTTTAAAGAACCCAAATGCAGACACTGGGAGATGGCGAAGTGTCGCTGAACAAACATGAGGCCTTGAGAAAAATAATTTAGTGCAGGGGCGGGGCTATGGATAAGAGCATTTGCTCCATGAACACAAGGACCTGACTTCAAAGCTCCTACAACCACATAGAAAGTTAAGCGTGGCCACATACATCTGCTATCCCAGTGCTCTGTGGGGCAGAACAGAGGGTCACTGGGGTCTGCTGGCCACCGGCCTAGCTCCAAATTAAGTGAAAGACCCTGTCTCAAGGGAATAAGTGAAACCGCAGGACACCCAACATTTTCCACTGTCTCACACACGCGTGCGCGCGCACACACCCATACACACACACACTTACACTATACATGAATTCCTACATCCACACAAACATTTAATGCAGCGTTTGGCCCATAACTCTTGACAATAAGGGATATCAGCGTTCATATTTGACTAACTGAGAAGCAGAAAGGGCTTAAAGAGTTAACTGGCTGCCCCACCATTTACAAACTAGCATGCCCTTCTGTTGTCATGGGCGCCAGAAGAAAGGTGATTCTCCCACTCTGCAACAAGCAAACTCCTGGTCTCCGTGGCTACAGTGTTTGCATGCGAAAACAAAACTCCTGGGGAGGCCGAGGGGTCATGATGCGATCACCTGGGGCTGGCGTGGGACAGACCTGCTGGACTGGCTTGTGGGATTCTTGGAGCATTTAGATGGCATTTCCCCTGAGAGAAGCAGCCCTTGCCAGTCAGGGAGACATAGCCTCAGCCTCCACAGAGCCCAGAAAGCCGTCCCTCCCTAAAGAAAACACAGCTCAGCTCTCAGGTTTTTCTCCTTAGCAATTTCAGATAGAAACTGAGCCTTGTGGGTCACCAAGGAAACTGGACCCGTCTCAATAGCCTGACTTCGCCTGAGCAGCGCTGCTCTGTGCTGGGGCTGGAAAGGGCAAGCAGTTCCTTCCCACGGAGCTGCCAACACACACCCAAGGGGACTACACAGGGGCGGAAATGTCCAGAAGCTGAGTAAGACTGTCAACACACGCACAGGTTACTCGGGGAACCGTCTGATGTCCGCAAAGTTGCCTCCGCTACATGGCTGATGTGTGGAAGCGCTCGTTCAAACCTGTGTCCACAATGAGGGCATAAGGAAATTGTCTTGTTATCAGTGGTCCCCAGTGAAGGGAATCACACAACCATGTGTCCTGGATCTGTTGTGGTTTTGTTTTCTAAACTCTCTTAGGCTTTCAACATTGCCAGCTGTGTTTGGTTTGGTTTGGTCTGGTCATTCAACCAATGTTTAATCTCTTAAGTGCCTACTATGTGCTGAACAAGGTCCCTGCCCTTCCAGCATTCTTCTTCTAAGTTTGGGAGGTAGAAAATGTGCAACCAGTGTGAAGTGATTTTAGTCACTGCTCCAGTATGGCTCATAAGCGCATGTGTCAGAGGCTTGGTTCCCTCCTTGGCACTGTGGGAAGGTTGTAGACCCCTTTAAGGGCAGAGCCTAATGAAGGTCTTAGGTTTTTGGAGATGTGCTGTAGAAGGGGACTGTGGGAATCCTGCCCCTTCCTCCCTTCAACTCCTTGGCTCTGAGGTGAATAGGTGCTGTTGTCATGCTGTCCAGCAGCACCTCAGGCCCAAAGCAAGAGGTCCATTTCATCAAAGCATCTGTCACAGTCAAACCTCCAAGGCTGCGAGCCAGAATAAACCTTCCCTGTCTTTACGCTGGCTGACCTCAGATATTTGTTACAGTCATGGTAAACTGACTAAGACAGTTGCCATTAAATATATATATATATATAAAAATAACAGCAGCATAATCAGGGGAAGGGGACATGCTCCTTGAGACAAGTGGAGAAGGCCTCTGAAGAAGAGCCACATGTCTGTGGAAGTAACTGATAGAAAGGAGCTCATCAACCCATCGCAAGAAGAGCGGAATTGTGGGCTCGGAGACAGGATCTGCCCTAGAGCCAAGGGAAACTGTCTAACACAAGGAAGTAGAAGAACTCTGTTGAACCGGATCAGGCTGGAACTTACAGGGGGAAATGGGACATGCCATAAAAATAAATCTCATCACAGAGAATCACTGGATAGTTTTCAAGAAAAGAGACATGATCTGGTTTAGATTTTTTTTCCTGTTTTAAAAATCATGTTGGCATCTGTGGGGGAGAGAGCTGGAAGGGTCAAGAGGAAAAAGCAAAAGATTTTGAATTGATTGACATTTAAGGAGGAGTATGGTGGATGGACCCAAGTTCATGGGCTTGGGGGCAGCAAAAAGTGGTCCAGCCTGGAAGCTGGAAGCAGAGCAGGTGCTGGATGGAGATGAGCGTCAGTGGAGAGGAAACAACGGCCCCCTTCAGCACGCTGACCATCCATCCGCTCTTCTGGTTATCATCCTGACTTAGAGCTTTCCAGTCTTTACGTCTCTGACTCCACACTGCCAATCTCCTTTCTCCCCCGCTTAATCTCCACCGCTACCATCCTCTGCGTCACAACCTTCTAGACTTCCAATCTCAGAGAACAGGGTGACTCTTGTCCTGCTAGTGACCAGCTGAGACCAGGGCCCAGTCCCTCGGCTGTCCATCCTCTGCCATCCATAGGACTCTGTTGTCTATATTTTCATCCCCCATTCTGTTTTATTTACTCATGTATGTATTACCTATATTCTACATGTGGACTTCTCTATTTATCATCATGCTGGAGGCAGCATCTGAGGCCTCCTGCATGCAAAGCAAGCCCTCTACCAACGGAGTTGTACTCTCCCCCTTCTCTCTTCGGCAAACTCTACAAATATGCTCAAGTTCCCATCCTAAGAACCAAGGACCAAAGCCTTTCCTTCCCCTGCCGCTTCCTGTCTGTCTCAGACGTCTGCAGCCAGCTGGCCTCATTTCTGTCTCCACTTCCTTCTCTGCTTGTGTGTTTGTTTTTTTTAAGTGTCCACTTCCTTCTCTCTAACCACTGCTGAGGTCAGTTAGCCAGATTCAATGACACCTTCCCCAACTTTGTTTCCTGAAGGCTACTTTTCCTGTCCTCATGGTCTCCTGACTTACTGTCTCCCTTGTGGTAATCGCCATCTTTCTTTTCTACTGCTTCCTCTTCTCTCTGCCCTTAATTGCTGATTCCCCAGGGACCCATCCCCTGCTCACCCTCATCATTGTTGGAGCTTCTGGTTTACAGCCAGGAGTCTCCCCAGAATGCCAGGATTCTGGGCGCACCCACTCACTTTCAAACCCTCTCCTGATCAAACCCTTCCCTGACTCCTTCCTTTCTTCTACCCACAGAGCTTCGGCTACCAAACTCTGCCAGGCTTACCTGGCACGTACTTGAGCTACCCTTTGTCTTGTGGCCACTACCATGGATCCACTGCCATGGTTCCAAATGCCGAAATTTCTACCCAAGACTACCACAGTACCCTCTAATGTTTAGCTGGCCTCCTCCTTGTCATGTCTGGTTTTGTCATCTTCTGACTGTTGTCTTAATCTAAAGCGAACATCAGCCCATGCCACTGGAATAAAGACCCATGACAGTTTCCCCTCAAAGCCCGACCCAAGGACCTAAGCTAAACTAACCTTAGCAGGAGCTACTTCCTAACCTCCACCCCACTCCCCACCCCACCAGATTTCTTATCCCCACCCCTGCCTTGCTCTAATTACATTCTCTAAAAGGACAGTAAAGATCACAGTTTTAATTTAGAGCTTGGACTCTCTGGACTCACATAGCAGCGGGATTCGGTTTTTTTGTTTAAGAAAACCACTGAGTGGCAATTTACATAGAATGAAATTCAACCTGTTTTAATGATTTATGGTAGATTTGCAGCCCTAACCATCACCCAGTTTTAGGACATTTTCCCTCAGCCCGGCTGGTTGGCTCTGCACTTGTCGCTGACGTCACTTCCTCTCCACAGCCTGTGTAGGCAAGGATGGGGCCTTCCTGCCTGGGCCGACCAAACACAGTGGTTCCTAAGTCCAGTGCTGCCTGCATTGACTACCAGCTTGTCAGACATAGTCCAGCCAGCTCTCGACTATTCCTAGAGCCAAACGCAGCATTACTGACCATCTTCAAAACTACTCCTCAATGGAGCAGCGTGAAACAAGGTTACCTTGAAGATACGCAGAGTGGGAGCCGGTGGGGCGGCGCACACCTGTAACCCCAAAACTCAGGAGGTGGAGGCAGGAGGATCTCTTAAGTTGGATGCCAGCCTGGTCTACAGAGTGAGTTCCAGGACAGCCAGGACTACCCAGGGAAATTCTGTCTGGAAAAAAAAAATCAAAAATCACTTGCAGCTAGGTATGGAGGTATACTTCTATAATTCCATCATTTGAGAAGCAGAGGAAGGAGGACCATGAGTTAAAGGTTTCCCTGGGGTGGTTGAGAGACTCTGGTCTTAAAAAAGAAAAAAAAATTAATTTCATGGCTTGAATAACTGTTCGTTAACTTAGTCCCATAGAGCCAAAGTGTATTTAGATCATTCGCTGAGGGCAGTTGTTGTGTTGAGTAGATACAGATCCCCTAATGGGGTACTCGAACCTGCCTCGTGTGGTTGAGTATAGCTCTGCATTCAGCGCAACACAAAGCCATAAGCTTATTTAAGCATTATGAGATTTTTCAGTGTGTGTGTGTGTGTGTGTGTGTGAGACTTGGTTGCATGATTCTTTCATGTGAACTCTGCGGTGACAGCATGTTGCATTGTCAGAAGGTTGGCTGTGCCTGCTGTGGGTTTGGCCCATCACCCCCGGTGGGAATCCGAGAGTTCTCCCTCGGTGCAGCCATCTGCTCAGGACACCTGGGATTTCCCCATTGCAGGATGGCTGTACGGATAGCGTAAGGCCTAATCAGTACATGCGTCTCACAAATCACACACATTTGCCACACATTCCTTCGCATGCTTGACTTGCCTTTAATGAACTGGCTCAAATTAAAGCCCTTAGGAGCCTCCTCGTTTTTTTCTAAGGGTGGGTTATTTCTGCTCCATCCTAAAATACACTGAAAGCTGGGATGCCCCAAATTAGCAGTGCGCTTACAGGTCTGCGGTTAGCTGTGAGAGAAGGCTAAAGCCACCCTTCGTTGTTTTGCTTCTGCTCTTTTCAGTGCCTGGGTGGGGCTCTTTTAAGAAAAAGAACGAGGAAATAAACCTCTATTTGGCACATTACATGCTATTTCAGAATCTGGGAGCTAGTATATAATTATATTCTATCTTAGAATTTGGCTCTCCGTTCCTTCAAGGGTGTTCACGTTTCTCCTCGATCTCTTCTCCTCTCCCCCTCCCTCAGTCACCTTTTACCCTCCCTCCCCAAATGTATTTATGTAACTGGAGGCAGAATTCAGCCCTAGCCATCAATGCCCGCTGGAAGGCAAGAAGGAAAGATTGCACTTGGCATTTCAGAACGATTTTCTACAATCTCTCAAATGTGTTCAAATTGGTTTCATTTCATGTCACTTACTCATCTCAATTCTTTCAAGTGCAGATCAAACAACTAAACATGACGATAAAAAATGTATTGAAGGACATGACGGTGGCTTTTATACCAGGTGGCATGGGATGGGATGGGAGAGAGATGGGTTGAGCAACCCTAATCCGAAAATCCCAAATTTCAAATACTCTAGACTGTGAAACTTTTTGAGCACCAGTATGATGTCACAGCAGAAAATTTTGTTTCATGCACAAAACTTTTTAAAATGTTACATAAAATACCCCCAGACTATGGGTTTAAGGTACCTAGGACCCTTCTGCCAGAGCTCCTGTGTGATATATGCAAATAGCCTAATATTTGAAACAAAACAAAATCTGAAACACATCTTGTCCCAGAGCATTTCAGATAAAGGATTCTTAGCTGTCACTCCTTTTCCCGTGGGACCTGGGACCCATGGGAGTCTCGCTTATCTATTTATTCATTTATTTTGCAGCACTGGGGATTGAACGTGGGGCCTCACACAGGACAGGCATACACAGCTACATTCCCATCCTCATATTTTAATATATACATACTTCTTCACTAAGCTACCCAGGCTGCCCCTGGACTCACTCTGTAGCCCCCAAAGGCCTTGACGTCACCATCCTCCTGCCACAGCATTTCAGGTACCTGAGATTACAAACCAGTACCAGGAGGCCCAGCCTTGAGGCACACACTTCTATAGTCTTCTCAACCAGAAACTATGTCAAACTCTTTTAAATTAATTTATTTGTTTTACATCCTGATTGAAGCCCCGTACCTCCTCTCCTCCCAGTCCCACCCTCCTCCCTCTCTCTTCCTTCTCCCACTATTCCTCAGAAAAGGGAGCCCCCCCACTAACCCACCCCCACTCATCCACCTGCATCAGGACTGAGCGAGTCTTTTTCCCTTGTGCCTGGCAGCCCCACCAGTGGGAAAGTGATCAAAGAGCAGGCAACAGTGTCCATGTCAGAGACAGCCCCTGCTCCCCTTGCTAGGGAATCCACATGAAGCCTGAGCTGCCCATCAGCTACAGCTGTGTAGGGGGCCTAGGGCCAGTCCATGCATGGTCCTTGGTTGATGCTTTGGTCTCTACAAGCCCCTCTGGGCCCTGGTTAGTTGGCTCTGTTGGTCTTCCTGTAGAGATTGTCACCTCCAGGTCCTTTTATCTTTCCCCCGCTTTTCCACAAGACTCCCTACATTTTGTCTAGATTGTTCGGCTGTGAGTCTCAGCATCTGTTTCAATCTGCTGCTTGGTGGAGCCTCTCAGAGGACAGCTATGCTAGGCTCCTGTCTTTGAGCATAGCAGAGTGTCATTAATAGTGTCAGGAGTTGGCACTCTCCCATGGGGAAGGTTTCAGGTTAGGCCAGGCATTGGTTGGACATTCCCTCAATCTCTGCTCTATCTGCTCTATCTTCATCCCTGCACATCTTGTAGGCAGGGTAAATGTGGGGTCAAAGTTTTGGTGGGTGGGTTGGTGTTCCCCTCCCTTCACTAGGAATCTTGTCTAGTTAGAGGGTGCCCCCTTCAGTCCCCAGGGCCCCTGCTACTAGAAGTCTCACCTGTCAAACTTTTTTCTAAGTGAACTTTAATAATGTCACCAATAATCATTAAAAACCCCAACCCTGAATTTGAGCAACAACAAAGAGCTAAAGGCAGTGCCAACGCCCACTTCTCACAGTGCTGCGGGGTTAGAGTAACAGCTCATACAGACGCCATTATTGAGATGCAGAGTGGGAGGATGGGGATTCAGTTCGGCTGGCAGGAACAGAAGCAGAGATCATAGAAAGAGGCTGCCTCCTGGATCACTTTCCACGGCTTGCTCGGTCTACTTCTTTATACCATCCAGGACCACCTGTCCTGGGGTGGCATCACCAAGAGTGGGCTGGGCCCTCCCATAGCAAACATTGATGAAGAAAATCCCCAATCTGATGGAAGCAATCCTTACTCGAGGTTCCCTCCTAACAAAATGGCTCTCGCTTGTGTCAAGTTGGAAAAAAAATTAACCATCACATCTAGGACGCATGAGTCCTCAATACTGCACAAACCCATGTGCGAACCCACCTTCTACCTCAACATGCAGTCAACAGAGGCAGAAGTTCAGATGGTTCAAGATCATTCTGGGCTACATTGCAAGTCCAAAGCCACTCTGGGCTACATGAGACCTTACCTCAAAAAAAAAAAAAAAGTAAATAATATAGTAAGGGTCATAATCTTTTTTTTAATTTTGAGCTATTTTTATGATAGCTGTTTTTCATAGCAGAACTAGAAATTGTCATATGACACATGGCTTCTTAGGTCATCAGGATCTCAGATGATGACTGACAACAAAGAATCTCTGAGCCCGACTGTGGGCTCAGAAAGCCGTCACGTTAAAGACAAAGTGTTTTACAGCGTGCCTCAGAATGACAAAGCACAGAAGGCCCTCAGCTGGCTGAGTACTGTGGGTCGAAAGACATGACCTCTCCTTCAGGCTAAGAGTGTGCCTCAGACCCAGACAGGAAGACTCTTTCTTCTGTGACCAAGATCATAGTCACATGCTCTGGCAAAGGCTGAGTTTAGAACTAAGCAAACCAGGAAGTGGGGTGGAAAACAACAATTAAAAGCCTGCTGCTGCTGCTGACCCTGGGAGGGAGAAGAGGGGCATCGAACCCTCCTCACAGGCCAGTCACAGCTAAGGTGAATCTCCTGCTCTCCTAGCCACCTCATGGCACAGGGACATCTCTCTCTCTCTGTCTCACAGCTGAGGGAAGTGGCAATCACCTGAGTCAGCCTGCCCAAGGTCTCTGCTGGAAAGTGGTGGCGCTGGGCTTCAGTGTTTACCAGGACTGAGTTACAGTGAGTCACAGGACCCATGCCACCTCCTACTGGTAGATTCTGTGATTTGCTCTCACAGTGGAGGCTTCTGCACTGAAGGCAGCATGGCTGCTTGTTTGTCGTTAGAGGGCCAATGGGGGGGGGGGGGGGCAGACACCACCAAAGGGAGAGAGGAGAGAGACAGAAGTCACCCGAAGCCTTTAACGTCAAGTCTGACTCACAGCCATTCCATCCTGGCAGGAGGGACACGGGGACCAACTGAGAGCAGGAGAACAAATTATCCACGGATTTTTCTCCTCCCCACCCAGGGATTCCGCCTTCCCCGGCTAGCTGGTCACTTCAGGATCCCCACCACAGAGCTGCCACCATCAATGAGCAGACAAACCATTCAAGTTCACAAACAGAAAGAGAATGCATCCTGGGGTGGGGATGCCGGTTTTTGACCCTCTCGGACTGGATTTCCGGTAGTTTCTTTTCTGTGTTCCTTCACAGCAAAGCTGTAACTTTGAGAGGATTGGTGGTGGCTGATTCACACAGAAAGATTTCTCAGCCATCTCAGGCTGAAAATCACTGTCTGCCCTACCATGGCTTACCTTCCCGCCCACTATCTGTGAGAGAAAAATGAATCAGAGAGAATTTTTCTCAACATGGCAAAAACCATTCTATTCGTCCTCTCCTTCTTATAAAGAAATATTTAAGTCAGATGCATTCTTGAAGAGAATCTCAAATAAATAAGTAAAACTGGGCTAGAGAGATGGCCTAGTGGTTAAGAGCACTAGTCACTCTTCCAGAGGGCCCAGGGTTCAATTCCCAGCACCCACATGGCAGCTCACAACTGCCTGTAACCCCATTTCCAGAGGATCTGATGCCCTCACACCAATACACATAAAATTAAAGTAAAAATTATACACACACACACACACACACACACACACACACACACACACCACCCAGCCTGTAAGAATTCTGTTCAAAATCAGCCTTTGGTCCCATCCGTGTTTGCTCTCACTGGCTCCTCCACTTCCTGTCCAGCAGTGGTGTAGGCAAGGCAGGCTTCCATGCCTGCGGCCCCCACAACAGGTGCTCTGATTTGAAGCCACCGTGGGAAGTGCCAAACCCAAACAAAGCCCAGCCCAGGGCAGGACAGCCTGTGGAAGGCTCATCGATCTTGAGTTTGAGCCCAGGACTCGCAGAGTGGAGGAGAAAGCTGACTTGCACAAGTTGTCCTGTGACCTCCATATATGTGTGTCGCGGGGCCCCATGTCAATCAAGTTGTCCTGTGGCCTCCATATATGTGTATCGCGGGGCCCCATGTCAATCAAGTTGTCCTGTGACCTCCATATATGTGTGTCGCAGGGCCCCATGTCAGCCAGCCAACCAACCAACCAATGTTTTTAATGTTTTTTGAAAGCGGCTCATAACTTGAGTTTCATAAATCTCTTCAGCCAACTTCAAGAGTGTGAGTGTATGTGTGTGTATGTATATATACATATATATATATACACACATATTTATGACAAAATAATTATAGAAGGGGAAATTCTCAAAAAAATCACAAATATTTCATATTCTATTTTACTAAACTACTTAAATTATATATATATATATATATATATATGAAAGGAATGACAAAAAAAGAGAAACAGGGTAAATATGAGCAAAGTACAATGCTGTGCATGTATGAAAATGTCATGATGAAATTCATTAGTTTGTATGCCAACTTAAAATTGATAAAAGGAAAAAAAAGATAATTTGGGATGTTAGAAAATTCGAAAGGTGAAAAGTGGTTCTTACTCTTCAGATTCTTACTGGCCGGCTGGGAAAATGGGCTGTAAAACAAACCGGATTACAGCGAAACAGGAAAATGACACAATTCAAACTGCACGTGCTAGCGCTGCTCCTACACAGCAGTGCCCTCTTCATTCACAGCGGATACCCTCCGGGACCACATTCCCCACGACAGAACCCTGAAAGCCAAACGGTTTTAAACGTCACCTTGCCACAACCCAGATTCACCGGAGAAGGCAGTCGCAACTGAGGAATGCCCAGATCAGACGGTGGGCACGTCTGTGGGGACTGTCCTGATCATTCGCTGAATCTGGACGGCACCCCTTCGCGGGCTTGGGTGGGGGTGAGAGCCAAGAGAGCCACCCACGAGGGAGCAGTCAGCAGGCAAGGGCGCCTGCGTTCATTCTCAATGCTCCTGACTGGAGGTGATGTAACTGGTTGAGCCCCTACCGTGATTTCCCCTCCCTGATGGACTGCAACCTGGAACCGGGAGCAGAAGAAACCCCTCTCTCTCCGATTAGGCACAGTAAACGCGCAGCAGCGCTCCCTGGTCCTAAAAGACAAGAACAGCTCTGGAGATGCACTGTAGCGCGGTTGCGGCGTCACTGCTCAGGCCCCCGCGGGCCGTGTTTAAACCACGCGAGGACCGCCTCGGCAGCAGAGTTTTGATAAACGCAACAGCTCTGAGCAACGGGAGTGGAGTTTGCAGAGGGTGTAGACGCCGGACAAAGAGAGAATTCATGTCCGGGGCAGGAAAGAGTGGGATGAAGCGAGATTTTTATCACGTTACTCAGATGGTACAAGTTTCGAAACTTGCATGAATTACTTGTTGTTGGAGTCTTCCATTTGACGCTCGTGGACCGGGATGGCTGTGGGTAACTGCCGAAACCACAGGGAGAGGCGGGCTCCTGCCCGCTGCCCCGCTACGTTGGCGATTAACTTAGCACGGAGGAGAGTGGTCAGTCAGGGCCAGAGGAGGAGCCGGATTGCGTGGTCAGCAGGCCGAGCGGGGAACACAGGGAGGTTAGTCCAAGCACAGGGCGGCACATGGACATTCTCCTGCTGTGACTAAGAAATAGCCTAGGCGCAGACGAAGCCAGCGGTTGGAGGGGGCACCACAGAATGGAAAGAGACTGGAAGAAGTTCATATGGTTTCTTGGGTACCACCTTCCAAAAAGAGAAAAAGCAACTATGTCTGGGGCTAGAGAGATGGCCCAGCAGTCAAGGGCAGTTGCTGCTCCGTCATGAGGCCCAGAGTTCAGCTTCCCACACAAATGCCTGTGACTCCATCTTCAAAGGTTTTGATGGTGTCTTCTGGCCTCCTAGGACCCCGGCACATACAATGGCACATACACTCACATGGATGTGTACACACAGACACAAGCAAAATCTTCTTAAAAGGAAGAAAAAAAAACCCTATTCTTTATAAAACATCCTATGGTGTGCTGATCATTCGTATTTATTAAAGCGGTGATTGATGGCTTTGATCTGGCAGTTGGGCAAAGAGAGGAGAGAGTGACACCTGGCCTTTGAGCTTGGTGACAGATATTTTGTGAACAGCTGGAGATATGTATCATTTCCCTCATGCCTCTCAAATTGGTATTAAGCCTGAAATTGCCCAAACTAGTCACAGACCCAAACGTAAGACACTGCTTCTCATCACTGTCGTGTGTCCTCTAGGCTTGTTTGAAACGACAGGAATACAAAAAAGACCCGAATGAGAAGAGACAGGACCAGATGTGGGGGAAAGACTCAAGTGACAAATTGCGGTTTTCAAGCGGGTGGTCATCCAAACAGGTATGGCGGCTTTAAGTCTTTTGCTCCCCCTCCCCCACTGTGTGTGTGTGTGTGTGTGTGTGTGTGTGTGTGTGTGTGTGTTCCTTAAGGAATGTATTGGAGTACACCTTCTGGACTGTGTTGGAGTACACATTTTGGAGCTAGCCATTGGCAAAGTGCTTGTTTCACAAACATGAGAACCCCAAATCCACATTAAAACAAACAAGCAAGGTGGCAGTGTGCACTTGGGTTCCCAGAGCTGGGGAGGTAGAAACAGGAGGGCCGCTGGAGGCCGCTGACTCTGCCAGAACTGGGAGAACTCCAAGCCAGTGAGACCCCATCTCAAAACCAAGGTACGTAACGTCCAAGGTACAACACCCAAGATGTCTGGCCACCTGGCCACCTGTGCGCACACATAACCCGAGCACTTAGGGGTCCAGAATTAATAAAATCGAAGTCTGTTGCAGAATCCTAGAAGACAGGGCACTAAAGACCTGAGCCAGGTGCCCCCACCCTGGACACCGCCTGTCACACCCACACCGTGGCCCTCCTTGCTGGGTGACGAAGGACCTGACATTCATGGTCTGAAACATGCACTGATGTCAGAGTCAGAGTTACAGGAGCTCGGAAGATACAGCAGCATGTCCGTGGCTTCCAGCCTAACCCCTTGGATCACTGACTCTGGTTTTCATTTAAATGCAGGAAAAGAGTAAAATGCGATGATGACTTACAGTAACTTAGAGTAACTGGCAATTTTTTAGATATTTTTGTTTAACATGGTAATAATTCAGAGCAATGTATTGTAGCAATATCATAGTGTTCGGAGCAGCCATTATTTGAGCGTTTATCCCATTGCAAACACTTTTTATGTGTTAGCTCATTTAGTTCTCATAGATGCATGTGTGTCTACCTAACTATCTACCTATCTAATGTAAGCATATACTTTTGTTTGGTCTTGTTTTTGAGACAGGGTATTGTGTGTCTCAGGCTAGCCTCCAACGGGCTATGTAGCCAAGGCTGGCCTTGAACTCCTGATCATCTTGCTTCTGTGTCACACACGCTAGGACTATAGGCATAGGCCACCACATTTGGCTTAGTATATACATATTAAGAGATACAAGCAAGGTATGCTGACACCTGCCTACAGGCCTAGCACAGAAGAGGCAGGAGAGTCAGGAGTTGGAGGGCAGCCAGAGCTAACAGCATGCCCACCCCACCTCACCCTACTTTACTTTCTCTTGATGTGATAAACCCCATAAGCAAAAGCAACTTGAGGAGGAAAAAGGTTGATTTCTTCTTGCAGTCCTTCATGAAGGGAATTCAGGGCAGGAACTAAAGCAGGGATGATGGAAGGGTACGTACACACACACACACACACACACACACACACACACACACAGGCTTGCAGTGGAGAAGGCATTCCATCCCAGACTGGACTGCTCTGGACTGCTGAGCTCTCCTTCCATGTTTTATGGTGAAGGTCCTCTCTGTCTAAGAATTTTCCTTATCCTGGGTAAGAGCTAACGACCACAAGCTGCATCCAACCCCGACTGTTAGCAAAGCGAATTGATTTAAGGTGAGTAAAAATGCCCTCTATGAATTCTTATTTAATATTTTATGCCTGGAACAGACTCCAGAGGAGGGACTGTCTCTTTCCTTATCAGTGGGATGGATCTCTGAGCCAAATCTTGGATACCCACTATCAATCAAGCTCTTGATTTCTTCTTTAATCTATGATGTTCACACAGTAGTCATTTAATGTTCAAAGGACACCTTTAAAACATCAGTGATTGATGTTTATGGATGTAGCTGTTTCTCTGAGAGAGATATATCCTCTCTATTAAGGGATATAAAAGCACACGATCAACCATCCCACCTAGAGTCTGAAGGTGAAAGAGACGTGCTCACCACACTGGCAGCTGCCAGAACGCCTCGCCTGGTCTCTTCCTGCTGGTCAAGGACTAAATATAAAGCCTGCTGCCGCTGACACCAAGGGAGTGAGGTTAATCCAAAAATTAAAGCTGGTTTGGTTAGAACAGCATATTTTTAGCACGAAGATAAAGTCTGGCATTTATTTTTTTACCCTTAGAATAAAAAATCGAGGACAGATACAAAGGACGTGATGTAATCTTAAGTCAGACAGCAGCATGTAGCAATTCCCAGATTGGGATTCCCGAACAAAGGGACACCTGGGTCCTGTGGGTTCACCACAGAGGCTGTCATAGCGGGGGGGGGGGGCTGTGCTTCCCGGCGGGCAGTGCACACTCCCCTCCGGACCACTGTGGACTCACTGTCTGATGCTCCTCTCGGCCAGCATCATACGATAGACTCTAATCAGCTGCCTGTTGCTTCCACCCCTTTATGAAAATCACCCTTCGTGGCCGCACCAGCCCTCAAACCACTTCCAAACAAGAACACAGCTGCCCTCTTAAAAGTAATGATGTGAAACAGCTTCTGTCGCCATGGATTGATTGCTTAGATCTGATTTTCTAACTCAGTTTTATATTTACCCAAGCCCAACACAAAGTAACAAGAGACCGCGCACAAAACTAAGCATTTCTAATAAAGGGTAAGGCCAGGAGGCCCGGCATGGTGCCGCACAACTTTAAGCCCAGCACTTGGGAGACAGAGACAAGTAAGTGGGTGTCTGTGAGCTGGAGGCCTGTAGGCAGACACAGAAAGTTCCAGGCCAACCAAGGGCACATGGTGAGACCGCATCAAGGAAAAGAAGAGATACGATACATGGAGGAGGAGGAAGACGGAAAGGAAAGGGGTTTTCATGCTGCATTACGCCACCATGCCTATGAAACGATCCTTGTGAATCAATTTTATCCTCCAGCTAATGTCCCAAAGGCTCCAGTCTTGCTTGTATGGTGTATCTTCAGGGTCCTGCCTTTTCGCGGAGAAAATGGACAGAGTCTCAGTTTTCTATCTGCTTTACTCTCATCACTTGAGACGTTGGGGACCCTGGGACATTCGGCTCTGGACACAAACGCAGAGGAAGAGCGCTATGAGAGACATTCTCACTGAGTGAAAGATGAGCACGAGTGTGCCTCTAACCCACTCGGCTAAATATTTTGGTACAAAAAAAAAAAAAAAATTGCAAGGTCCCTTAGGAGATTCAAAGCAGATGCAAGAAAAACTTCAACCTCAGGATCCAGGGTTTAGCTTGAGCTGCTGCTCAGATTTCTGCATCAGCCCAGTTGTTAGTGCCTCGGCCTGCCCTGCAGAATCTCCAGCCCCCGAGGGAATGCATGACTTATTAAATAAGCCTCTTTATGAAGGGTGCCAGGGGCTGCTGGCCCAACTCTCCCAGAGACTCGATAAGATAAGAAAGAAGAAAGCTGGCATCTCCTGAGGGAGAAGCAGGCCAGACAGATCCAATTTCCAGAGCCCAGTGCATTGGGCGCAACATCCTTGCTCAGTCAGAAAAGGGCCAGGGAAAGACAGAGCGAGATACTGCAAACCAAGCAGCCCCTCCCAGGGCGCAGGGAGGCACACCCCGTCATTTCCTTCCAGAGATTGCCAGGGCCTACAGCTCTGGGGAATGTTTTGCGTCTGATTTGTGGAGGCTGGCATATCTCCTGATTGAGTGGCTAGTGTGAGAGTCAATTGCTGAATTCATGGAAATTTTTCCAAGGTTCCCTCACTCTTTGAAGCACGCCACAGCCAAATTTTGACACTTGTATTGCAATTTTCATCATTTGTTCATTTCTTCACCCAGACTCCAACTGTCACAATTCTGATGAGCTTGGAACAAACGAGGCATTTACCATCAAGTAATGGCTCCGGTGTCAAGCTATCATTTCCAGACACCTGCCTCGAGGTGGGCAGATCTCCTCCAGACACATAGTAAGCCCAGCGAGTGCTCCTGGGCACACCTTCCTGGTAACCAGGGGCTCTCTAGGGCTGCAGAAGTTGTGTTTAAGTCCAAAGTGAAGCAATCCCTAACAAGCCCATTACCTCCTTAGTGAGGTGCCTCCCGAGTACATCCATCATAGAAAATGTGACTGAAGTCCACTCTGGCCCTCGTCACTCTGTAAGTTCAGGCGAAGTGCCTCAGTCCTCCAAGGGGACACTTACTATATTACGCTCATCCTGCGGGATCATCATGAGGATGAGGGAACTCTCTAAATGATAAGCTAGCATTAAATCCTGTATGTAAACTGCCCTGTTAGCCAATTCTACCGCAAATGATGCCCCAACAGGTATCAATGAGAAACAGGTTCTGTGGTTTCTTAGGACACTTTCCCTTGCCTCTGCCTCTTGCCCGGCCACGTTTTTAAAAGCCAACCTGATCTAGCCACATATCGTAAACCTTTCTAGAGGGTTGGAAGACAGCATGGAAAAGTGTTTTATCCTATTAGAATTTACCATGGAAACAGACAGTAGCTCTGCATATCCAACAAGAAGTTGGATAATTACAAAGCAGTGTCCACAGAAAAGCAAAGTAGCTTTTACCTTCCCTAGCCCATCGCTGCTGCTGTGACTGATAGGGGCACCAAAATATGTCATCCTCTCTAACATTAACAGAGAATAGACATGAGCCGACTTCTCCATAGAAGATGAGGGAAATGATTGAGTAGGCTAGAATGAGGGGAGGGGACAGAGCAGGGGTGCTGAGGGGAGGCAGCAGGCTTGGATGAAGGGGTGCAGTTTGGGCCTTCCTCATCTTCTGGATCCTGGATTCCTGCTGGAGGGGACACTGTTTGAAAGGACACACACACACACACACACACACACACACACACACACTCGCATGAGCATGCATATGCACAAATAAAAACAAATGAAAAAAGAAAGCTGGGCTTCAGCTCAGCTTTTCACGAGCTCCCTCTGCTTTGCTAATATGAGTGGGGTTGTCATCTTCAACACTCAGCAGCGGAGCTAAATAATAGGATTTCGGGTCACAAAGACCCAAAATTTATACTGGAAAGTGGTGTAGGCAGTTTACCTGATACCAGGAAGCTGCTGGTCGAGGCCTGCCTGCTCTCTGTGATGTTTCCTTCAGTGAGGTCACCCAAACCTCCCAGCAAGCAAAGTAAGCTTCAGCAGGAACGCTGTTACCCAACATAAACACTGTAATCGTTTTGTCCGTGAGAAATCCACACAGACTGAGGAGGTTAACAAACAAAGCCTCTTCAAGTAACCCGCAGTGTCTTAAAGAAAAAACAAAACTGCAGTGAGGCTGGCTCAGTGCCAACTGGGCAAATGTTCAGATCAGAGCTCGGACCCCAGGCACCCAAGTAAAAGCTGGGCATGATGGCACAGGTCTGCGGGGGAGGGTGGCTCTCCATCGCTCCCCAGCCAGCGAGTCCAGCTGATTGGCGATGTACAGACTGAGAGACCCTGTCTCTATATGTAAGGTGGATGGGCCCTGGCATGGCGGCACACTCCTTTAGTCCCAGCACTTGGGAGGCAGAGGCAGGTGGATCTCTGTGAGTTCCAGGACAGCCTGGTCTACACAGTGAGACATTATATTGAGAGAGATAGAGAGATAGAGAGAAAGAGAAAGAGAGGGAGAGATAGATGATAGATAGATAGATAGATAGATAGATAGATAGATAGATAGATAGGTGATGGAAAATAATTGAAGATGATATCTAATGTGACCCTCTGGTCTATACACACACACACACACACACACATATACACACATACACACACACACATACAAGTGTCCCATCTCTAAATGAGGATAGCAAAGACCTAAAACTAAGCTGAACACCACAGCAATATTCTTGGCACACATTTGTAATCTCAGCACTTAGGAGATCGAAGCAGGAGGATCAAGGGTTCGAAGTCATCCTCTTTGACATAGTGAGTTCAAGGCCAGGCTGGCTTTGAACTACCGAGACACTGACTTAAAAAAAAAAAAAAAAAAAATCAAATAGAAAGTCGGGCCAGAGAGGCAGTTCAATGGGTAAAGGTGCTTCCTGAGCAAAGCAGGCAGGCTGAGTTCTAGCCCTGGGATCTCCGTGCAGAGAGCTGAAAGGAGGAAAGCCGTCGCCATTGTCCCCCGACTTCCACGTCTCGGGGACAGCACAGCCACTCATGCGCGTCAATCAAGCACACACAATAATAGTTTTGATTTTAATTTCCTATGTATGCGAGGGCACCTCCGTGTCTGTACGCACGGTACATTGTGCACTTGGTGCCAAGAGAACCCAGAAGACAGCATCGGATTCCCTGGAACTAGGGTACATGGTTGTGAGCTGCCCTGTAGGTTCTGGGAACTGGGCCCTAAGTGCTCCTAACCACTGAGCCATCCCTCCAGACTCTAACTAAAAAAAAAAGAACAAAAGTTTCAAATTTACTTCCGATTGCTCAGCAGCCACCCAGCAAATGGCAGACACAGTGGACCATGGAGGTAAATAGTACTTCCATCGTGACTGAGAACTGGCCTGGGGCAGGACTGTTCCTGGTGATGCTCAAGTCCAAAACAAAAAACAGAGCCCCACGAGCCCGGGAAGACTTCTGTTTCCCAGGAGCTGGACCTAGGGAGCTGGCAGTCTGTGGCAGTCTAGAGAAGGCTGGGTTTTTTTGCTCTGTGTGTGTGTGTGTGTGTGTGTGTGTGTGTGTGCACGCACATGTGTCCCAGGTACACTGCATAGCTCCTTTCCTCACCTGCCTATTTGTTCATCCGACCTCTCCTATGAAACTTTCGCTTCTCCTCTTTCAAAGGGCTCTGGGGCGGTGGTTCTCTCATTAATCTGTCAATGTCAGCCACCGACACCCTGGGCAGCCTCTTGAGAGCAGCCGCAGCCCAGCCGGGGAAGTGACATCTGTGTTCCATGAGTCACACTTGCGATTGTCTCTGAGTTCCACTTGTCCATTGTGGGGTTCCTTGAGGGCCAGGTCTTTCTTCCTCCTGGCTCCAGGCTGGTGTGCTGCTGATGAGGCGGGACGAACAGACGGACACACACACACACACACACACACACACACACACACACGGGCCCCACCCTGGCAGGCTGTGAGTCATCCCTAACACCTGGTGTGGTGTTCCTCTCAGCTGCCTCTCAACTCCAGCACAGATCCCGAACCCTAGAAGTGCACCTGGGCAGCCAGTGCCCCCCCCAACACACACACACAATCCCGCTCTCCCCTCCCCACCAACCCATGTAAGCCACAGAGAGGGAGCGCGCACCCCACAGCCTAACGAGCCAGATCTGAGGGAATTTTCCTGGGCACTGGTTTGCCTTCTCTGCTGCAGGTTTGTTTACCAGTGTGCCCACAAGTCTCCCAGTCTCGGGTGGCTGAAAGCTGGTTCAAACTGGTTCCTCTTCCTGTGTTCTACTTCCACTCCGGCCAGAATTCTGGAAGTTGCCCTGGATCCCCCTTACCCTCTCCTGGCCCCTCCTCCTCACACTGCACCGAAGCCTGCTTGTCTTATCTCCTCTCTAGAATCTGAGACTCTGCCCACAGGGCCTTACATTCTTTCTTTCTCGCTGGGTTGTTGTAGTAACGGCTTCCCTGGCCATCTTGCCTTGGCCTCAACCCTTCAGTCAGTCTAATAGGCTACCACCATTAAGAGTGTATGCCTGTAATCCCACCTGGGAGGCAGATGCAGGCGGAGCTCTGTGAGTTCAAGGCCAGCCTGGTCTACAAAGTGAATCCAGGACAGCCAGGGCTACACAGAGAAACCCTGTCTTGAAAAAACAAAACAAAACAAACAAACAAACAAAAAAAAAACCAAAAAAAAAAAAAGGAAAAAAAGAAAAAAAAAAAAAAACAAACAACACCTCCTGTAGAAGCAAATTGTATGACAATCGTTTCTTTAGAATCCCACTCCAGTTCCCCCCCTGTCTTTGGGATCATGTTCAAACACCCAGGAAGATGCTTATTGGGCTGAGCCATCCACACAGCGCTGCATTGACTCTTTAGGGCACCCATTCTAGGGAGAGTTCCCTGGGTTTTCTGGGGGTCCAGGACTGCTCCCACTCCTGTATATGCTCAGGGCACCCACTGGGCTCAGGTTCACCATGGGGTGAGGCCTCTTTCCCTTAGAGAAACAGAAGAACACTGTTTCTGGTGCATGCCCTGTGTCCGGCATGCAGCAGAAGTCTAGGGCTCATGTGATGGCTGATGTGTTAGGAACAACTTCATCCGTGCCAGAGCCACGCTGCTCCAACAGCCAGAATGTGGACCATCAGCTCACTGGGACAGGAGAAAGCCCGGCAAAGTGTTTTGACATTAGTGACAGAGGCGAGGCCGACAATCCTCAGTTCTTTTCCTGGCGCATACCGGCTTGCAAAGGACCAGGGACAACGCTGGCTAAGTCCCCTTTGTCACAGGTAGGCCAGAACACTGACACAGAACAGCAGGCTGGAGGGAGTGCTCAGGGTGGAGGAGCCTCAGAACAGCCCCCAAGCAACTCCTCGGCCTTTACTTGGTCTTTGCAACCGAGGGTACCCCGTGTAGTTGAAGCGCAGTTACCTGGTCCCTCCAGGCTGCCTCGTGTGGGCCTCTGTGCTCTGGTTGCCCCTTTCTGCGTGCAGACCCGGGGGCTGGAGGGCTGCTACAGCAGCCAGGCGGGAGCCAAGAAGCAGCAACTGTATGGTCAGGAAAGCTGGCCGGGTGTCGTTCAGCCTTCACTCGTGGGCTCTGTCACAGCTCTGCCAGGTGACCTGAAAATAGGGCACGACATTAAAATGGGCCACCTGTCAGTTTCAGTTGGGGTGCCTTTGCAGAGCTGTCCCGCCTCAGAAGAGAGGCAAGTCGGCCTCGCTCTAACATGAGGCTGATCTTGCCACGAGGCAGCCTTGATACCGACACCAATAGTGATCCCAGCTTGGGAAAATTGTTGGTACCAAGAGCTGGTAGCCTTTGACCCAAATAGTTTCCTGTGTTAATTGGACTCAGCAGCTCAGAAACTGCAGAGGACATTTTAATAAAACGTCTTTCCTTCCCCCTGCTTGTAATACTATGTATATCATTGTACTTCGTCTTATTAAAATTATCTGCTTTTTAAAAATGGTTCCAATTAGTTCCTGAAACAACAACAAAAAAAACTTGTTAGAAACCAATTAAAATTCAGATATCGAAATCTTAAATTTTTTTTTTCCAGTTGCAAGATCCTAGTATTCAGATGGGTGCTTGCATTAAGTAAATTTTATAACAGCATTTCATCCTAAAATAGCCTCTTATTTTGTTTTTATAATGCTTCATTCATTAAAAAATTAAAACATAATTATTTATCAATTAAAAATAAAACAAATTTTATTTTTAAAATAATGAACTCAATGCAGAAAGTAGAAGTCATTTCTGTATCGCACAGTGCATCAGCTGCTACAAGTTCAGGGTCGTGCAAGTCGTCCACAGCGTGGGTAAACTAAGACTCTGCAAAAGCCCGCAGTTCAAGACAGTGTCTGCAGAGTCAGACAAAAAATCCAGGGGAGCTGGCTGTGGTCTTACACCCTTGTAATCCCAGTGCTCGGGGGGCAAGACAGGTTGTGAGTTCGAGGTCAACCTAAGCTACATAGTGGGTCCATAAATGATTAACTGGATAGATGGATGAGTGAAATGAAAACAAGGGGAAAGCTTCACGGAGAGTGAGAATTTTAGGTTTTAAGTCAGATCCTGCCAGGGGGGAGCAGGAAGTGGTGAAGCAGAAGTGGTGAGCTAACTGTCAGGTTACGGGAAATGTACGGGAGTCTCTTCGAGAGAGCTTTCTTCTCCATCTTCTCCATCTTCTCCAGGGCACCTGCAGGACTGTCCTGCAGGGGGCGCTGTCTGTACCACTTCGGCACCCGCCCTCTCAGCACCAGGAAGAAGGGCCTCTCCACTGCTCCTGCATAGCATAGCTCCAGCATTTCACTGGCTTGTGCAGCTGGATTCCGTCATCTTCTTCCCTGGCCGGTCCTATTGGCCTCCTGATCACTCTCTCTCATCCAGTGAGGCGCTGGCAGGATTCTCTGCCTTCCCCCTCCTGATCTCCAGACACATTATCTAATGACTTCAGCATCCACTTAGATAACCCAGCCACACCCCAGCTTCTAGTGCCTAATGCATCTCAAGTGCCCTCCTCCTTTCTACGTGTACACACACACACACATACACACACACACACACACACACACACACACACACACACACCCCAAGGGCATATCCAGAATCTTACTGTTAACCAAAAGGATTCCATTTGTCAGCCATACGTGACCACTCTTCCACAGGTCTCTCCCAGCTCTGCTGGGGCATTTCCTCAACCTCTAGGGGTGCCCTGCACCTCTCTCTGAACTGTTGTCCCCTTCCTCAGCAGCCCAGAGTCTTTGAAAGTCTCTCATCCTTTTGTCTTCCTCACGGCCGTCATGAAATCCTGTCTCTGAGCCACATCCAGGCCGATAACTCCTGCTAAAGGAACCGTCACCCTGCTTTGCATGGGCTCCCAGCCAGCAACCAGGCTTCGCAGTTTCTCTGCTCCACGCTCTGTCACCTTAAGACCTTTCTCCCCAGTTTTCAACCCATCCTCTCTCCTACCTCACACCTTCTTTCCACCCGGTTCCAACCTTCCCTTCTGAGCTTAGGACCTCCCCTTCTTCCCTCAGTCCTCCCCTTCCCTGCATGCATCAGCCAACCCTGCATGAGGGCTTTCCCATCAGCGTTTGATCGTGATCTAAAAAGAGAGACGGAACAGCCTTCCTCAACCCGCACTCCCCTCCGCTCACTTCTTCTCCTTCACACCCCAAGTTCCCAAAAGAATTATTTACACTGCCCAACCCTGTTTCCCCACCTCCTACTCCCTGTTCAACCCACTCCAATCTGCTTTCCACACACATCCTTCTCCAGAAATGCTCTTTGTCATGTGACTTCCGCGTCCCTCTGTGGAGCAGATCCCTCTCTGTCCTTCCAGTGGCAGCTTTGTGTGGTTTGGGCCTCGCTGCCACTTAGCCTCCCAGGCAGCTACAGAGCCGTCCTCTCTCCTGCTTCCTCCCCATCTCTGGAGGCCTTTTCTCCTTCTCCACCTATCATCCTCCTCCACCCTGTTCCCTGAATCCTGGGACTCACTCTCTACCTGGGGTCAGGGGACAGGGATGGGGAGGGTCGTTAGCCATTGTTGGTGAACTCTGTAGAATCCCTCTCTTAGGACTGTTTTTCACATGCACAAAATAAGACACAGGCCTTCAAAGGAAACCACTTTTATCGAAATAGTCATGAAAATATTTTTAGAAAATTGTGATTCAGTAATGTATGTGCTTCCTTATTAACACGTTAAATAACAAGCAATGGGCGTAAAGGGTATTTTGAGACATCGACAACAAATTTCCTGAGATGTGAAAGTATCTGTGATTTTCACTGGTGATAGAAATCACAGGTCCTGCTCATGCGACAGAGGCTGAGTGCCTGCAGCCCTAGAGGAAGGCAGCTTAGATTTCAGGTGGAAATGGGTAGAATTTTATTGTGAAGATGTCGCTTGTCACCATCCAAGCTCACGCCTCAGCAAGGCTTTCTCTCTTGGGGTGCTTCTTAGAGCTAACTGCCAGAGCCTCAGGTATACCCGCCAGTGACTCCCAAAGCCACACTGCCAGCTCAAACCCCACTTTTGATCCCCAGGCTTAATACTCACTCCCTCTACTTGGATATCTGACAAAGACACCTCATGCTGATCACAGGCCCCAGGCTAAGGCCCCCAGCTTGGCCCTTTATTCTTCCCTCAGCGTAGCAGCATCAGAATCTGACTCTCTCCACCTCCCCCGCCTATGATCAGTTGGCCATCAGTCCCACTAATCTTACTTCCATAGTAAGATTTTGTTGGTGGTGGGAGTGGTTTGGTTCCTGTGGCCCAAGCTCTCCTCGAGCAGCTTATCCTCCTGCCTCAGCCTCCTGAGTGCTGGAATTTCAGGTGTGTGCCACCGCACCCACCAGCCGATATTATTTTGATCCATCTGGAGAGCTGGCCCCACCAGCGAGTTGGGTCCTCCTTTTCTGGTACCTGCCCCCAAACCACACTTCCCATATCTTAATATATATGGTAGGGTTGTTGACAGGCTAACAACCACTGCCTAAGGCAACTCACACCATCCGTAAACCCAGTTCCGTGGAATCCGACACTCCCTTCTGGCCCTCCAGCATTAGGCTTGCTGACAAGCCCTTCATCCCTCAAGTTGCTTATGTCGAGGTGTTTTACCACAGCACCAGGGAAGAGAAATAAGATGCCTACAGCAGCAGTTCTCAACCTGTGGTTGAGACCCCTTTGGAGGTCAAACATTTGACCCTTTCACAGAAGTCGACTAAGACCATCAGAAAACATAGATACTTAAATCACAGTTCGTAACAGTAGTAAGATCACAGTTAGGAAGAAACAACAAAAAAAATGTTATGGTCGGGGCCACCCCAACACGAGAAGGGCGGCAGCATGGGGAGGCTGAGAACCACTGCCCCCATGCACTGGTCCATCCTGCCTGTCGCTGGGCTTCAGTTAGCGCTGATGTCAGGGATCTGAGCACCCAGACGCTTAAACACATCACTGGAGCTGACCGTTTGAGTTTTGTAGTTTACTTAGGGTTTGAGTTTTTCCCTCTAGTTTTAAAGAGATTAAAAGCTATTTGCAGTGACTTATACAATTCTTAGAGTAAGATTTGAAGAGTTCTGTGTTACCCAGGGTTTCTGACCCCCGGTGACATTCCCTCGGGCTCCTTCCTATCTGTCCCAGGGACCACCCTTCTGTTGTCATCAGAGAGCATTCCATCTTTTACATCTATTTTGGGAGTTATGTTTCTGAAGTTTTTGAGACAGAGGCTTACTGCGTAACTCCTCCTGCCTCTTGCCTTCCTAACAATAGAATTACAAATGTGTGCTACCCCAACCAAAAAACAACTATTTTCTCTGAATACTATCTTTTTGGTAGTCTTGGACCCTGTTTAGAAAGAGGTAGACAATGGCCTACCGTTAAAATGGAGCCCCAGGACCCACGTGGTGGAAGCACAGAACCACTCCTGCAAGTTGTCCTCTGACCTCTACAAGTGAGGCATGGCATGCCCCACCCCCACCCATGTGCACACACAAAAATAAAATGTAAAATAAAAACTTAAAAGGGAAACAAGTCAAATATATATTTGAAATAAATTAGGTAAGCCTGTGATGATAGTAAATTACATAAAAGTTGCAGATTAAAATTAATAACTTAAAAAAATTAAAAACTTACCCCAAAATGAAGAAGCTTTGTTGTTGTTGTTGAAGATAATGGTTATAAAAATTTCACAGAACGTGCTGTTCTCATGTTCATCTGCTGCAGTGTTTCTTGAGGATGATTTAGGAACAAAAAGAATTGTAAATCTTTGTGCTGCTTTTAATCTAGTGAGATAAATTCCCACTTTCAGGAACTTAAGGGCTTAAGTAAAGAGCTACTTAAATGCTCATTGCAACGCTGTTTCTCTTAGGAAAAAGTTGGAAGCACTCAACAGGGCCAACAGAAGAATTATGACATCCATACATGGAGCAATAGATTCTAAAGACAAAAAACCAAGGAGAACCCATAAGTTTTATCTCGAAGATTTTATTCTCAGAGTCAGATTTGTATCCTAATCTTGGAAACATTTCATGTTTATTGCAGAGTGAAGCAAATGAATCAACATAGTAATATAATTAAAGAGCAAAGACTTTAAATAGATGGGTTAGAGATACAAAAAAAAACCCAACTATGGTGTTAATTTTTAATTAGAGATGTTGCTATGCATTCATGATTTAAATATATATAATATATATATAAAAGTTAAAAATATATGTATGTATATATATATATATATATATATACATACACATTTTTAACTTTTTCCAGAGAAAGGACTTATAATCAATGTTACCCCAGCAGCAATGGACCACACCTGGTCCTCCTGCTCTCCCTCCCCTTTTCTTTTCTCTTTTATTCTTTACCGCTTTTGACACAACCAAGGCTGGTTTTGAACTTTTGATCCTCTGCCTCCGCCCACCGCCCACCCTCCCACACAAGTACCGAGAACACACCACTTCCTAAATGGCTCTCTCAAGCCAGGTGTCATGGAGAGGCCTGTGATTACAGCACGTGGGAGGTGGGAGCAAGACTGGGAGTTTGTGGCCATTCCCGATTACATGAAACCCTGTCTCAAGAAAACCGACAGCTCACATAGCATTCTCAGGCAAAAAGGATTAGTGTTCCTCGAGAAATATCAAGGGCAGGCAAGGTGTGTTAGGTCTCAGACCTGGGACAAATGGCTGAGCTGCCTATTAACATTACAAAACATACCCCGGCTGCTGGCTGCCCGTTTTCGACATCCCTCAGTCCTTACCTGTTAAAGGGTCCTCTGTACCCAGCCTACCCCCTCATCCTGAGCTCCCAGCCTGGGTACTGGGCTGGGCTTTCCCTTGCCTCTGGCCCCTATATAACTCATCTATTTTGGTTGCATCAGTCTCTTGGCCAGACTATCCCACTTGCTTAGATAGCTCCTCTCTCGCTCTCGCTCTCCCTCCCCCTCTCTCCTCAGCTGGCCCAGCTCAATCTGGCCATGTTCACTCTGGACTCTCCCAGATGTCTCTGTCTCTGCCCCCTTCTGCATTCCTCTTCGTACCTACAATAAACCTCCTCCATGCCCAGCCACAGTCATGTCTTCATCTCTCTCTTTTTTTTTCATTCAAGGTCCAAGATGAACTATAATGTTTTACTACTGTACTAGAAAGCAAAGGAATACTTAAAAGACTGTAAAAACATGGCTTCAGTGGACTCTCGCTCACCATTTTAAGTTTACTTTTTTTAAAAAATTTTGTAGTTGGGGGTATACCAAAGCATACATGGGAAGGTCAAAGAACAACTTGGGGCAGTTGGTTCCCTCCTTTCACCAACGTGGGTCTCGGGGAATTAATTCAGGTCGTCAGGCGTGGCACCCTTACCTGCAGAGTCATCTGCTGGCCTCACTTCCCATTTTAGATACAAAAATTTAAGCATCAAAATTCTGATAGGACTGATAAGGTGACTGTTGGTCTGATGTTACCAAAAAAAGGGAATCACGTCACCCATAAGTACCCCAAAAGATGGGATTGGATTGGGTTATGGGGAAGCTGGCTGTAGCTCTTCAAAATGGTCAAAACAATGAAAAAGCAAAATATTAAGAGCAGGGAATGATTAATTATTCTACACTGAGGGACTACCAGCGTACCTGCCATGCAGGTACAACCATTATTCCCAACAAGTAGCTGAAAATGCAGCAAGGGTTCAAACATATGGGTTTGAATCTGCTCTTTATATTAGATAATATTATGGAGCTATTATTGTTATGTATTTTTAAGCCAGAGAAGTAGTGTTGTGGCTTAGTGGAAAACATGCGTTTTAGTAGGGAGTGCACTCTGAAGTGTTCACAGGGAAAGTGCCTTGAAGTCTGGGCAATTTGAAACTATTGAGAAACAGAATATAGAGTGCTAAAGAGGTGGCTTGGTGGGAGAAAGCGCTCGCACAGATGCCTGCAAGACCTGAGTCCTAGCCCCAGAACCTACAATGGAAGGAGAGAAGACATACTGCAAAATTCTGCCCTGGCCTCCACCTTCAAGCTGTGGCGTGCACACCCACAGCCGACCCCACAATGATGATGGTGGTGATGGTGGTGATGGTGATGAAAAGAATATACAGAGAAACTAAGCAATTTGACGCAATAAAAGATAACAGCTGTTAGGCAGGTAGTGGCTCACACCTTCAGTCCTGGTATAGAGGAGGCAGAGACAGGTGGAGCCCCGTGTGTTCCATACTGGGCTCCGGAAGGGCCAGGGCTACATGGTTAGACCCTGTCTCAAAAACACACAAAAATAACTGTTAAGTATGTTGTTCTGTCAGTCACATTGGAAAGGTACATATTACTGCAATCCATTGCGAAGTGAGGCTGTGCGTAATGCAATTGTATTTGGTGGGTTTTTTGTGCATTTTGATTTTTTGTTTGTTTGTGTGTTTTTTTTTCTGGGGGGGAGACCCGAGACAGGGTTTCTCTTTGTAGCCCTGGATGTCCTGGAACTCACTTTGTAGACCAGGCTGGCCTCGAACTCACAGAGCGCCTGCCTCTGCCTCCTGAGTGCTGGGATTAAAAGCATGTACTACCCCTGCCCAGCTCTTTTTTTCTTGAGCCTGTTGTTACATTATGAACGCATACTTCTTGGAGTAATAAAGAAAAAGTATGCTTTATAATAGTAAACTGTGAAAATAACAGAGATTATTTCTCTGGCACACTTGTAGGACGCCTTGATTTCTCTCAGGGACGGGAACATACAGATTAAAACTCCACATTGTTCTCTACTCAGAAATGGCTCAATGGACCGGATTCTTTTGCACTGACTCCCAAACCTCTGCTTGAATCTCAGAACTACTCAAAATCTGACCCACCCTCCCCCTCTACCCTCTGCTCAGGATCCTGGAAGCCTACAATAGCAGTTCCCGCATCCACGCCTACCTCGGTCTGCCTACGGCCCAGCTGCAGCAGGCTTAACTTTTGAGGCCCAGCTCAAAATTGCCTCTCTCTCTCATGGTTTCTTTAGAGTTGGCTCTATGGTTTATCAACTTGATTACATGCTGTTCTGAGACTTGCTAGGAAGGTGCTAGTCTCTGGCCTTTCCTGTCCTAAACCACCTTCCAGAGACCCAGCAGGTACCTGTGACGCTTTTCAGTCACCTGCCATGTTTTGTGAACTGCTAGGTTGAGTAGGCAGCATTATTTTGAGGGCGACTTCCATTTGCTGGCTGAGTCTTCCTCGATGCTCAGAAGCTCCTCTTGAGTGAAGGGGAAATCATCACAGCAACTCTGTACCTGAAAAACACCGGGCTCCAGGCCAGTCTCCAGTGCCAGTTTGCCATATAGAGCCCAAGCCCCACTACAGCCGGTGAACGCCAAACATCTGAGATAGCTCTGCACAACTGACCGATAGTGGTCAGACATCATGAAGACTTGAATCACTGAGGACATTGTTGCTCGCAGATCAGAGCCTTGGGTGGGATTCCTCCAGCCTGGTAGCATGGCCATCAGAGAGCAGGCCGCAGGCAGGAAAGCGCTGCTCTCAGAACCCATGGTAGGGACAGAGGCCTCGATGGTTATGCCTACAGCAGCCCAGATGACTCAGAGCACCTTGTAGCTGGCACCGAGATCAAGTTTTTCATCATTGGTCCTCATCTTATCCAGCGAACACCACTGGCAGCCACGTTTTTTAACTGAGGGACAAATGAATTGAAGGAGCAGTTTGATATGAGTGAGTGATAACCCAAGCCCAAAGAAACCTCCAAAAGACCGTCAGTCCACAAGTAATGTCATCGAAGTCTGCACAAGATAAGGCTTGGCCTGCTTTATATTGTAACAGCATCCTGCACAGAACACAATCTGTGCTTGCTTGTATGGGACTATTTTCCATCTTGTCCAGAAGTCTATTTATACAAAGTGGCCCTTGATTCCCAGGCATGGTTTTTATGCACGAGGCACAATTTGATGTAGACCTCGGGGACAGCACTCTGAAGACGCTCATTTGTGCGCACAGTCTCTCCTGGCCAACCTTCCTGTGTTGTCCCTGTTGACTCTCACGGTTCATTGTCCAGACCATGGCTTTTCATAATCTCCTGAGACTAAATTTATTCCCAATGGAATAGAGACACAATCTCTCTCTCTCTCTCTCTCTCTCTCTGCTGCCTGACAGTCCTTTTTGCCTCTTCCCTCCTCCCTACAGAAAGTTCTGTGTCATAAGATATAGTGCACTCAATCTTCCGTCACTTGCACATGGCAAAATCTGACTTGTCATCTGTCAGCCCTCAGCCCCACAGCTCCAGGGAGGGACAAGGGGGTGGACAAGTGAGAACAAATTCCCTGGGTCTTGAAAAGGAGCCATTTGGGCAAGAGTTGGAAAATAACATCAAGGCTTTTCCTTCTAAGGCTACTTGAGTCTGCAGTTCTTCTGATCATCTGTTGTCACCTTATTTCACATCCGGAAACGCTAATTCTGGGCTTCTGGTCCCCCTTGCATTCCAGGGGAAATGCCTTCCCATTCCTCTCCAGTCCTGGTTTTTCCACCTTCCAGGAGCTCTGATTTGAAACCTTCAAAACATTACCAAGTTAGGACTAGGATTGTAGCTCAGTGGTAGAGCTGCCTGGCCAGAACATGGAGGCCCTGGGTTCAACCCCCAGCATAGCATGGGGAAGGGAGGAAAAAGAGGGAGGAGGGAAAGAAAGATAAACAAAAACCTGTTTTACATTACTAAGTTGTTTCCCATTGCCTGGCATTAACCTTCCCTAATTACCCAAGTCTCATTGTGAGCCTTTCTCTGGACTTCAGGAAGCTCTGGTGTAATCTACTGTCTATTTTACTGTGTGATGCAGAGAGCAAGTTGGGGATTCCTTGGAAAGCCTTAAATCTGCATTAATAATACCTCAGAAAAAAGACGATCTATCAATAAATTTATTTGAGTTAACACAGGTTTATTGGGACATACATCGAGTTCCCAATATTAAACTATACTCACATAGTCTGGGTCTTTGTTGCAGTGTTTGTTTGTTTGGCCTTTTCAAAGCATAGCTTGAGCTTTAACTTTGAAAGACGGAGCTGATTTTCTAACCCCAGAAGAATATAGCAGTGAGCTGCTGCCTCTACCTTCACGTGACATTTCAACTTAGGAACATATGGAGAAGAAATAGAAACTGTAAATTTCAAAATTATAACAGGAAAAGACAGTTCTGAAATCCACTTTACATAAAAATATCATTAGTGTTGATTCGATAATCTCCAGATATTATTAAATATTTGCCATTAGAGCTTTGCTATCTGGAAAAAGAACGTAGAGTGTATTTTCTTAAGACTGGATGAGTCTCGGCTGGCTGGCGTGCCTGTCGTCTTCTTCTCAGAAGACACCAGAGTACTCAGAGGAGCCAACCAACCCTCTGTTCACAAGGCCTAACGGCAGTGCTTCCACGGGGACCTTCAGCTTTAGTTTCAGTATGGTTGTAAACGTCCGGTAGCTAGCTAGCCAGCTCATTCTGAAAGTGGCGGAGAGCAGATGACAAAGCATGGAGGCTGGCCCGGCACACATGTGGCACATGAATGCCGTGTCATGGTTCTGGATACTTGTCTTATCTCACTTGATCATTGGGAACCCACCAAGTACAGGCACTGTTCTTTACAGATGAGGAAACCCAAAGAATAGAAAAATAATAACTAATAAATCATAATAAACTTACCCCGTGTCGCACGGGTCACTGGCTATAAGAGTCAGATTCACTGCCCAGGAGCCTCAGAGTTTTCAATGTCACACATTAGTGCCAGAAGGAGTTCCACAGCCCCTCTCTCACACACACTTGGGAAGGATGATCCTACCCTGCATGATGGCAACGGGTTTTTATGAGAGGAGCCAGGTGAGAATGGCTAAGGGTGTGAAAGGGACATTAGTAAAGACTTAAAAATAAATTTTTAAAACGTTTATTTATTTAAGTATTTTATGTATATAAGTGCTCTGTCTTCATGTACATCTACACGCCAGAAGAGAGCATCAGATCTTATTACAGATAGTTGTGAGCCACCATGTGGTTGCTGGGAATTGAACTCGTGACCTCTGGAAGAGCAGACAGTGCTCTTAACCTCTGAGCCATCTTTCCAGCCCTGAAAAATAAAATTAAAAAAAAAATTTTAAATGTTGAAATGACAGGTTTGAGATCACCCAATGAGGCAAGAGGGGGAAGGAAGGGCTATCAGCATATCCGTGAGTATCACAGGCCTTGCTATTCTACCTTCTATTTCCAATTAAAAAAAAAAAAAAAAAACGACTCCCTTCTAGGGACAGTTTCTGAACTCCTAAAAACGATCTCCAATGGGACCAGAAACCAGAGAATAATGATGTGCTGAGCACCCAGGAGAGGCACAGTCCCACCCTTGACAGGCCAAACTTTGTCTCACCTCTTCGGTACTGCTAAGAATGGAAGCGTAATGATTGGGTGAAGGAAGGCTTAACAGACACCCAGTGAAGAGCCCTTTACCCTCCCAAGTCCCTACTGCCTGGGCCAGGAAGGAGCTCTAGCCCAGCTGTGGAGAGACAGGTGGGGTGGGCCCGCTAATGTCGGCCGGAATGTGGGTGTCTTAGCTGGAGCAGCCTTTGCTTCGCTGCAGTCTAGAAGTTACAGGCTAAAGCACCAGGTCTGGGCTGAGTGGACTTTTGGCCCACAGGCAGCTAGAGGAGGAAATTCTGTCCCAGACTCCTTGCTCCTCTTCTGGGGAGCCAAACCCATTACCCTGGCCCCCGTCACCCAATCATGATGACAGTCTCTAGCATCAGAATTAAAATTTGCCAAACACCCACTTTGCTGAGAATAGAGAACTCATCTCAGGCTCAGAAATGACCTCATGATTCATCTTTGACATTTCAGAATCATTTTCAAAGATTTCTATTAAGTCACAGAACCGAGAGGCGAAGGGAACAGTCGATTCGTTATGCCTTCTCTCTCTCTGCTTTTATCTGAGGGTGGTCTGTTTTCTGAAAACGGATGGAGCAACAGTAATTGTTTGCTTGAAGGCTGTATCCAGAACCTAAATTTAAAAATCAGATTTGTCCTCATGGAAACTAATGATCTGTCCACCTGTGGATATATAGACTTCTGCTCAGAAGACTGGCAAGTGGACATTTTTTTTTTTTTTAAGAGTCCCATTTGTCTTACGTTGTGCCCAATAATTCAAAGCTATTCAGTGTATTTTCCTGAGTCAGGAGCCGGTGAAATGAAAGTGTCACAACAGTCAGCAAGAAGGATGAGCAAGATCAATATGAATTGCAACGGCTGGGGCGGTTCCAGGGATGTTAATTTGGCATTGCATGCCTGTGAAGGGCCACGTTTTCAGAGAATCGTCTCATGCTGGACTTAAATGCATACAGGAGAACCTCCCTGGACCCAAAGGTGTCCAGGAAAGGATGCCAGAAGGGATGGTCTCTCAAAGCCTGCTAGTGCCAGGACCTGAAGCCCCAGGCTGCACTTAAATCACCCTTGGAGGCCAGAGTGCTGGCTGTGGTTTATCTCGTTTGCATCATTTCTTTGATGGGGATTAGTGTGGCAAAGTGTAAAACTGTTGAATGCTTGGATAATTTTTATTGCATCTGTCTGCCTGGGTTGAGGTGCTTCAACACTATAGGATGTGTGACTTGTCCGTGTGGGTTTTACTGACTTCTTTTCAGAAGACAGACAAGAGGGGGCTTCTTAGGAGACGAATCTGTCTCGGGCAATAATTTGGAATATTGAAACTGAGACCTGACTTAATCAGTCCCCAGTACACAATTGAAATTTCCTTTTTTGTCAAGCACATGAATTAGCATAAGGAACATTTTCCTTCACCCATCTTCAAAACAGCTCAAATCTCAAGCAGCAAACCAACCATTTAAAGGCACTGATTTGAAAGTGCCCCCTTTCATAGATAGCTTTGAGCATGAGCTATTTACTAGTCATCAAATTACGTATGGGTCAGAAATGTGTTCTTGTCATAATATGCTCCAACGACAGACTCAGAAATGCAGTCTCTTCAATTTGGCCTACAGCATAAGTGTCATTAGCTGCAGTGCTGTGCTGAAGCCGGTACTCCCATCAAAATTTCCCTGACCACAGAGCGAGCTGAGTGGCAGGCACAAGATGCCCCCGAGCAAGCGTCCATCTGCCTGTCCTGCATCTGTGCTTAGCAAAGGTGACCACCGGCCCCTGACACCCAAACCTCTTCCATTTTCCACAGAGCTCCTGTGAGGAGGATTCTTTAAGTGAACCAAGATCGTGTACCAAAGTGGCTACGGGGAAGTGTGAGCCCAGACTTCCAGCCATTGACCAGACACCTGTCAAGCAGAAACACAAAAGTACCATGACCCCAAAGAAGCTGGAGAAAGTGAGCCCCAGCAAGCCCCCTCCAGGTGAGTGGTTTCCTTACTGAGATCTACAGCTAACGACCACAACCAGCAGGGAGTGGGGGACTGGATAACCCCAGGGCCTGCCAGTGGCCAGTTAGCCCTTGAAAGGCCAGTGAACCTGCACAGATGGAAAATTTGATTTCTCAATAGAGTGTGCTCCCATATCTTCAGGCCCAATTTTCCACTTCCTGTGCCACTCCTTACACACGCTGCCTTTTCATCTTTGTCACGGTTCTTGGGGTGGTGGTTGGGGGGGTGAGTGATAAAGGCGTTTGGCCCCAGGTATCAAGTTTTATGACTTAAGCCAAGAGGAGCTTTCAAAAGCATCTGAATGACATAATTTACAGCCAAGAACCAGAGTAATAAAGTCCTCTAGGTCAGGGGCTGTCCTCTCAGGGAGAAAGGGAACTTGACAAACCCTCCCTTTTGTGTGGTTGGTAAATAATTCACTCTTATGCTGCCTTTGAAGCAAAGGCCAGTCTTCTGCTTGGGGAAGGTGAGACTCACTATCTAGCAAGAAGCTCAAATAGAGGGAAAGTTGAGAATGCCTCCGGCTAGTCCCTTCAAAGCCAACATCTGTGGGACAAAACTGTGTCCTCTGGGAACCACGTGTAAATTGGGGTAACTGGGCGGAAAGGTTTGCCTCCTGGGAAAGGACCCAAACTAACTGCTGAACACTTCATAAATAGCAAATACCGTGCCATCCATTAAAATCCCAATCACAGTTTCTTCCTAATCCTAAATAGCTGCTGTCACCCACCTGGTTAGGTCGGGATGCATTTGTAGAAAATGGCTCCTCTCACTCAGATTAACATTTTCTTGCCTTAATGAAAGAACCAAGACCAAACTGACTCCCAAAGTGCTGTCCTCTCGGGCAAAGCGCCAACACTTCCGCTCCTTATTTCATAGTGGTAGGAGGAGAAGGAGGAGCATGGGTGAGGGCCAGGGATGGGCACACGGCGACATGCTCCAAGTCAGGTTCTCTCTCGTCTGAAAGACTCTTAGTAGGAATTATGTTTTTAATTCAGCTCTCTTAAAGCCAGACCAGAGCAGGGGAGTGAGGTTACCCTGCAAATACCATATTGAATTTTGAGGTTGGGTTTTAATCGCCATACTCTGAGGGTGAAACTCCAATTGTGCAACTCCATCCATCCAGGATAATACCTAGTCCCCTCACTAAAAACCTGTAGTTGTTTGCTTCGTCATCTGTGGATACAAGTCATGAAAATGAACCTTCGAGGTCCACTCTATGACTTGGCTTGTCTGATTAATAGCACAGATGTTTTTCAGACTGAGCAAGCTTCACGTGGAACTCAGCACCGACAAACGGGGAAGTAATTCACTTTCCAGTCTATAAAACATCAAACCCACCAGGGTTTAGGCAAGAGATCCAAGTGGGTGGAAGGATATCTTTTTCACCAGACAGGAGACGTGACATGCATTTTCAAGCCACCGTCTTTGTCATCCTGTTATGTTGTAGTACTATGCAAAACCCACAGAGCTGTGAGATGGATGGGGCCAGCCGCCCAGACAGCTCAGTGGTCTTGGAGGTTAATATCAGTGCCCTGGAGGCTGAGTGAGGGGGTACAGCAAGCTGAGAGGTCTGTGGCAGAGTGTTTGCTCACCGTGCACAAGGCCCCAGGTTAAAAGGAGAGGGACAGGAGAAGAGAAAGAGGGTCAGACTGGGTGCAGTGTGCACATCTGTAATCTCAGAACTCAGGAGGCTGACGTTGGAGGATCACAAGTTCAAGGCCAGTCTGGGTTACATAGTAAGACCTGGTCTCAACAAGAAGAGGATGAGGAGAAAAAAGAAAGCTAGATAAAAAGAAATCACTGGTGGGGCCACAAGCCATTGGTTTAATGAGTGTTGACTCTTCTGATTCCTAATTAACAAAGTGAAAGCTTAAAGATTTAAGCTGAGTCTGCTGAAGAAAAATTGGGAGCTGGGGGCTGGCGATAGTGCATCGTTTAGTTCAGATAAATACCTGCTCTGACAGAAAAGAGGATTTGGTTCCTGGATTATCTGAATTCTGGTCTAACTCACCAGCTGAATCCAGTTTCCCGCTTCACGTTTCTAAACAATTTAGGGATGAGCCAAAGTTGGTATTATGTCACTAAAACTAATTTCCACATTAGACTTAAGCAAGATGGAAGCACAAGACACAGCAAAGCCCCCCCTTTGTGATGTCTACCTTCCCAGTTAGCCCTCCCATGCTGTGCTGTCAGGCTCTCCCAACTAAAAACTGTAACTTGAAAATCTGGCTTGCAGCCAGGTACAGTGTCTCACGCCGGTAAACCCCAGCACTCGGGAGGCAGAGGCAGGTGGATCTCCGTGAGTTCAAGGCCAGCCTGGTCTACAGAGTGAGTCCAGGACAGCCAAGGCTACACAGAGAAACCCTGTCTTGAAAAGCCAAGGGGTAGGGGGAACTGGGGTCTGGCTTGCTTTCTCCTAACTCAGTGTGATGACGACCTATATCACAGAATCTTGCTGTATGAGCTGAACCTAGAAACCCAGACATGGCTGCTGACAGTCTCGGCCACTCAGTGCCCTCTACAAATAGCTATCTCACAGAGAAGACCCCACACTCACTGCCCCCCACAGGCCGCCCGAAGGAGATCATATGTTCCATGCAGCTATTCCTGGGCAAGCTGGCCCCAGTGTTTCCCTTCAGCCCCCTCAGAATGGTGGTAACTGCTGCTCACGTGACAGTGCTTTGGAGATAAAACTTCTGGACTCTCACCCAGGACCCCATTCACTCTAGATGAATAAGAAGGAGTTTCTCTGTTCCTCCGTTCTGTCTTCTGTAAAATGGAGGGGCCAGAAGTAGGAACAGAATCTGTGTGCTGGGTTAAATGTAAAGACTTGGAGATCGATATGTGCTCAGCTGCTGACCATTGCTGAGCGCTCAGCGGGTCGTGGCCTTTGTCATCGAACACAGGAGACTCAGAAACATCATTTTCTGTGCCTAACGCCTGCCCTCTCTGCCCTCTGAACGTTTACTTTCTTCACAAGAGTTGGAGGTGGATCTTCAAAACTCTTTCACAGGGGGCTGGAGAGATGGCCTGATGGTTAAAAGCACTTGGGTTCCACAGCCAGCACCTACCTGCACGGTGCCTCACAACCCTCCTTAACCTCAGTTCCAGCTCCAGTGCCCCCTCTGGCCTCTTTGGGCACCATACATGCACACAGTGCGCAGATGAAAGACTCACGTAGAATAGACAAATCTGAAGGGAAAAAACTAATATCTCACCCACACTTTACTACATTCCGAACTTCCAAGCAAGAACACCGAATAGGAAAAGATGGATAATCAGACTTCGTTCCCCAAACCAGAAATATTCATTCTCTCCAACAAGACACGGAAAGTTTAGGCAGTATATCAAGGCGCAGCTGGCCGTGACGTGCATTGGGTTCAACAGCTCTCCTTGAAGGTGAAGCCTGGTGTAGAATGAGAAACAAACCTGGCCGGGTTGCACAGCAGTTCAGAATTCTGTGAGACACAGACAGATCCACAGACCCCAGAAGCACAGGGGCACAGGGCCCACGGAGAGGCTGTTTGTGCCTTCGAGGACCTGCTTGCTCCACTAAGACCTTTCCCAGCCCTTGCCCAGCTTGGGAAGGAGCTGAGTCTCCTTCCCAGGACGTAGAGAAGCACCTGGAGGTCGCCGTAATGCCTGGGGTCCTGCAGCGCTTCTATCCCAGGGCAGGGCCTGTGGCAGCCCACCAAACCTGCTCTGTTTTCACCTGGAGCCTGAGCACAGCCTCCTCATGTTATGTTCCAGGAAAATGGATCTGGATGTAGTCCCGGGAGCCTGCTTCCAAAAGCCTGCCCTTTAAAACAAAGCCAAGTGCTCGGAAATGCTCCTCGCTCATTATTAAGTTCCTTGAGCAGTCATTACCAGATTCAGATAGGTGGGAGGAGCGAGACCCAGCATGCCTTACATGGCTTATCTTGGAGACCTGTGCTTGTAAAATTCAGCAAAAGCAGTGAATTCAGGTTTTAAGAGATAAAAGTCTAAAATAGCTGTGGTTGCTTTTGGATTAGGAAATGTTTATTTAAAGAGCAGTGTGGAAGAGGAATCTCAGGGCAAATCCTAAATCTTCATAATTTGCCTTGCAAGTAAATGCTATTGAAGATTTTCTCAGAAAGGCCAAGGTTAATGGGTTTCTCAGCAAGTCCAGCTGGTGCCCGACAACTTCCCAAGCTGTCTGTCCAAGCCAGGGGAGAAAAAACCCAAAACAAAAACAATATAAATGAATATATTGGGTTCTCCCCTTGCTTTACAGAGAGATACCCAAATTCTCAGCCCATTCTTGCTGATTGTAATGACATCATGGCTCAGAATGATAGCTCCACTCTAGAGCCCTACAGAAGTCAAGCCAGCAGCCTCCCTGAACTCGGTGCCTTCGTCAGGAAGAGGGGGCTGCAGTCTAGCCCACTTTCCCAGGTAGCAAGCAGGGCTAAGTTGATGGGTATTAGCAGTGCCCCGGGATAATGTTGGTCCCAGTTGATGAAGCCTGCTCCCAGACAGCCTGCGGCTCTAGGGTTGGCAGCTCTCTGAGAACACTGCCTGGCCAAAGAAACTAGCTTGAGATGTGAGAGGCATTATGACTTAGTTATAAAATGTCAGTTTGTCAGTGAAGTCACCCCTCCACCCAGCACCTTTAGGAACACGGCCAGGCCAGTAAGTTTCACACTGACAGTAGCTACAATATGAAGACCAGTCAAGAGACTGAGGGAAGCCAGATGCAGCTGAGGGGCCCAGTGAATGAAGAGAGATCCAAGGAGAAAGGGGAATGCCTTTGCTTGGAACAAACGCTGAGGGCAAGGGCAGCGGTGAATTAACTGTCAGCTTGGCACAAACTTGAACTACCTGGCAAGAGTCTCAGTGAGGGCTTGTTGGGGTGAGGTTGACCTGTCGGTGTCTGTAGGGGACTGTCTTGGTGTAGGAAGACTCAGCCCCCCGAGGAGAGGCACGTTCCCTAGGCATTAGGTCCTGAACTGTGTGAGCGTGAAGCCAAGCCGAGCACAAGCAAGCAACCAAGTGGGCAAATATGCGCCCGTTTCTCTCCGTTCCTGACTGTGATGATACGACTATCCGCCCCGAGCTCTTGCCCCTGGACCCTCCCCATTAGGGACTGTAACTTGGCTATGTCAGCTAAAATGTGCCCTTTTCCCCTGGAAGTTGTTTCAGGGTGCTTTATTATGACAACAGGAATGAAGCCAGGACAGAGGGATTGAAATGTTTGAGGATGTGCGCTTGGGAGAACTTGGTGAGTTAGTTGTGTGGATCAGAACGAAAAGAGAAATCAAGGAGAACTCAGATAACCATCCAGGAAAACCAAGACAGCGGAGGCAGCTTTGCCTCAGGAAGCATTCTCTGATGTCACCTCCACAAGGTGTAACCTGGACAGCGAGGCGGAAAGGCCAGGAAGCCCCTGGATATCCAGGCCTAATCGAGCACTGCCCACTGCTGGTAGGACCCCAAGGACCTTAGGGAGCAAGTGATGGTTGAAACTGGACAGGAATGACGGAGGACGCATAAAGGAAGACGGGAAGACAATTACACTTAGAAAAAATGTGAGACATACAAACTGCCCCACTAAATACTTAGGAGGGGACAGCATGTGTCTGTGCTCCCTGGCAGGACATCCTTGAGCCTCCATTGGACTGAGACCCTCTGCTGTGGGTGATGTTTCCTTTCAGATGCTTAAGTTTTCATCAATTTTAGAATCACAACTGATTTTGGCTGCAGCAAGCATTTGGCTTGCCTGGTGACAAGGCTCACTGAGAGGGGGGTACCTCACTGAGGCCCCAACTGTTGGCTTCACATAGTTATAATGAATTACCTGAGGTGGCTGACTTATGAAACATTTGTTTGGGGGCACTGGGGAGCTGGCCCAGTGTGATAAGAGCCTGATGGCCTGAGTTGAATCCCAACAACCCACATGGAGAAAACAGATTCCTGCAAGTTGTTTTATGACCGACACACGCACACACGCACACACACACACACACACACACACACACACACACACACACACACGAGTATTGTTGTAAGTTTACAAAGTTTATTTTGGTTCATAGTTTTGGAGGTTTCGGCCCAAGGTTATGTGGACCCGTTGCTTTGGGGCCTTCGGTGACATCACACATCATGGCGGGAGTAGCTGTTGGGACCAAACTGCTACCTCATGGTCAGGGAGCAAAAGAGGAAGGGGCCAGGGTTTCACAATCCTCTCCTTTGAGAACACACCTAGGTTGACCAGAGGACCGCCCACAAGACTCTGCCTCCCAGGAGCCCCATCCTGAGCCCTGAACTGTGAACACACAGACCTTTAGGGGGCTGTAATACAAGCCCTAGCGGCATCTGAATGTCAGGAAGCAGAGCTCAGTGCCGACCTGAGCAAGGTACGTAGAGGAGTCCCGGGGCAGAGGGTCAGGCATCCTTCCCTGAGGCCTTGCTCACCACGCACTAAAACTTCCTGATGCCCTGAGTAAGGGTGAGCGGAGACTTTATTTCTAGAACGGTCCCATGCAGTATTCACAGGGCTGGTCTAGAGAGGAGCGAGGTGGCAGACAGCAGAACCCACTTGCCTCATACTGTAGATAAGGAAACAGGTTCGGATTCAAGGTGACCCGGCTGGCTGGTGGCAAGCGTGAGGGAGCCTCTCTGAATCCTGACTCCATCAGGCACACAGACCCTGCCTCCGGCGAGGCTGGCAGTTAGGAGCGTGAGGTTAGCAAACAACTCATTAATTTCACTTGGACCCCTCTCTAGTCCACCTGCCTTCCCACCCCTCCCAACCCCCCATGAGCTTGGTTCTTCTCTGTCCTTGTGAGCCCAGCAGGGTCTCTGCTTCTTTCTCCTCTCCCCGGCTAACCCTCTCCAGCAGAAAGGCCAGGTTAGGGCATGCCCGAAGTCTCCTACCAGGGTGGGCATCTGGAGAACCAGGGGAGAGAACCTACCAAGGGGAGACCCCGCGGGCCACCATCTGTTGCTGCCAGAACAGCTCATTTGGCTGGCTGTGGGAGATGGGACACAGCAGAAGCTGCCTCAGGATGCTCTCAGGAGCTCACCTGGGGAGCGCTTTCCTACATCTGCCAGGGCTGCCCGAAACTGTCAACCTGGAGACGCTTTGAAGGTGATGCCACTTTGGATGGCTCGCTCCTGGATGACTCAAACCTGAGCAAGAAGCCTTCTGGGCAGGAGCCAGGTCCACTTACACCTGTGACAGACAAACACAGCACTCCCTGCCCCCAAAGAACATTTTTTTGAGTTTTTGTTCATTCACAGACTTTTTTAAATGTCCTTTCCCGTGAATGCTGCTTCCTGACTGCTCTTTTTCTTTTGTGCAGGTGACAGCAGCGAGCAGCCCCTGTTCTGTGTTGAATATTCCCCTTACTGCTCCATCTTTGCTTTCTCCCCCGTCCAGCAGCCCAACACCAATTACTGCTGCCTCCTCCTGCCTCTAGTTCCACCTGCCTCCCAAGGGGCCCAGGGCCCCACCCTGCCCCAGGGCCCCACCTTCCCTCCTGTCACCTTCCCCCCCTCCACCGCCCCATTTGCAACCCTACCAACCACCTTGCCTGAGTCCCCAGCCTCCCTCTGCTACTTCCCCATCTCCCAACCTACTCCGGCTGAGACCCCTGTGCTGTGCCTACCAGGCCCCAGAAGGCCCAGTAAAATTTACCTCATGTGGTAAGTCACCCCTAGTGAGGCACGCGGCACAGAAGAGTCAGGGAGAGGGGGACAGCAGAAGGCAGGTGGACAGAAGCAGGGCCACAGCAACACCAAGTGGGTGTGGTGTGCAGGGAACAGGAAGAGGAGACAGCGCTGACATTTCCCTTGCGATGAACATCTACTAGTGATAAAGGAATGAATGGCCAATAAAATCCCATCGTCTCTGGAGATGCCTCTGATTTCTGAGCTCTTCTGTCAGAACGTCACAATCACAAACCAACAGGCTCTTCTGGGTCTGATGACATCCTTAGCCAGGGCTTTCCCCAAGAGGGCAACGCCAGGCCAGTGGTTCCGAAAGCACACACTCTGAAACTGAAAAATCTAGCCAGCACCATGCTGAGGAGGGAGGATTAAAGGGCACAGGCGGTATTTATGGTTCCCTTTGCTGCCTACTTATTAGGCCTTGCAGTACAAAAAAAAAAAAAAAAAAAAAAAAAAAAAATCCCACCTCCTGAGTTCCAAAATAAAACATATTTATGGTACATAATTAGGCCTTAATTAAAATCTCCTCTGGTGTGTGAGACAACATACAGTTCTAGCACACTCAAATAGGCAAAGAGACGCGACCTATTATTTGCGCCATACAGAAAGCTGCCTATTAGACCCAGGCAATGCCGGCTCTTACAGCAAAGCTGTAATTCTTTCCATGAGCCAAACGGAGCAATAAGCTTTCCAAAATGGCATCTCATGGTGGAACCTTGGTTCCTCTTGAGCACCACGGATAGCAGGGAAGGTGGTAGTGGGAGAGGCAGAGGTTCAGGGATATATTTTCCTCTCTTTAGTTTTCAGTGTACCCAAACAAGCACTGGCCGTGTACAGCAGGTTGGCATGAGGAACTGGGCAGTTACCAGGTGCATGAACTTGGCACAGCACTTGAATGGCCTTGATTCTCAGTTGTCAGGGTCTTGCATAAATATTCTACTCCCCCCCCCACTTTCCTGATCAAATGATGAACTGCTCCCAATGAGAATTCCCAGGCAATTTCAAGACAACTGAGGCGGAAACATTTCGTATAACAGCTATTTGGTTTCTGGGCTCCTGGCTGCTCAGGTCCTGGAAGAAGGCATGGACTGTCTGGTGTCCAGAACAAACTACATGCTTTCCTAAACCCACTGGCATACGAGATAGAGTTCCCTGGCAACTATGTTCTCTGCTTTGCCATCAGGTGTGGGGGGCCTGTCTCCCAGTAGAGCTGGCTTAGATATCCTTCTTGATTAATGGGTACACTGTGACATCTCGAGGGCCCGTCCTAGAAAGGTCCCAGCACTGTGCCCACATAGGTGAGGGGATCAAGAACCCAGTCTACACAGTACCTGGAGCTCCTAAATCCGTGTACATAAACTGTATCATTGAGGTTACCTCCTCTGCGACTGTAAATGCATGTGGCAGAGAAAGCCACATCTCCCATGAGTTTGATTTCTTTTGAATCTCAAGGCAGAGGTCCACAGAGCAGCCATATTAGAACATAGCCGTGTAGGTCATGACCAATGTCTTACTCATCCTTGTGAACCCTCAGATTATCATAGAGCCAAGACACGGAGGTTTTTGTTGAACAGGTTATAATAAATGGAGTTACTATTTGCCTTTGGGATTTGGGGGTGGGGCGTGCAAGAAGGCTTGTGGGAATCAACAAGGAACAGGAACAAGAGCTGCTGAATAAATTATTACCCTGTGAAATCAATGTAACAATGAGTTTCAGCGTTGTTGCAGAAATGACTTCCAATTTACCACTGTCAAAGTACTATATGCTTTATGAATGAAGCATCTGCCAGTTCTAATAGCTAATAGGCCCCAGACACAGTCAGGCCACGTGTGTATATTATTGCTAAAGGTTACAGTAAGCTAAACAAGATGAGAATCACGCCATTTTAAAACTGCAGAAAATGAGGCTCAGACTGCCAAAGGCTCTGGCTCTGCTAACGGTGGTGCATTTTTCACCAGTAAGCTTGGTTTAAAAAGGCTTGTGTATGTGTGTGTGTGTATGGGTATGTGTGTGTGCATGTGTGCGTCTGTTGATACATACATACACCATGTGTGTTCAGGTGCCCACAAAGACCAGAAGAGGGTATCAATCTCCTAAATCTGAAGTTAACACACGGTTGTGAGGTTCCTAATGTGGGTGCTGGAAACCAGATATAGTTCCTTCAACCACTAAGTCATCTCTTCAGCCCCAAATTTTCAGCTTCATTACTTCAGTTTGTTGAGAACTCAATTAAAAAAAAAAAAATAGTAACAGTTTGGGCAGTCACTTACGATATCCGATGCCTTGAGTAAAGAGAGCAGCTTTCTGAACATCAAAAGTAACTTTTAGATCAAATGAGTGCTTTAATTTAAAAATTAATTTTAATTTTAAAGTTCCCCATAGTTTGGGCTGAAGGCATCTTCTTAAGTCCTGCCAATCATTCTAGGCAATTATCATTAGTCTTGGACCATCGCATGCAACATGCAGGCTGGCTAAGAGACCAGCTTCCTTAAGGAATTTACAGTCTACTGAAAGGGAAAAAAAGTTTCCAGTATTTAAATATTAGAGATGATTAAAAAGCAGTAATAATGGCTTTGGAACAGGCAGCGTCAAAGCACTAGGCAAACATAGAACCAGACCTTGAAGGCTCTTTGGTTGGCACTGGCTGTGGAGGAAAGGCCCTGTGGAAAGAAGGGTCTCTCCCCAGAGCGATGGATGGAGCAAGAGTGGGTGTCAGAACTGTGTGACTTTCTACCTCCCAAGATGTGGAAGACGGTTGACTCACCTGCTGATGATCACAAAAAAACAAAAACAAACACAAACACAGTTCTCCTGAACCTTTGGGTCAGGTCCTAACCTAATGGACTTGGCCCAGGCCTGCCTATTGTTTCAGCTCTTTCTCTGCCTCAGTTTATAAGAACATGACCAGTGTCTGAGCGGGCCAGCGAGATGGCTCAGTGGGTAAAACGCTTGCTATGCGAGCCTAACAACTTTAGTTCAATACCCAGAACCCAGGTGAAGGTGGAAGGGGAGGGCTAATTGCAAGAACTTGTCCTCTGACTTCCGTGTGCCAGCTACACACACACACACACACACACACACACACACACACACACACACACACGCACTAATGATAATACAGTGATACAGGTTGAAAAGAAGAATCCTAGCACTTGTGCCTCTGTTAGCTGAGAGGTGAGAAGCAGATCTCTGCAAGGGCTGAGGAGAGGGACGAGGCTCTGGTGAGGGAGAAGCCTCCGGCCTCAACCAACACAACCCTGGGTGCTGAGACCCTACCATACCCTCCCTTGGCACCATCCTTCCAGTCCCCTCTGAGAGAACGCAGGTCTCCTCACACCCCACACTCTCCCAGGGACACATTTCTGGGGAACTTCTACTCTCCTCCCCCTCTCTGGCCACAGCCTCGGCATCTGTTTGCCCTAAGTTGACCCAGTGCCAGCATCAGCTCTCTTCTTCCGGGAGTCCCCTGAGGGGCATGACCCTCTGCCTTAAAGCACGGAACCCATGGCCACCTTCTCCTGGGGCCAAATAAGTTGGCCTAATCACTGGATTAAATTGGGTTTCGCAGGATGCCAAGGAGAACTGTCATGCCTTCCTGAGTCTGGGTGGAAACTATTACCACAACCACAGACTACACTCAGGAACGTAAATCCAGTTGTCTTCACGTGCCAAGAAAGCCTGGGCTCTCACACACCAGTCAGGGGTCTGTCCCAGCCTCACCCCTGTGCTGCCTGCTGGCTACATCTATTTGCGAACTATCTTGAGTCTTCAAAAGGAGGGATGAGCCAGGAAAATTCTCTCCGGGGATGTAGCACAGATGTTGATGATTTAACTGCTATGTGAGCCCGAGAACAGAACGCGTGGAGATGCGTGGAAAATAAACTCTTCCCACATTCACGTGCACTGAGGCTGAATACATGTAAAGCCACTCACCCCTACCCGTGCCAGCTAGAAGCCTGGCTCCAAACGAGAACTGTGAGGAAAGTGTTCACTGGGGACTTGGTCCACGGTGGTCGCTGTCTTCCACGGAGGTGGGTGGGCATGTGTAAGGAAAAGGAAACCTCCTTACAGGTCTTAATATCCAACAAGTGGGCATAGATACACAGCTGCAAAATGCATTATGATTCAAACCCCGGTGAGCATAACCATCGGGCATCCCGAGAGCTGCCTCAGCAGCGTAGCACCTATGACTAGGAAGAGGTAAACTTTATGGCCAAAGGAAAGAGGAGCTGGAGAGATGGCTCAGCTGTTAAGAGCACTTGATCTCCCCGGAGGACACGAGTTCAGTTCCCAGCACGCACATCAAGCGGGACACAACCTGTAACCCCAGTCCCAGGGTACCTGACACCTCCTTCCGGCCTCCACAGGAACCACAAAGACCCGGACTCAGACACATAGATTTTTTTTTTCCTTTTATATGATAAAAGAAGATCCTTTGTACCCCCTGCTCCAGGAATGACAGATTTTATGAAGCCTTGTGAAGTAGTCATATTTCCATATAACTGGTAGGGAAACTGAGGCTTGGAGAGATGTGCCAGAGCTTTCGTGGCTACAGAGGTTGACCCCTTTGTAGATTTCAAGCCCATCTCTTCTCTGACCTCCTGGCTTGATGCTCTTAATTCTCCACCCCCACCCCACCCCCGCCCCCACATACGTGCCACCTTCTCCCTCCTTTGGTGATTTTTTTTTATACAGAAAGTGTTTATCTGTTTTTTTTTTTAAATTATTGAAAAGCTTTTGCACCTTTCAGCGTCACAAGCACCAAAGATTTTATCAAGGAAGAGGAGGCCAAATCTGGGGAGATTGACAGTCAGCCCAGAAATGCACGGCCCGAGATCATGCGGAGAGAGAAGCAGACAGAAACTCCAGCTGTCAGTGAAGGCACCGGCAGTCCTGGGACCAGGTAAGGACTGTGGCTGCCACCGTGGTCCTCGGGGAAGACGGGTGCGCGCTGCTACCGCGTGGGTTACTTGTGACTTTCTGCCATTTTTGCTTTTATGAGTTGGAGAGTTGCCTTTAAATGAAAAACTTGAGAGCTTCGAGAGCGAACTGTTTGACAGCAGGCTTATTTTTTTCTGCCTGAGAGGCTGCTGAGAAAAAGGGGTAGGTGGAGTTGATCTTGATTTCTCCCTCCCATCACACCGTGAGAATGACTGCATGCTTTTGAGTGGACTCGGGGCTCGGGGGAGGTGGCAATGCAGCTGGCAGTTCCGGGGAGGTGCCGCCAGGCTAGAGTGCCCACACACCCATCAGGAAAGGAAGACTGATGTCCCTGGGTGGCGGTCTCACCTCCCCCAGGGAGATCCAGGGCAACCACCCCAGAAAGAGCTTTTAGTATGTAAGAAATAGCTTCAAAAGGAAAACCGGCTTCGTTTCAAAGGAGTGGCTTAGTAGGGCCTTCCTCCACGAGTTTCAGGCCTGAGCGGGCATCCAAAGGACCACACCATGCCTCCAGCTAACACTGCCACCCTGTCCTGCAGTGGCACCTCCACAGGACCCAGAGAACATGGCATATCACAGCCAGCCTTCCTCAAGAGACACCACGGACATCAAGCCTTGTTCCCAACCAAATACCCAGCCTTCCAGCTTAAACAGATCCATTTAAACCTGGTGATGCACACCTAGAGAAGCACCCACGGGTGCCCGGGTGACTTGGAGCTGGGAGCAACTGGTGTAGAGATGAGCCTGTAATGACAAATTATCCTCCGGGACCCAGGGACAGAGTGTCTCCAAGAGGAAAGGCATAGGCCTTCCAGCAGCCCTCAGTTCTAACCCTGCTTCCCCTCTTTCTCCGAACAGTGGGATCCTGGGTGGTCACATGGCCCCACAGACTCCAGCTCCCTCACCTTAAAATAAGGATGAAGCATCCTACTTTTCTAACTATTACAATGACTAAGTGAAATAAGACACAGACCAGTGCTGGACACACAGCAGGCCCATATAGAAGGCACAAAGTGATTGTCAGCATGTACCTGCTGTCTCCCCAGTGGCCGTCAATGAATTTTAATATGTGATTTGAAACATGAGGCTCTCCATGCGTGAAACCGTTTCCATAAGCCTCCATTAGTACCCAGGGCATGTCTTCCTTTCTATCAGTCCACTGGGGATTTGTTCCAGCTTTCTATTACAGTGGGGCTCCTTATCATCCCCCAATTACAGTGCACCCTCGGTTTCCTTCCTGGACTATGAGCCAGTGACGTGAACCATCCTGGGGAGGGATTTGAAACAAGTGTGACCAAGATAATATACAGAAGCCCTGAGAACTCGAGTCGTTTTTGTTTTGTTTCATTTTTTAAATCACATGTGAACACATAATGGAAAAGGAATGGGGCATAACAGACAATTTCACAGGAGTCCAAGGGACTAAGAAACACATTATAAGTGAAGCCTCACTCTAAGTTCATGACCGGCTATGTCCCTAAAATAATAGTTGATACTGGCAAGGAGGTGACGCTAACTCTTCCTGAGCACTGCAGTGCCAGATGCCGCTGACACAGGTGGCTGCTGACCAGATCCTGCCACAACAGAGACACCCGCCCCACCTGTTTGCAGAGGAGCTTGGCAACGTGTGTCAAAAACCTTGGAAGGTTCATACCTGGCCATTCCGCTCTCATCAGTCAATAAAAAGGAGACAGGAAGGCGAGCTGTCAAAGATAAGTGAGCAAGGCTATCACCACAGTGTGACCTGTGGTGCAAAAAGCCTCAAAACAAGAAAAGAAAGTGTGTGTGTGTGTGTGTGTGTGTGTGTGTGTGTTTGTGTGTGTGTGTGTGTGTGCTATGCACACACACGCACACACATGCTGGGGAGCTGCCTCAGGGAGACCTGAGTTCTATCCCTCAGAACCCACATTTTAAAAAACATCTAGGTGTGGTGCCGTCTCTCTGTGATGTTAGTGCTGGCGACGGGCTGTGGAAATAGGCAGGCCCCTGGAGCTTGCTTGGCTACCTGCTCGAACCGAATCATTGAGGTCCCAGTTACCATTCTTTTGCTGTGCTGACACACCATGACCACAGCAACTTACAAAAGAAAGCATTTAGGGGTTGAAGAGACTGGCTCAGTGGATGAAAGGAAGCATCAGAGGAGTCTGTGGCCATCATGGTGGGGAGCATGGCGGCAGGCAGGAGCCGAGAGCTTACATTCTGACCCACACGCAGTCAGCAGAAACGATGAGAGCGCTGGGCCTGGAGTGGGCTTATAAAACATCGGAGCCCAGCCAGGTGGTGGTGGCACACACCTTTAACCCCAGCACTCCAGAGGCAGAGGCAGGCGGATCACTGAGTTCGAGGCCCGCCTGGTCTACAGAGTGAGCTCCAAGACAGCCGGGGGATAAAGATAAATCCGGTCTCAACAGCGCCCCCTCCTCAGATCAAAGCCTAACCCTGGTGACGCCTCTCTCCAACAAGGCCACACCTCCTAACCCTTCCTAAACAGTTTCACCAACTGAGAACCAAACATTCAAATATGGAAACCTATGGAGACCATTCTCTTTCGAACCAACACACACCCGGTTTTTAAAAAAATAAGTTTGAAAGCAATCGTGGAAGACACCAGACATCAACCTCTGGCCTCCACATACACATGCACACTGGCGAATATATGCAACCCCACCCCAAGATATATGTGCATACGGATACACGTATATGACCACACGCGCGCACATCACCCCGCATATACACACATGCACAGCAGTAAGGGGAAAGTTGGAGACATTACGACATATGCACACAGTCAACCCTTACACTATAATTATGACAGCATTCTTGAAAACTAACCGCAACAAAGTATTTAAGGAAAGAAAGTAGACCGTACGCTTGTAGGTACAGCAGTAAGCCACCTTTTCTGTTGTTGTTGTTTTGTTTACAATGCCTCTACATAGGGTTACAGAATGGGTTTTGAGGCCTGTGGTAAGCCACAGCACACGTGTTTCCACCTCAGGGTCTTTCATCAACGCCCACCCTCTGACGAACAGCACTAGTGCAGGGTGAAGAGAGCCTGGGAGTTCTGAGCTCTCAGCCCGGGAGTCCAGCACCCGAGCAGTATCCCGCCGAGCTTTGGGTGATGGGAGCCTCGGACCATTTCACCTTCTATAGTTGCTGAGTTTTTGACAAGAGTCGAGGACCACATTTATACCCAAAGGGTGGGGGTTGGAGGGTAAGGGAGAGGGAGAAAAGAGAAGAAGATGCATTGTTAGAATCCAGGGCAGGGCTGGTGAAGTTCACAAGGAAACCTGAGACCAAAGGCAGAGTCCTAGGCCAGACAGATGCTTCGAATCTCGCCTCGATAAGCCTAGAGCTCCTGGAGGCAGCAGGTTCCCAGCCCACAGCTGGAGCCAAGCAGGGCCTCAGAGAAGCAGCCAGCAGCTACAAGGCCGGGGCTATGAATAGCACACCAATTGACTATTTATTCACAGCCCACAGCTACTGTCTTTGACACACACACACACACACACACACACACACACGCATGATTACACGCAGCTCTGGTTGGATTTTAAAGGAGGAAGGAGGCTGTGGTGACAAGGCAGAGTGGCGACACATTCCCCAGTGGCCTGTCTGAAGAAGCCCCAGGAGCACAGCAGATAGCTGAGATTTCTCCCGCCCTAGAGGCCCTTGTCACACCATGACAGCTCAGCAGCCCCTGTGAAACGATCTCAGGGTTCCTGTGCTTTTCCAGCATCGTGTGGTTCAGAAACCGCCCAGCGAGCTCTCTCATCTCTCTCTCCCATCAGAAGCCCGAGCTAACTGGGGCTGTTTGCTGCAGGGCATCGCCTTCTTGCAGATGGGTGTGTTCAGAGAGGAGGTGGCTTGGGGACAGCACCGTTTACTAATTTTGGAGGTCCTTCTCAAGTTCAAAATGTGACATGATCAAAAAGAGATCCTTCACTGTGACTCCCTGTCACTTCTTTAAAAAAAATAAGGGGAGGGAGGTCAGTTAGAAAAAGGGTTTCATTTGCAATCACGGGGACCCGAGTTCAATCCCAAGAAGATTTGTGGGAAAAACAGACAGAAACAAACAAAATTAAAACAAAAACAGGTGTGGTGCACACACACACACACACACACACACACACACACACACATCAGAATTCAATTGGTTGTATCCTAGATAGCACTAGTTCCCCAAATACGGACAACCCAGTGCCCAGTAGGTTGGGCATCCAAGATCTACTCCCCTTCAGACATGGCTGAATGCTCAAAGAGTCCTTGAGTTGTTGGCACATCTCTTGCTGGGGTGGATAAACCCCATGAGGGGCCCAGCAGGACAGTTTAACTGATTTCTGCAGGGCTGGTGTATAAAGACTCTGTGTCGCTGAGTGTCCCACGCAGCTGACAGACAATAAAAGAGGCTTAGAGAGCATTAGGACATTAGTGAGCCGAGGTGTCCCCCCCCCAAGGCACCTCAATTAAAGGTAGCCGGTTGCTCAGCGGATTTGCATTTCCCCCAGCAGAGCTGTCCTCAGGAACCCTGGGGGCCCCATGGCATCCTGTCCACTCAACAGGCCAACAGAGTGATAAGGAGGCAGCGCTTCATCAGATCTGGAGAGAGGGACAGAGCAGGGTTGGCCATGTCAGTGGGAAGAAGTGGAATCACAAAGGCACTTTCAGTTTTTGACCCCTGCGGGGTGGAAAGCCTTAACCCCACTCGTGCCTCCCACCAGCTCCCCTTGGTCCTCATTGCCGTGAGGAAGTGACAGTTTTTAAGGCCCAGGGTAGTGGTGAAGAGCAAAAGCCCCAGAAGGCCTTGCCTCACAGGCTGATACTTACAGCACTTGCTCAGAAAATGGCCTGGGGCAAGTCATGTGACCCTCCGCTAACCTTGGTACCCAGCCACCGTAAGAGCACGGTGTGATCGCTGTACTCATCTTAGCCCTGTGTGAGTTAGCCGGCTTGACTAGCCAGTGTGTGAGTGCTTGGCAAAAGTCATTATGTGCACAAAGCCAAGCTTTTTAAGGTGTGTGTGTGTGTGCCTGTATGCAGGCGCCTGGGGAGGATGTACGGGGGTGGGGGGCATGGAGGCCAGCGGACACTGTTGGGTGCCACTGTCAGGAGCATCACCCTCCTCCCTCAAGACACAGGTGTCTCAGTGCCCGGAGTTCACCAGTTAGGCTAGACTGGCTGGTCAGCTGAGCCCCGGGGATCCTCCTGTCCGGGATGACACGAGTGTGCCACCACCGAGGCAACTTTGCATGATCCAACCCAAGTCTCCAGCAAGCACTCTGCAGACTGAGCCACCTCCTCACCCCCCAAAGCAAAGTTCTGAGTAAGTGAGCTCACTGACAGAAAGCCTCACTCACTGGACAAGTTACCCATCCCGTCTCTCTCCATCTCCTCGCACCTTACAATCCAGAGGTAGAGATTCTGTGGCAGCCAGAGGTCATTTGCAGAGGCCAATGGCAAAGAAGAGATGATCATTTCTCGGGAGCTTTATAGCTTTTATTTACACTAAATAGCAAACTGTCACAGCCGTTGTGTACTTGGGCACTAGCTTCTGGAGCCTTCTCTTCAGTGTATCAAAATGAAACTGTACTTTTCCTGAGTTTCCGAAAAGCTGTTCATGGCAGAGGGATGTCACACATATGCCTGGGATCAATTTGGGTGAGAAAGGACCAGTGGGCTTTGTGCCAGTCACTCCCTCGCTGAATACAGAGCTGGTCAGCATCCGTGGCTGAGCTGGACCAATCAATCTTCCCGAAGACCCTGCAGAGAGAACCTGTGACTTCATGGTTACCCCCTTCTCCTGAACCAGCCTGAGGGCCACAGACATGTGCACTCCCAGGTGTGAGGGCCACAGGTGTGAACCCATGCACATTCGGACTCAGGTGTGAGTGCTGCACATCTGAACCTCACAAAGGAGAATTCAGAGGCAGGAAGGGTGAGTTTCTTCCCTGTGCTTCTGGTACCTCCTGCCTTTGGGCTGCACAGATTTTTCTTCTGTCTCCGGGGCCTTTTCATTGTTGTTGCCTTTGGTAGGCTACCATGTTTGGCAGACAGGGCCTTTCTCCCGTGGGTGCTTGTAACAGAATCTGTCCCTTCCCCACACAGATCCGACTGTCCAACAAGAAAGCCTGAAGTGTGCAAATGAGACTAAGCTAAAGAGGCCAGCTCGAGAGAGAAGAAACCTAGCCACACCCTCGCAGCTCGTAAGAATCGCCGGGAAGTCGCTGGAAAGGCAGAAAAAAGGAGAGCCAAGCGTGCGTGTCCCAAACGAGCCCCACACCACCCTCGCACAGACCTTCCAGCCAGGGAGCGGTCCTCAAGCGCTGAGTGAGCCCTTGGGACCGCCACTCCTCCCCACCACAGCGGTAGGGCCAAGAAGGGCACCATTTCGGTTCCACGACGAAGATTTTTACTCTGCGTTATCGCTGAACGGTGAGCACGAGCACTACGACACGGAAGAAGAGACGCACATGGAGGAAGAGCAGCTGCTGGTGGGCATGCGCTCTCCTCCCAGCCAGAAGAGGAGCCGGGTTCTAGGGACGTCGGCCACTCAAAGCAGAAACGCTGAGGAAATTGCTGAAAGCCTCAGCGAAAATTCTCTAAGATGGAGCGAGCCCAATCCTGGGCCTCCAAGGAAAAGCGGCCCCGCGGAGGCGGCAGCAAAGCAAAGGACGAGCCATGATGCCAGGCGACCTGGGGAGTCGGCGGAAGAGGGCCCCGGCGGAGGCCAGGAGGACCAGAAGAGCCCTCTCCCCGGGGACCCCGACCTGGACGGCGCCATCCGAGTCAGCGCCGACGACCAGCCGTGCGACAGTCCGATGGAAGACAGGTCCGCTGCCCACAGTGCCCACAGCCGCGAGAGGGACTGGCAAAACTACCTGAGCGGATCGAGGAGCTCGTTCGACTGCCTGCTCTCCGGGAGACCCAGCGCCCCGAGGGCGGCCGTGGCGGCGCCCTTCAGCCCGCACGGAGCCGCGCTGCACTCCGCCCTGGTGGACGACCTCCCGGCCGGCCTGGCCGTCGCGCCTCTGCTGGGCCCCAGCTCCGACCTGGAGGAAAGCCTCAGGTTCAACGTCCGCCGGCCGCTCTCACCCATCCGAAACCGGAACCCGTCGGCCACGGCCGACAGCAGCCGCGGCGACGACCCCCGGGGGGCCGAGGAGGCGGCCTCCACCAGCCAGGCTCAGCGCGCGGAAGACGGAGCCACTCCCCAGAGCGGCGCGGCCCTGGGGGATTCTCCCAGCTCCCCCACGAGAAGACATTTGCAAGGCCAATTCTATATGCCTAGGTCCCTGCAAGAGAACATACCGTTTACTTTTTTTGCAGTATCTGATTTACAAAGTCAAAGTGATAACGGGGCCCTCGTTCGAGTCTCCGGTGACAAGGACGAGAAGGGGGCCGCAGAAATAAAGGCAGACCCCGAGAAACTCAGGAAATTGCAAGAAAGGTAAGGACCCGTCCTAAGTGTGCACTGCCTCCTGCCCCACCCCCTGGCCCGAGCTGAGCTAACCACTGCCTTCACTGGAGAAATGCGGGAATTTTAAGTGGCGGCCATGTTTTTCCCTGACATGTCAATGAGGTTGCTTGTTTTGAGAAAAATCGTCCCTATTTCATCACCCTTAAAAGGTAAACATGTTCAAAGAAGAGTTTGGCAGTCCCACTCAGTTTCATCTGCAATCTCCCGAAGTATCTTTTTGCCTTGACTGCTATAACAAGGACAAGGGCTGGCCACATGGCTCAGTGCCTAAAGGCACCGGTCTTAGGAGCTGAGTTCGATCCCCCAAGACCACCCACGCCGCTGTAGAAGGAGAGACCGGACTCTCCTCAGTTGCCCTTTGACCTCCACATTTACATTGTCAAATACACAGAGGTGGAGAGAGGTAGGAAGGAATTTTTTAAATAAATAAATATAAGGAAACAAGAAAAAAAGAAAGGCAAATTTCCAGGCACACAAGGATGCCTGGTGACATAGGGCTCTCTCCTCTCCCCAGCAATTAGTTGGGCTTTTTTTTTTTTTTTTTTTTTTCTGAAAAGGTTGCTAACTCCCCAGAGAAGGAACCATTCAGCTCTTGAAGTTCACAGCTCTCCCTCTGGAGATTTACTGCAAATCCAACCAACAGTTCTAGAATTTAGACCTTCCAAACAGTTTCCATAGTTACCCCTGTCCTCTGAAGGGCGGGTGGCCTCCATGTTAAGTGCACGAGAGAAGAAAAGGAGATCCTTTCTTGATTTGCCCTTTTCTTTGAGCTTTCCTTCCTCCTGAGGTGGGTTCGGGATATTTCACAGCTATGAAACCAGATACTTTCAAAGCCTTCATTAAACACTGTCAGAATTCGACCATCTCTTTTATGATAGGTGTTTACTGTGCCCAAACCTTGGCTTAAGGATCTGGGAACTGATTCCTGGAGCACGAGCCCATTTGTGCCTGTTAGTGTGGCTCCTGGAGACCATTAATTACCCTATGATGTCCCTTTGCAAGCAGGAAAACTTCACCACAATGAAATAAAGATGGAAAAAGAAGGGGAAGATAAAACAGACTGCTTACACACTCCTCTTTCGTATGTGTGTGTGCATGCGTGTGTGCAACCTCGCCTCTTTGTGAGTGTGTAGATAACCACACAGAGGCCCGGTAAAGTCTTCAGTCACTCTCCACTTTATTTGCTGAGGCAGGTTCTCCCACTGAACCAGAGCCCTCCAGTTGCAGCTAGTACGGCTAGCCACAGCTTTCCCCCAGAATCCCCCTCTCTGCCCCTCAAGTTCTGGGGTCACAGGTGTCTCCACACCTGCCCTGCTAACAGCTTTCTAGCTGCCAGTGTCTTTTCATAGTTAAACAGACTACAAGAAGACCGTCCATGGTTAAGGCCAAGGGACCTCGCACGGACCCATCGACGGCAATCCCCAAATGAAGATTCAGACATACTTGTCTGGACTCCAGAGTGATGTCTTTGGACTCAAAATAGTTTCTTTTAAAATGCAAGTGCGTCTAAACACCGTGCCTCTGCATTAAACAGCTATCGCTCAGGGAGCATTTGTCTTAACACATGCTCTCTTTTTCTGTATATAACACATCTTAATATTAATCATTTCAAAAATGTCCATTTTAGGGACTGTTCTTAAATGAAAACTTGTGAGAGAGCATCTCACCACACAGCCCTGGCTGGCCTGGAAGCTACCCTGTAGATCAGGCTGATCTCAAACTCATAAGAGACCCGCTTTCCTCTGTTTCCCAAATACTGGGCATTTGTGGGGGAGGGGGTTCCCCTTATGGAGGGGTAGTTGACCTGAAACTGTCCCTGCTGGTCCACAAAGATGCCTGCGTCATGCGTCCTGTGCTCCACAGACGCAGAGCAGACCCTTCACGTCGGTGGGAGGGGTCTGCTCTTCTGCGTTGGCCTCGTCTGCCTTTCCCTGATCTGGCGTCCTAGCATCCTGATGTCTGCCGCAGCCTTCCTCCCACGTTCCTTAGAGAGTTCTTGACCACACGCTGACCAGTGTGCTTGCTGGGGGCTCTGTCACGCTGAACCTGTGTGCTGCTCCGGCAGTGCTGACAACTGTGAAATGCCGAGTCTTGATTTGCATGGCGTCCCTCTCCTCTAGTGTCTTTATGCTCTTCTATCATTTTCTTTACAAAGGCCCTTTGCTTCATCTCTACTTCTTTCATTTGCTGCTGTTTGCTACTGAAATGATATTTTCAATCCTAACTCTTTGTGGCTCGTGTATAGAAAGGCAATTTAGTATAATTTTTATTTTCTCTGTGTCTTGTTAAACTCAGTACTTTGTCTGGAGATTGTTTGGGTTTCCTGTGTCGAAAATATAGTTTTGGCTGTGAATAACATTTCCATTCCTCTCATTTCAAACCCTGTATTTTTAATGTTGTTTTAAATCTTGGAGTTTTGTATCAATTTTTTAAGGATGGCTGGTTTTGTATTAAATGTTTATTGCCTTTTGATGAGTCTCCTTTCGGGGCATAATCCTACTTGCTTTACCTAGAGTAGCTTCCAGAAACACACACCTGAGATCAAAGGGAACACACATGCCTAAGGTTCATATGTGCATTGGAAGATTGCTTCGTAAGGAGTGTCTAGGTGCTCGGGAGACGGCTCAGTCGGTACAGCGCTTGCTGCTGTCCTGTGAGGGTCTGAGGTTGGGTCCCAGCCTCCATGTAGAACTCCAGGCAGGGACAGGAGACTCCCTGGGACCTGCTGGCCAGCCAAGCTAGCCAATCGGTAAGCTCCAGGTTCAGGGAGAGACTCTGCTTAAAACATGAAGGTGAAGCCGGGTACAGGGAGGGGGGGGGGGGGCGCACCTGTAATCCCAGCACTCGGAGAGGCAGAGGCAGGCAGATTTCTGTGAGTTCCAAGGCCAGCCTGGGCTACAAAATGAGTCCAGGAAAGCCAAGGCTACACAGAGAAACCCTGTCTCATGGAACAGCACAGCACAGTGGCAGATGTATCTAATCCCAGCACTCAGGAGATAGACACAGGCCAATACCTGTGAGGGTGAGACCCAGCTTGGTTTATGGAGCGAGTTCCAGGCCAGCCAAGCTACGAAGTGAGACCCTGTCTCAGAAAAATAATAATGATAATGATAATAATAACAATGTATAGAAAAATGAAGGAAGATACCCAATATCAATCTCTGGCCTCCACACGCATATGCACACCTGTGCACACTTGTGTGACGGATGGGCGAGTGCGCGCGCACACACACACACACACACACACACACACAGAAAATTTAAAGTTGCCTTCAATGGAACCCTGGGATATCATTCCTTACAGCTTTTGCATTTGCTGCCATGCAAGGACCATTCAAGTGTTCATAATTATTTTCTTCTAGTATTTTTGTATTCTTATTTTATACAGCACAGAGACTAATGATAAGGGCTATTTTGTTATTGTTCTGGTTTGCATTTCTGAACATAATTCAGAAGCTTCAGAGGCCAGCTTTGAACACAGGAGCTCTAATAATTATGACTCCAGCGAGCTTACCAGCTTACCCAGCCCGGTTCCTCAAGGAGGCAAAGGCAGAGAGAAGCGCCTTTGCCATAGGCCTAATCCCTCACTCCCTTCCCTTCTCCCCTTCTCCCCTTCACCGGCTTTTGTGCTGATGGAAGGTGAAGCCATGACCTCCTGCATGCTAGACAAACCTTTAACCACTGAGTAGCCTGCCCCATGTCACCCCTTACACTGGTGGCACTGGTTCCTCCCACTGAGCTCACACATATCTGTGACTGCACAGGAGCCCCGTACAAGAATGCATCAAGGATCAAGAACTCCATCGAACGGAAGTCCGAGGAGGGTGGGAAGGGGCGGGAGGTGAACCCGAGGAGCCCGGGCAGGCAAGGCACGGGGGACTGCTCCTTCTGGGAAATGGTATGTGTAGAAATAGCAAATGTGGGGACTCCTGGTCACGAGGCCTTGTTTTCTGTTTAGTCTCCTGGAGGAGGACTCAGAGGAGGAGGAGGGAGACTTGTGCCGCATCTGTCAGATAGCCGGGGGTTCCCCGAGCAACCCCCTCCTGGAGCCTTGCGGCTGTGTGGGAAGCCTGCAGTTCGTTCACCAAGAGTGCCTGAAAAAGTGGCTGAAAGTGAAAATAACATCAGGTAGGTGGGGAAGGGAGAAGAGCAAGCGTGCGCGGCATATAATTAACCCAAGATGCCGCAGTGTGGGCTCGGGAGCCTTGTCAACAGCTCACCGTCAGGGAAACTCAGCCAAGCCCAGGATTCTTGCTTATAAGAGATATGACGGGAGGGTAACTGAATGTGGTGTGTGTGTGTGTGTGTGTGTGTGTGTGTGTGTGTATGTGTGTGTGTGTGTGTGTGTTTAAATCTGAGGGAATCTTGGAAACAAATTCTCCTGCTTGAGGCCTGCACAAAGCTTACCTCCTGGGAGATGTGGGAAAGACGTGGGTTGCCAGCAAGCATCCGGTAGCCCCGTCCAGTCAGCAACTAGTCCACCACGAGAGACCCTCACAAACACACACAGACGTCTGCTTCATTTGTGGTGGGGAGGGGTGTCAGCCAGGGGCTGTGGAGATGACCCGGTGTTTGGGAGCACTGGATGCTCTTACAGAGGACCCAAGCAGGTCCAGTTCCCAGTACCCACATCAGTCAGCTTACAACCACCTGTAATCCAGCTCCAGGGGACCCACCGTCCCCCTTCTGGCCCTGTAGGTACATACACACACACACACACACACACACACACACACACACACACACGCGCGCGCGCGCGTGCGTACACATTCTAATGAATAAAAACCACTTTAAAAATAGAGCGCAAGCAATTCTGCCTGTTTGCCAGAGGGTTAAGAAGAGCGTCGCTCTGATTTTCTAGGTCTCTATTAAAGAGCTTCCTGCATGTGGCAGCTTTGTCAGACTGATCTCATAGCTGGGCGTGAAGCCCCTTCTCAGTCCCCCCAGGAAGTGATAAGTTAAATGCAGACACATGGGAGGTTGGCTGGAGTGTTCCTGGTGGACAGTGGGCTTCTTTGCCGTTTATAATGGAGGAGCCAGAGCATCCCGGCTGGGGGGAGGATAGTTGAAAGGGGTTCCATCGTGGCGGTCAAGTAGAAAATGGCCACTATATCTTTCCGGCCTGGCCCCCTGGGATCGGTGTTCCTCAGCCAGGCCCTGCTTCTCTCCTCTTTTATAGCCTTATCTGTTCCTGGCCTGATAGCAGGTCAGGAGCTTCCCCCTCCCGCACAGTTGTAGCTGTCTGCCTTCTCCACATCATGGGGTAATCATATTAATGGAGGCTCTCCCCATGGCTGCATCTTCCCTTCCGCAAGACATAGAGACCCCGTCCTCAAATGCTTAACTCCACATCCACAAGCAAAGAACTCACTCCAGACCTGGGGAGGGGACTTTCGGGGGGTGGACTTTGATCACTGATGACTCTGCTACTACTGTGGCTGCTCCTTCCCTGGGGAGATGCAAATACTGCATCTCTTCATCAAGTCCCAAGGACAAACCAAAGTGTGAGTCCATTAAAGTTTAACCCGGAGAGGAGGTGAGTTTATTGGGCTGATCCACAGAGCACAAATGAGGGGTTACTGACAGGATTGGGGTGACACCAAAGCCGCTGCACTGGAAAGTCTTCACCTCTGGGAAACGGAAGCCCTCTTTGACTCACCTCCCCAAACCTGTATATGCTAGGATCTTTCTAGACCCTCGAGCCACGTGCAGGTAGGACAGAACTGCCTACGAGTGGCTGGGAGGAGTGGCTGGGAACTCAGTGAGGGTCCAGTGACTCTTCCCCATGCAGACCACAGGCCCTCTCTGTCATGAAGGACTCTGGCCGGCAGGCACAGCTGATCTGGTGACCATGTGGCTGTGTCACTTAGAGGACAGCATTCTACAGCAGCCAAGCAAAGGCTTTCTCTTACTAGAAATTCAAGCCAATTAAACATTTAGCACAGGCCAAAAGGAAAAGAAAAAGCAAGTTAAATATGATACTTTCTTGGAGCTTGATTCTGTTCAGCAGGATTAGAATGGAAGGCATGCAGGATGTCCAGTCAGTCACCAAACTCCTTGCTGATGATGCAGATTGGGGGTGGAAAGAGAGGAAAGAAAGAGAGAAAGAAAGAAAGAAAGAAAGAAAAGAAATAAAAAAGAAGAAAGAGAAAGAAAGAAGAAAGAAGAAATAAAAAAGAAGAAAGAAAGAGAGAAAGGAAAGAAAAGAAAGAAAAAGAAAGAAGGAAGGAAGAAAGAAAAAGAAAGAGAAAGAAAAAGAAAGAAAGAAGGAAGGAAGGAAAGAAAAAGAAGAAATACAAGCAAGACAAAATGCAGAAAGGGGAGATGAACTTTCCACTCCCACCTTTAAACAGTCTCTTTGATTTATTATTTTTTATATCCACAGTAGAAATTTAGAACTGGGGTATAAGCTTGCAAAGCCCTGATCACTAAATAGGTGCAGGTGACTGATACGTCTCCTAGGAAGAAGCACTAACTAAATGCTGCAGCTGTAGCGGGGGAACTGTGCGGTGTTCTGTTTCCACAGGACAGCCATGGTTCTGCCACCTCTGCTTCTGCTTTGGGGAAGCAGATCAAGTGCCGGTCACGTTTTCACAAGAACGTCAGTGCAGGGAGCCTTCTCCTACTTCTTTTCCCAAATGAGCCTGACCTCAGGCTTCTGCTGGCCCCAGATACAGCTGTATTAGAATTCACGTCTGGGCCCTTGCTCCCTTTCCCAGTGTCTGCTGTGGGTCTGGTATCAATTTCTTTGTTGCAGGCTATGTTAGGTCTGCAGGGGTGAGGAAGACCGCAGTCCAACAGTCAGTCACTCCTCTTGCAAAGGCGTACGCTAGAGTGGATTCACTTCCGTGTAGCAATTCCAATTTTATGAACCATTATGTTTATATATTTAGACAGAAACAAGACCTGTTATTTAGACATCATGGAGATTTCACCTGCCTGAAGCTCAAATAATACATGACCACAAAGGGAAAAAAGATGTTCAGAGCTCAGAGTCAAGGTCATTTTCTCCAGAAGATGACTGACTTCAAATGAAAACCACTGAAGCTTGCAATTCATCACACACACAAGTTCAATCTCAAAATAGCACCTGTCCAAAGTGCTGGCACAAACAGTCTCGAGGGTGCATATAGCATAAAAGTGTGTGTGGGCGTGTTGAGAGAACTTCCAATCTCCTCTCTCACATACGGTTCTTCCTCCTACACCCAGGAGCAGATCTGGGCACCGTAAAGACCTGTGAGATGTGCAAGCAGGGCCTACTGGTCGACTTGGACGACTTCAACATGACTGAATTCTACCACAAGCACCAGCAATCCCGGGTAAGTCACCTCACTGCCGCTTTCTCGGTCTAGGGTAGGCAGAGGAGCTAGAGAGATGGCTCAGTGAGTAGAGTACTTGCTGCTCTTCAAGAGGATCTGGGTTTGGGTCCCAGCACCCACATGGTGGTTCACAACTGTCTGTAACTCCAGTTCCAGGGATCCAATGGCATGTGTGGGCACCAGGCGTACATACATGCAGGCACGCATTCATACACATAAAATAAATAAATCTTTAATAAATAAGTAAAGTAGGTTAGTAGTCTGAGCAGAAAGCAACTTGATCTCCCCAAGTCTACAGATTATTAAAAAAAATTCCCAAGTGTGTTACAGATCCAAGTCCATTTGGCTCACTTCCTTGAGAAGGTGTGCCACCAAATTGGAACACTGGAGAACTGAGGAGTTCTCAGCCATCCTGGGTTGACATCCACCTGCTATGAGGGAGAAAACAGGGAAGCTGGAGTGGCTGATGGAACCCATAGAAACAGCAAGAAAATCTGGGCAAGCCTCATGTCCAGATTTGCTGAATAACTTAATAACCATGACTGAAAATAAACTCAAGGTCTTGGAGGAAATGGTCCCCAAGTTAAATATCAAGTAACCTGAGTAAGGAGGACCAGCCTTACCTCAGGCTAATAAGCATGAAGTAAATGCTTACTGTGTGCTTTTTTAACACCTGGAGAGCTGGGGAATGGGATAAGTGGAGAAAAGCCTCCTGGGACATTTGGATTACATTGCTGAGAATGTGAAAAAGTTAATTAACCTCAGGTGGGAAGGTGATTTATGCCCAAGGCAAAAGTTAATCACTTAATTCTCAGGCAAACAATCTCTTATTTAGAACTACGCTCTCCAATAGAAGAACAACAAGCCACACGTGGCTAACGAGAAGGTGGGTAGTTCTAGTCGATGCATGTTGTATATGATAAACCAAACACTTGATGCAAAAAAAAAAAAAAAAAAAAGAAAATATCACATAATTTTGTATTAAATTTATCCTTCCTGTCCTGGCTAGTTTTTATGTCAACTTGACACAAGCTGGAGTCAACTGAAAGGGAGGGAGCCTCAACTGAGTAAATGTCTCCATAAGATCCAGCTGTAGGACATTTTCTTAATCAGTGATTGATGGGGGAGGTCCCAGCCCATGGGAGGCAGTGCCGCCCCTGGGCTGGTGGTCCTGGGTTCTATAAGAAAACAGGCTGAGCAAGCCGTGAGGAGCGAGCCAGTAAGCAGCACCCTTCCATGGCCTCTGCATCAGCTCCTGCCTCCAGGCTCCTGACCTGTTTCAGTTCCCTGTCCTAACTTCCTTCTATGATGAACAAGGATTGGAAATGTAAGCAAAATAAACCTTTCCTCCTCAGCTTGCCTTTTGGTCATGGTGTTTCGTCGAAGTGATAGGAACCCTAAGACACTTCCTTCATCTATATATTTCAATACTGCAACAAAATGTACAAGTCTGGACAACTTTATTAAGAAAACAGGTTTAGGGGTACGGGGGCAGGGCTGTCCATGCTGAGCACACACAAACACACACAGAGAAAGATTATTAGATAGATTATGTTCTTAGGCTCAAGGGCCCATATCTGATGATAGTCTGCTTGCTGGCAGATTTCCAGCAGAACATGGCATCTCAAGATATGGCATCTCATGAAATGGGACAGGTAGTGTGTGCACATGAGTGCATGCTCTGATCTTGCTGCTACTTCCTCCTCCTCCTCCTCCTCCTCCTCCTCTTCCTCCTCCTCTTCTTTGTTCTTCTCCTCCTCCTCCTCTTCCTCCTCCTCTCCTTCTTTCTTCTTTCTTCTTTCTTCTTCCTCATCAGGACACAGTCATGGTTCTTCATCTTGATGTCCTTACCTAAACCTCTTTCTTCCCAAAGACCCTTTAAGCAATAGGGTTAAATTAGTTTTCCAGCTTTTTGTGGATTTTCACATTTTTAGTGTTTTTACTGAGCATAAGAAATAAATTGGTGGTAGAAGGGCCGCTCAGTGGCTAAGAGCACTGGCTTCTCTTGCAGAGAACCCAGGTTCAATTCCCAGCACCCACATGGCAGCTCACAATCATCTGTCACTTCATTTCCAGGGGATCTGATGCCCTCTTCTGCCTCTGCAGATACCTGGCATGCGTGGGGCGCACAGACAGGCAAACGCTCATCCAGAAAATAAGTAAATAATTTTCAGAAGAAACAATGGGTTCTATTATGACATTTTCATACATGCCTCACTGTACTTTGGTCATATTCACGCAGAGCTTTGTAGGAATGAATCCCAGAGGTCTTTGTGCTTGTGATGAGGCTTGTTCCCTCAAGGGAAGGAATGTAGCACCTGACAAACACCAAGATGGCTGGAGTAGACATGCTTTCTACCCGCTGTCTGTGCTATCTGTGTGGCTAGAGGCCTGTATTGTAAGCTTCTTTTTCTCAGTCTATAGATCCTATCTTTATGGACTTCACAGAGAGTTTTAACATAGTCGCATCTGATCTGTATTTAGCTTGCTTTGTCCCTCAAGGAGATTTGTGTCTGCTTTGTTGTGTACGAACTATTGAGTTAATTATCACCTGAAAACTTTTCACCGAATTTCACTGTGCTTAAAAAAAAAAAAAAAAATGCCTAAATAAACCACTCGGGGCTAGAAGTTTGAACCAACCATGGCTACGGGGTCCTGTTGAGCTGATGGTCTTTTTGCCTGCCTCCCTAGGCTCGTCAGGCTCGACAGGCTCATCCCTCTGCTGGCCATGAAGGTAGCAGGGACCCCTGAGTACCCTGGCCTGTCCTTTCCTCCCTCACCCCTCACTCATCCTGTCCTCTCCCCACCGTCACACAGTGGGCATGTTAGTCAGCTTCCATCCCTACAACGAAATACCTAAGGCTTCATTTTGGTGTCCTGGCTATGGAGGCTGCAGTCTAAGGCTTCGTGGCCCTATTACTTTGGGCCTCTGGTGAGAGCAGCTATCCAGAAGTGGAGAGGAGCAAACCAATCACCTGTGGAGCCAAGAAGCAGATGGAGAAAGAAGAAGGGACTGGTTGGCACTCAGGATTGTCCTTCAAGAGCACCTAAGGACGTCCCCTCGGACCCTCCCTACAGGCTCCACCACCTCCCAACAGTGAGGCCTTGGGGACCAAACCTCTAACACATGCACCACAGCAAGGGAGATTCGGTTTCACAGAAGAGCCTTGGGGAGCTCTGCATGTCCAGAGGACCCAGGTTCGGGGCCCAACAACCACATGGTGGCCCCAACTGTCTGCAACTGCAGCTCTAGTGGATCAGACCCACCCTTCAGGCCGCTGTGGGC
>NW_026596131.1:1511915-1555946 GCF_907164565.1 Psammomys obesus | reverse complement strand
GCCGCTGTGGGCCTGTCCCATAGGATAGTGGATCAGACCCACCCTTCAGGCCACTGTGGGCATGTCCCATATGAACTGAATGTACACATGTAGGCAAAACACTCATACATGTAAATCAATCTAAATAATCTTTTTTTTTTTAAAGATTTATTTATTTATTATGTATAGAGTGTTCTGCCTGCACATACCCCTACCTGCAGGCCAGAAGAAGGCACCAGATCTCATTATAGAAGGTTGTGGGTCATCATGTCATTGCAGGGAATTGAACTCAGGACCTGTGGAAGAGCAGCTAGTGCTCTTACCCTCTGAGCCATCTCTCTAGGGCCCCTTAAGAAAAATCTTTTCAAAGCAAAGACCTGTACCAATGTCTCAGGAACCATGTGAGAGTGGAATGAAGTACTAAAAAATCCTACTAGTCTAGGAACCTGTACCCGGTAAAGTTTTCTTCACAACGGGAAGCAAAATGGAGACTTTGTGAAAGAATTAATACCAAAAACTAAAACCCATACCCTGGGGCCAGCAAGATGGCTCAGTGGGTAAAGCGCTTGCAGCACAAGGATGACAGCGTGAGTTCAATCCCCAGGACCCAGTCGGTGGAAGGAGAGACCTAGCTTCCAAAGCTGTCTCTGCCCTCTTCCTGTGCACCTCGGCACACACTCCAGCGAGTAATAAATATATAAATAAATGTCACATTGATAATTTTGAATTATAAAACCCCCAGGCAGCTTAACAGCCTTTCCGAGAACACTGGACTTGCCCGTGAGGACCCTTCGTACCGTCAGGCCTCTGTGCGTAACAGGCTCTGCCACTGAGGCCTGCATAAGTATACCTGATGGCTGGTCACAGAGTGAAATCGCCTAGCAACACGTTCCCCAGAAGGTGTCCCTGAGCTTAAGCAAAATATAGCTATAATTATACACTGAAATGATGTTTTAGATATACTGCGTTAATAAAAATACCTTGTTCATATTAATTTCACTGGTTCCTTTTTAAAACTTCTCACATGGTTGCTATAATTTTTCAAATTGCATGTGTGGTTTGCCTTTGTGCCTCAATGAGTGTCGTAATGCATGGTTCTGGTCTAGAGGCAGTCACTAATATTTGTTATTATAAAATAAACAGTCAATAAATATTTGTCACATGAATTTAGCCCAGCATTACCATTATAACTTAAACCTACCTTCCTTTATAACATGACCCAAAAAATTAATGACCACAATTGCAAAGCACATAATTTTAAAACTGTTAAATCATTGTTAACCCAAATGTCTCCCTTACAGGGAACTCATTTTGACTCTTAATGTATTAGCCTATATCCAAACCTTTTTCTGCAAACATTTTGACAGCTGCATAGCAGGTTTGAGACCAGCAAGAGCTACACAGACTCTGTCTCACACAAACAACAACAACAAAATCACACAGAAATCCCCCGTGGTTTACCGCCACGGATGAGAGCTTGCAAACCTCAGTCTTTTTTCCTGTCCAAACGCTGATGACCAGGTGTAACCCTAAAAGTTCCATTGGCCTGGGATGGGGACAGGTGTCACTTGTTTTCAGTTGTAGAAAAGTATCCACACTATAAAGGGTTAGCAATCAAAGCTTTTATTGAGCACCTACTGCATGTCCCACACATACAGAGCACCTACATAACTGCCTTGTAGTGAAGAGCGTAAGTGACCTGGAAGGGGCAGAGCCAGGGCTGGAGAAAAAGCTGCAGTTTTCTAGTCGGTTCACCTGTGTGTACATTTGCTGAGCACACACACACACACCAGGCACCCGGCCAGACACCAGGGGGCCAGGTGCAAAAGGGTTGCCCACAGACCTCAGGCACCGCGTCCACGAAATCCCACCTTTGGTTCTTGCCTTCCTGCAGGATGTATTTGTTTTGCAAAATATCAAGGCCACCTGTGTCAGCTCAATTTACATAATGCCTGCAGGAAACAGGCGGAACAGAGGTTACCTGTCCGCTTTTATGAATTGGAATCACCCTGGCACTGCACAGCTAAAACTGTTTACCTAAAGTCATGGTGTCGGAGGGCTCTGGGCTGCCCATCTTCCCCGAAAGCACTTCAGGAAGCACACCCATTGTCTCCCAGGCATGCGCCCCTGCCATGTTTGTCCTGGAACACCAGAGGGTCTTAGTGGCCTCTGGGAGTCATTTCTCTAGAGCACAGGCCTGACCTTGCTTCATCTCAGCCGAGGACAGATGTCCTTGGACATGGGCAAGCGCCCAGTCACCTTTAGACCCTAGGCTTCTCTGCAACACTGAGCTATGAGCCTCCGCCGTGTGGAACTAGATACTGACACTTGACACCAGGGCGAATCTCTTGACCGACATGACAGTTAAAGGAAGGGCAGGCTGGGTAGCCCATCTGGTCAAGGTGCTTGTCTCTCAAACCCAGCTACCTCAGCTCCACCCCAGAACCACGCAAAGGTGGAAGGACAGAAGTGACTTTGCAGAGATTTCCTCAGACCTCTACATGCATGCCAGGACACGTGCGTGCATGTACACGCATACACACACACACACACACACACACACACACACACACACACACACACACCGTGCACACACGTAATAAGCTCATTTTGAAGAAACTAAAAGATAGGAGCTATGGCAAAAGGGGATAGCTGGTAGGCAGAGAAGCTCGCAGAGCTCCTGACCTCGGTGCCCCATGCCGCCTTGTCCTAGTGTGCCCACCCTGACTGCAGGCTGGTGACAAAGGGGACTCCACCTGAGAGCAGAGTGGGATGTGAGTGGGTCATAGGGAGGAGTGGGTCAAGGGAGGCATCAGTAAAAACGCTACAAAATGTAGCTCCCGGGACCCCGGTGAAGAAACCGTTGCAGTGGACAGAGGGTGACTCCGGGTCGCGTGCCAACTGGCCACCCTGATTGGCCAGCAGATCTCATATCAGCAGCTCATTGTGCAAAGGATTTTTATGGCTCCCTCCCATGGAACATAGAAGAGGCCAATCTACCAGAAGCAACTTTTCAAACGACCTGCAGAAAACATTAGCTGGTATTTTCCCATCTGCATGCCCCGGGCCTCATCCAGCCACCAACAGGAAAGGAGTGTCCTGAAAGCTTTGACAAATCGGACCATTCCAAGTCATTTCCTAGCTGGTTGCTTTGCCGTTTTGTACCACAGAACCTGCTCAAAACAACAACAACAACAAAGAGAGAAACCCCATTTGGCAGAGAGAGAGGGGTAAGGGGTAGCTGGAGTACAGGAGCTCAAAGGCACGCTAGGAAGGCTTCCTGGCAGAGATGGCTTTGGAGATAGTCCTGAGAGGAAGGCAGTGAGCACCCACGTGTTGGGGTGGGGACAGGAGTTGCAAGAAGGTGGATAAAACAGAAGACGTGAATAAAAAAAAAAAAAAAAAGCAAGATGCCTGTTTGGGGTAGAGGTCAGAATAGCGAGAGCACACCCACAATCAGAGGCTAAAAATAGGCGTCGGAGTGTTGTGGACAGTGAGTTTCAGCTTGAAAGACAGACAGCACAGAGGCCTTGCACAGCGACCTTGAGGCCACTTGCCACACCAAGAACCAGAGATGGCCAGCTATCCAAGGAAGGACACGTCGATCCCTGCTCAGCTTCTGAGCCTTTCCGGGCAGCCGCTTGGCCCTGGGAGACTTGGGTTCTGTGCCAGCTTCCTGTGCTGCCCTCGACCAGCTGGGAACGGCGCTGCAGGAAGATGAGCTGCCCGGGGTGGACGCCCTGACAAGCCTGTGTTTTGTTAACCTGGGGCCACTGTCAACAGTGCTGACCCTTCCCAGGGGTGCTGCAAAGGGTCCCGACCTCCGCAGAGGAGCTTTGTCCGCAGGGCCTGGGTGGCTCCCTGAGCGCAGGCAGACCCATCCTGGAACACCGCCACCCATGGGACTTGGTGGGGGAGTAGATGGGACTGGTGGGGTCCTGTCCCCCTCCTCCCCTTGCAGAGGGGACTCTTTACTAGTGATCCTGGGAGGGATGAGTCAGGAAGGGCCCTGCAGCATAACCAAGGAACTGAAGACACAGGGCCTGGATGTTCAGCCCTCCCATCACAGCCCCTGCTCCAAGTAACAGGAAGAAGAAAACACAGCCCACTTGCTGACAAACAGCAAAAGCATTTGCAAGCACAAAATATGGACTACAAAATAGAGACCAGTGTTTAAGAGCCAGAGAGTAAATTCCTAGGACAAACGAGGCTCGCCAGGAAGGCTCCCACAGGAAGGCTCTGAAATCTAAAAGTCACGGAGAAAGTGATCGAAGAGCAATATTCAACGTATACATGTGAAAACAACAGACCAAAGAAAGGCTGAGCAAAAGCCCTGAGGTTCCCAGCACCGGCTGAGACCCTAGTTAGTTACCTAGTTAGTCTCTAGGGAGGAAAATAGAGCTAGACAAGCTGGAGGAAGGGGGCTTGGGTGAGGTGAGACCCTGGATAAGCCCATGAAGAACTGAGGTCTAGAACCTGTTCTCCAGGCAAATGAGCATCTAGGAAAAGCACACCCATGTGGCACAATTGTAAAACATGCCTTCTGAGAGCTTCCCTGACAGTCACATTGGTTTACATAGTCACACACACACACACACACACACACACACACACACACACACGAGTGGGGGGAGGGGGAGAGAGAGAGGAGAGCATACAATGTCCAAACTGCTTCTGCCTAATCCAGGTCCCCATCTCACCATCTTCCCAGCCTGTGCCAGAGTTGCGGTGAAAACCCCAAGCACAGGGAAGGATGTGGGAAGGGCCCATTGGGCCCCACCCCTAGGACAAGCACCATCGGCACCATCCAGGAGAGTCAGTGTGGCCCACCGGTAGGCCGCACACCCACGCACATAAAAGTAGCACTAATTGCATTTGATGGGTTATAAGAAAAAAATAATAAAAAGAAAAGGTCATCAAGCCGGGGAGGGGTATGGAGAAGGGTCTGGGGATTAGTAAGAGACTGGGAGATGGCTATGAGCAAAATATAGTGTATATGTGTATAAAACTACTCAAAGAATAAATGCATTTTAAATGCAAAACAAACACAAACACACACACATAAACACACACACACACACACACACACACACACACACACACACACGCCTTTCTGTCGTTAACACCTGCCATCCAAAACCCCTTCCTCTTCACCTGTTACCTTCCACTCTGTGGCTGAGCCCAGGAATATTTTGGAGATGAACTTGTGGGCTTTCTCTTCCGCACTGCAGGCCCAGAGCGAGCTCATGAACTCAGGCCTGTACCTGGTGCTGCTGCTCCACCTGTACGAGCAGAGGTTTGCAGAACTCATGACACTCAACTACAGACGGGCTTCCAGAGAGAGGGTAAGTCCTGCTGTGGGAGGGCCCGGCCACACAGCCCAGAACACCATGGGAGGCTGTTTCTCAGACGCGCACAATCTCTTGAAGTCCTCGAGGTCACTGGATGAGGTCCGGGACCCTCGCTCTGTCGGGTCTGAGATTTAGTAGCCGAGAAGTGTTTGCACGGTGGCCCCTGGCTGCAGGCAGGCGTGACCACACTACCGCTTACTGCCAAACACAGGCGGTAGTTAAGTGGTCGTCAGTGGCTGTGTAAGTGAAGGAGCCTCGAGGGAGACCTAACCCCCAAACAGAGGTGTGCAAGAATGCTACTGTTGAGGATACACTCTGTGAGGGTGTGTGCTCAGGCGAGGAAAGGCTGTGCAGAAGCAGGGCATTCCACACGGGAGAGCGAGTGAGCCATCACACTCTGAGACGTCAGCCCTGACTGTTTGTCGTGGTTTGGACCCCAGGGTACAATATGTCTCGGGGTGTGTGTGTGTGTCTGTGTGTGTGTGTGTGTGTGTGTGTGTGTGTGTCCGTCCCTGAAGGCTGCCAGCAAGTAAAGAGAGTGGCCCCTGTTTGGCAAGTAACCATGTGTGCACAGAAATGGCTGTTCTTTAACAAGGCAGTGGGGCCGGAAAGGATCCCAGGGGTTGGAGGGGGAAGCTTGGCCCTGCCACTTAGCAAGGTCAACAATGAGTGGACCTCTGAAGCCTCAGCAGCCTGAGCCCTTGGCAACTTCCCACTCCGTCAAATGGAGGCCACATGACACAAGAACTCTGTGAGGAAAGGGAAGCCGCCCGCCCAGTCATGCCAGGGCCTGGTTGCACTGCCAGTATTGAGACCTCTTGAGGCTTTGCTCTTGACCTCTGCTTGGTGTCCAGGCATGACAGAAGGCCTAGCCAGTGTGGCAGTGGACAAGCCGCCGGTGGTTGCTGGGGGCGATTTCAGTGATCTGCATCCCAGCCCTGAACCCCTCTTTCGCTCTGCCTTCTTCTTTCTCCTTCTCTTCCTCTCCCATCTCTGCTCTGCTCCTCCTCAAGACGACTGCAGACAGCTTCCAGTACCATCACTAGCTGGAGGCTGGAGTGTACAGCCATTCCTGACACTTTCTTACACTACTTCAGGTTCATGGGCTGTTGGGAGCTGTATGGAACCACTTCTATTAAAAGCCCTGGATTCAGGGCCCCCAACTGGACAGGCGGAAGTTCAAGGCCAGCCTGGTCTACATAGTTAAGCCCTGTTTCAAAAACAAAACAGCAAACCCCATTTTGGATTGGGGCTGGGGCTGCAGTTCAGTTGATAGAGTGCATTTTCAGCATGCATGAAGCTATGGGTTTGATCCCTAGAAGCACACAAGCCAGCATTTGGGAATGATCAGGAGGATCAGAGATTCAAGGTCATCCTCAGGTTACACAGCAAATTCAAGGCCAGCCTAGGACGTGAGACCCTGTCTCTAAAAGAGAAAATGCAGAATTTGAACCACAGGTCACAGGAACTGTAGACCCATTTCTCCTTTTTTTCTGGGTTAAAGTCTTCCCTCAGACCCTGAGTGCTCAATGAAAAGACAAAAACAAAAACAAAAAACAGCTGGGTTTCTGCCAGCCTATCTTCAGAGGAATCTTACCCTCTCTGTGACCCAGGCCTGACCTTCCTTAACCGCCCCATGGTTTTAATGGTGGGATAATTCTTCATAAAAATATTAAAAAGAAAAAAAATTTTTAAAAAAAGTACCGGAAGCAGGAAACGGCCCTTTGTTAGTGTTTCAGTAACTTCATTTCCATAATCCCATATCTTTTAAAGAGCTTTTTACTACACATTGAACTTCAAAGCATTCGGGTTAGTGTGGGTTGCAAATGGTCAGCGAACACAAGTGGCGCCAACCAGCGGGGTTACAAAGCAAACACGCAAAGCCAGACAGTATACTCTCATGGCTGAACATCAAGGCCCCACCGCGCTGCCTCTCAGGAAACCTCTGGCGAGTCTGTTCTGGAAAAGGGGTAAGCTGTGCCAAGGGCAAGCTGGGAACCAGAGCGAAAGGGACCAGAAAGGGCCAAGCAACACTCTTCTCACGTTTAACTCACGAAACCCTGAAATGCGTCTCACCCACTCCAAGCACGAGGCAGTAACTGCTTATAAATAGCCAGTGAAGAGGCTTCCACAGGCGCTGGAGAGATGGCTCAGTGGTTAAGAGTTCCTGCTGTTCCTACAGGGGACCTAAGCCTGCCTGTTCTGAACACCCAACATCAGGGGGCTCCTTGCAACAGCCTGTTAACTCCAGCTGGAGGAGACCCACGCCCCCTTCTGGCCTCAACTGTAATTGCACTCACATGCACATACCCATACACAAATGTACATAACTCAAAATAATTAATTTAATTTTTTAAATTAACTTAATCTTTTAAAAAGGAAACATCTACATGAAAGTAGGAAGCCAACAGAAAGTGTCAAATTGATCCTCTTGTCGATTTTGTCTCAGGATTCCCAGAACCCTGAGGGTAGCATTTGGCAAAAGAGATGGATAGAGTTAGAAATGAAACCTCACTCCTTTGCTAGCAGCACTGGGGAAGTAATTCGTAATCAGGCTTCTTGTTTGTGTCTCATGAAGAGACCTTGTGATAAATGCTGTCAGTGGTGGTGGCTGTCATTTCCTCATTCTAGCATGCACTGTGCTGTACCAGGGGCTGAGGCGGAAGACTGATGGTTCCTTTCTTGTCACTGTGATAAAGTACCTGAAAAAAATATCAACAGCGGCAAGAAGGATTTATTTTGGTGCATAGTTTGAGGGGACAGACATCCAACATGACAGGGAAAGCATGGTGGTGAGACCAGCTTGTCTACGGTGGCAGGATCATGAGGAAACCCACTCACATCTCGGTAGGCCAGAAAGCATGGAAAGAGGAATGCTGGTGAAACAGGAGCTTTCTGCGTAGCCCCAGCTGGCTAGGAACTCAATATGTAGACCAACCAGGCTGGCTTTTGACCTCGTAGATCTGTCTGCTTCTCCCCCTCTAAGTTCTGGAAGTAAAAGGTGTGGGTCACCATGCCTGGCTTCTTGTATAAGTATTTATCTAGTCCCGGACAACAGCTCCCCCTCACATTCAGGGTGGGTCTTCATCCCTCACAGACACCCTCCTGGTATACCTCACTAACACCCTAGATGTTTCTTAATGCAATCACGCCAACAATGGAAACTAACTTTCACAGATGGGACTCAAAGAAAGTGACTAGATTGCCTGATATGGTACCCTTTCTTTGAAGATGGCTCCCTTTCTCTGAAGAGCTATGGTCAAGTTGAGAGACAAAATTCACATCTATAAAGCCAAAATATAATAATAATAATAACTGGAAAACAGCATATGGGTACCCCCAAGTCCAATGAGCACACAGAGGCTGTGAAATCATTACATCTTCCGTAACCGGGACTTCCTGGGTTCTCGGTGGTCCCAGCCACAGGCAGTTTCTGTGTTGTTTGAAGATAAAGCCAGGCCTTCTGAACCTGTCTCTCACTTGGACGCAGGGTGACTTATGTTTGGTGACAGAGCGTGCACCGGGCACTGAGGATCCCAAGGGCACTGGGTGCCAGATAAAGCTACCGTGAGGTGTGTGGTTATTATTATTATTTGTTTTAATCAACCTGGGCATGGAACTGCTGTTCTCCAGTGCCTGGAAAATGTCTGGTAATAACAAACGCTCGGTCAGGCTTCATACTCCAAGGAATTCCTGAATCAGAATCTATTTCTTTCAGGTAGCAAGTTGTGAGTTTCGTTTAAGAGAAAGGGACAGTGCAAATCTGTAGAGAGCATTCAAGGTATACTCGTTTATCCTGCACACCTACTGTGTGCTGGGCTCTAAATTAGGCCCTGGGAAATCAGAGGTGACGAGAACAAGCGCTGCCTATAAAGAGCATCTGTGGAGGGGACACATGGAGCCGGAGAGAAGGCTCCGCCGTTAGTGGGGAGAGCTTTGGCTGAATCTTGGAGAGTGTGGCAGAGGGCCTGGGGTGGGTAGGGTGAGGTGGTGTATTTGGTACAGAAGACACAGAGGTGTGGTGCTTCGGAGAACTCTGCATGGTCCAAGGATGTCAAGCTGCTCGGAGGGGCTGGCAGGAAGTGAGCCTGAGGTACAGGCAGGGTGCAGGGCTGGAAGGCTGAGGTGTGGCTCTGGAGGCTGCTGAACAGCTTCCAGCCTGGGGTTGACATCCTATTTGAGAGATAAGTGCAGTAGACACCTGGAGGGCAGGTTGGAAGAAACCAGCTGAGCGGCTGTTACAATGGCATAGAGAGATAAGGAGACCAGCAGAGAGCATGGGTGATAATTTTCTCTTCCTCCTTCCCCGGCTGTGTGTGTGTGTGTGTGTGTGTGTGCGTGCGCGCGCGCGTCCGCATTGATGTTATCCTTCGAAGATGCCCGACAGAAGGCTGGCCCTTCCTTTCCTCATGTCAGATGCTTGTGGCAGGAGCATGTCCAGGGACCACAGGACTCCAGCAGCCTTGCTCGCCCTCTGTCTGATGGGGCACGGTCTGGCCTGGATGGTGAAGTGAAATGGACTTTTCACACACTTCCCTTTCACGCCCACATGGGACACATTCTTTAGAGCCAGCTCCCCCAGGACCCGCATCATGACCTTCCTCCTGGTCCGATTCTGTCTCTGATTATTGGTGTCTTCAGGAAGATAGTGCCCTGCTTTGTCCTCAGCCTCAGGTCCATAGGAAAAGTGCCAGGGTAGTCAGGGGACACAGTGGCCGGACCAGAAGACAGATAGGGTATCACAGGTCCATTCCTGTTTCAACAGTCCATCCCCATTTACAGCTATTTCTCCAAAACCAGAAACTCTTGTCTCAAGGAGTCAAATCTCCCCAAGACAGGGGAAGCCCAGGTTTGACCCACAGTCAGAAAAGGATCTCTGCTCACCAGGACAAGGGATTCCTAGTGACATGAGCACCTGGCACAGAATCTCAGGGAAGGTTGAGGTTGCCTCTGCAGCCCAGAGCATGTGTCAGACGAAGTTAGCATGTCTATAATCCATAGGCAGCCAGGACCTGTTCCTCTAGGTGAAATCCCATCCCTGCCCTGGGCACAGAAGAGAGCCTTCAGACAAGCGCTGTCTCCACCCAGGCCAGGGAGTCGCCCAGGAACCCTGGCCAGTACCCCTTGTTTTGTCTGCAGCCTGTCACAAAGTCCCTGTTCTTCCCAGGGAAACAGGACCTCTGCACCACGGCCCACACCCTTGCAGCCTGGCACAATGGGCTCCCATGGAGTACACAGCATTTCTTATTGTGGCATGAAAATGCCATAAACTCAGAACAAAGAGAGCCCAGGGCCTGGATGGGTCGGCAGCTTCCTGCAGAGCAGAGAATACAGGGATTGTTTAAAAGCCAGTGGTGAAACAGTGGCCAATTAGCACGGCCTGCCTCCCCGCAGCCTGTAAATTGTGCAGGGACCATCAGAAAAGGATTCTGTTATTCAGATCAATTGCTAAAAGGGAGCGAGTCTGTTCCTGCTGCCAAATATAGAAGCCCCAAAACAGCAAAGGTGACCCGGGTTTTCACTGCACTGTCCTTGGGACAAGCTGAGCTCCACCAGGGCACAACACCTGCCCTGATCCTGTGCACCTTAGGGAGGCAAAGGGAGTTAGTTCTAGGACATTCTGAGGCCAGGAAGTTAGACACCTGTTCACAGTTGCATTGTTAAAAAAAAAAAAAAAAAAAAAAGCATTTCATGTCTCATTGTCTTCTCTTTCATAGTTGTCAAGAAATTACCCACAACCCAGACCGGAAGAAAATGAAAGTAGGTTTGGGGAGGGGTCCCTCCTGTCCTGCCCCTTTTAAGGATGTCTGCTAAGTGACTGCTTTTCTGTTGACCTTAATTAACACTGTGGAAGGAAGTCATGACCACCACCCAGAGGCAAAAATACCCCCACCAAGCTTGGGAAACTCTAGCCTTCGCTAAAAAACAGTCAGGAAGGCTGGCTGTGGGGCCGATAAGAATTTTAATTCATCCTGAAACCAAGGAAAAGGGTTAACGAGGAAGAGAGCGTTTTTCCTCACTGGGATCCTCTGGCATCCCACACTTGAGAGGGTTTTGTTTCTTGTTTCTTGTTTTTTTGTTTTCTGTTTTTATTCCAGCCAGGATCCTTCCTGGCGGTTTCCTTTCTGGATCCTGGATCCTAAAAGCAGGCTGGTTAGCCGTTACCAGAGCATCCCTTTGACAAGCAAAGGTTTTGATTGGATTTTGGTACCACTGAGCACCATCAAGTGGGCCTGGTCTGTTGGATTCAGAGCCAACAGGTCTCCAGCCTTTTCAAACAGGTTCCTTACTCCATAGAAATTCCCCCTGGAGACAATGAGCCTAATTAAAGCAGAGGGCTCAGAGACAAGCCTTCAGGAAGACTCTATCCGCAGAGAGAGTTAAGTGTCGCAGGGAATCGGAGGGATGTGGCAACCGGGTCTCTCTGGGTTTTTCGAAGAGAAAATTTACAACAGTCTGCCCTGCCCAGAAAGCTTTAGGAGAGCGATTCCCACGCTGGCATCAACGATCTGGAGAACTTACCAGAAACACAGATTCCCGGGCCCGCCCTCAGCCCGCACTCCGGCGATGGGGTGGGGCTCTGGAATTTGTCTCTCACGCACAGCCCACCGACAGGGTTGATGCAGCCCATTGCAGGGATGCTTTGTGGACCCCGCCCCTGCACCCCCCCCAAACACAAATACCTGACCAGAAGAGACACTGCGCCAGGGCTCCCCAGGGTGGGGCCCAGACTGCAACCCTAGGGAAGCCAGCTTGCTATGCAGGGCACGCAGTCTTAGGGAGCCCGGCTGCAGGTACTCAGCGATGGGGAAGGGCCTTTCTTCTCTGTACAAAAGGAGCTCCTAGAGCCCCAGTCCCTGCTCGATTGTGGGGTCCAGGCCAGCCCGCCCGACGGCCTGGCGCCCCCTGGAGCGAGACCCCAGGGCTGCTCCCGCAGCCGTCCCCCACAGCCCGGCCTTGCCGCCTGGGTGCAGCCGGGAAGGCCGCGGTGGGCTGTCTGAAAGACCTTTGTGTCGCCACCAGCACGCACCGCCTCCCGAAGACCGCATCTCCCTCGGCCATGCACGGGTTCCCAGCGTGGCTTCGGCGAGGGCCTCGTGCTCCTCCAGGGATGTGGCAGGCGGCAAGGCTCGGTCCCCGAGCTGGGAGACCCGCAGAGAGGGTCCTGTCGCCCCGGCCCCGCCCCACCTTGGAGGTGCCCGCACTACCCAGTTCGGAACCTGCGGCATTCGGGCGCGTCCGAGAGGGTTCGGCCGGACAGGGGCGCCCCCTAGTGCCCCGTGCGACCGCTATGTCGTGCAGCCTGCGAGGGCTCCACCAGACCCCGGAGGGTGTGGGGGGTGCGTGGGAGCACCCGATCAGGACCGGAAGGGCAGCCTTGGCTTCTAAACCTGCGTGACGGGAGGCTGCCCTCCCTTGGAGCAGAGTGCGAGAGCGTTCCTGGGGGATGCTTAGAGAGGGATCTGCCGGCCGTGCTGGCCCACGCAGGGCAGGCTGCACTGTATAATGAAGTCCAGGGCAACTGTCTCAACCACCAGCGGCAAAATAAGTCTCCACCGAGAAGGAAGGGTATTCGCTCCCCTCTCCGCTGCTCCATGCAATGGCCCGTCTGACTGTGTGGTACTCTTTTGCTGTCTCAGTTGGGAGCCGGCCCAATTCCAGAATCAACCATTCACAGGCCACAGGGCAGCCGGTTCTCTTCTGAAAGTACAGGCCAGGTGCCTTCTGCCTGCCCCCGCCATTACACTCTCCAGATACTGGGAGGGAGGGAGGGGGAGCCCAAGACAGAGGGACTAACACACTGTCCTCCGTGGTTGGCCACTGGCAACCCTTACCCTGTCTTTGTGCCAAAGCCACCCTCAAGACCAGAGTCGGGCATCAGAAGTACAGCCAGGCCCCGGGGCCACATTCTTCTTTGGCCCCTACAGCCTTCCATGACTCACCTGGTTGGCAGCATCTGGTTAATATGGCTTGCCAGCACTGAGTCACAGCTGTGACCCGCCACCCCAGTTCAGCCCGGGTAAACACAGAGGGGAAGAACAAAACATCAGGGCACAAAGGGTGGCACAAAAGGTGCCAGCTGTCTTGTGGGCCTGTGGTGCCCACGTCAGCCTTCTTAACAGCCACCTTTCCCTGAGCAAAAGGCCCCCATCGGCAACACCGAGAGGTCAGCTCAGGCAGATCCTTAGATGTGTGAGCCAACCCGGTACAGGACTCCCGACCCAGCTTTCCTGACAGCTGCTTCCCAGCTGGCACAAATGGGCATCACCGTAGCCAAGACTAAGGCCAGGAAGAGAGCACTCACCTGCTGATACACATACAGGTGATGAGCAGAACCCAGACAAGCAGGAGGGCCAGCTGAGCACAGTGCCAGCCTTTGGGGACTGAGCTCCCTCCCACGGGTGAGGGAGCCTGGGCAGCTGGAGTGGCTGGGGCTTCCTTGAGACCAGAAGCAGCGCTGAGAGGGTCTCCGTGCAAATGGTCAGGCGTCATCTGCTCCTGTTCCCTGCACTTCTTCTACTGTGATAAAGTATTTTGAACTTAGTCTAGAAATGCTACCTCAAACAAAGACAAAAAGAAGTGTCGAGAACAAGAGTTTCCCCAAGAAGAAGGGGAACCCCTCTCCTGTTCAATTTGCTGTACTTGGACCCTTCTGCCACCCACCCGTGCCACCACGCCCTGCCCTTGACATCATATCCCCACACCTCCAATCATGTTAGGCAGTAGAGTTAACTTGGAAACATCCTGAGGGAAGGCAAGGGCTCTGCCAGCTGTCCAGCAAACTTTATCACCAGACTGGAACCTGAAATAGAGCCATAGAGGAGCAGTCCAGCTGCCCCTGGCCCAGCTGGAGCCCCGGTGTGAGCAGTCTAGAGATTCCCCAGCCCCAGAAAGAAGAGTCCGTTCCCTGGAACTGTTCAGGCACCATTTCCATGTGTGTGGCTAGCCCCGGGTGGGAGAAAGAAAGGCAGTGGCTCCATGGCCTGTGTGACAGATCCTGACGTGGCCCTGCAGCCTGAGAGACGGTCTTGCTTTCTAGGTTCTGAGTCGGGAGATGGTAATGAAAGCAGCGTTTACCAAGGCCGGGTCATCTAGCAAGGGAGCTGGTCGCGGAGGGCAGCAGAGACCTCTCCACCCGGAAGCCCTTTCTTCGTTCCCCTGTGCCTCCCTTCTTCCCTCCTCTTTACTGAAACTGAAGCCAATGTGTTCCCAGTTACCATTCTCACCCGTGCCACTCTGTTTGGGGGGGGTCTGGTTTGAGCATCTATGGGTAGCCACGGGGGACCATCCCAGCCATCCCAGCCAGCAGTCCCCGGTGGGCTCCCCTGCTTGCTGCCCCTCAGCCCAGCAGCCTGGACTCCCACTGCTGAGGGCCTCTGTTCAGGCCTCAGCCCGCCCTGAGTGGAGTGGAGCCATGCATTCAGTAAACTGACTTTATTCTCCCATTTGTTTTGTGTTTATTCCCCCCCCCCCCCCCCCCCCCCGTCGACCAGTCTTGAGCCACAACCTACCCGCCTTCCACCCGACTCCTCTCGTTTCTGCCTGCTGGCCACCACCAGCGTTTAACACAGCTCAGACTACCAGGGGCTGGAGCAGGTTGGGTCCCTTTTAGGATTGGCTATGGGCGTGGACTCGGTGATTTGTTTGTTTGTTCGTTTTCTCCTCATTGCATCTAAGGAATCAAAGGCTTAGGGTGATTAAAAAGATTAGAGGTGGAAATTGTGCATGGCGGTGGAGCCCATGAAGGAAAGTAGAGATCTCTAGCCAAGCCTGGTGGTACACTCCTACATTCTCAGCCCTAGGGTGAGAGGATTATAAACTGGAGGCCAGTTTGGGCTATACAGCAGGACCTAGACTCAAAAATCTAGAGGGAAAAACAGAGACAAAAGAAGGCTTCCCAAAAGTGGTAGAAAGGAGAGAGTACCATGCAGAGATGTGCACGAAGGGAAAGAAGCTCCATCCTAAAGACTTGGTAGTCTGGGATCCCACTTGTATGCAGTCCCTAGAGACGACAAAGCTACAGAGGCAGAAAGCAGATCTGTGATCTCTGAGAGGTGGAAAAGAAACAGGAAGTGTTTGTAAGGAAGGTGTCTGTCTTAGGGTTTTGTTGCTGTGAAGAGACGCCATGACCACAGCAGCTTTTATAAAGGTGAGCATTTAAAGTGGGGCTGGCTCACAGTTTCAGAGGTTTAGTCCGCAGTCAATATGGCGGGAAGCAAGGCAGCCGGCGTGCAGACATGGTGCTGGAGGAGCCAAGTGTTCTGCATCTTGACCCAAAGGCAGCCGGGGGTGGGGGTGGGAGTGTGTCACGCTAGGCAGAGGTTGAGCATATAGATGACCTCAAAGGCCCGCCTCCACAGTGACATACTTTCTCCAACAAAGCCACACCTCCTCCAATGAGGCCACACTTCCCTAGAGTGCCGTTCTCCATGGGCCAAGCAATCAAACTCATGCGTCTTTGGGGGCCAAACCTATTCAGGCCACCAAAGGGTCACAGAGTGGTTGTGTGATGACAGGCACAGAACTGAACAACTTTGCTCAAATTCATTGACCTGCACATTTGCAGAATGAGAGAGTCACAGACTTGTGTGTCCCTAAATGTCCTCAACAACAGGAGACAGGAAAGAAAATGGAGGAAAAAGAGAAAGGTAAAATGAAGAGAGACACAGGGTTGGGGACATAGCTCAGTTCTTAGAGCACTTGCCTTGCATGTGCAAGCCGTGACTTTACTTGGCATCATGTAAATGATGTGTGGTTAGGCCTGTCTGTGGTCCCAGCATTCAGGAAGTAGGGGCAGGAGGACTAAGGGTCAAAGCCACCCTTAGTTACATAGTTTTGAGGTCAGCCTGGGGTACATAAAACCCCGTCAAAAAACAGAGACAGATAGTCCAGAAATAAGAATGACCTGTGTGTGAGAGAGTGTACCTGCTCGTGTGGATAGCACCATAATAAACCCATGATTTATTGTTTTTAGTTGTTTATTTTAATTGTATATGTGGAGGGACTCTGGCCAGCTGAAATTGGCAAGCGTGGCTCTGGCCGGCCTTGCCCTTCTCCCCCATTCTCCCTGCCTTGCTAAACACCCGTTTAGATTACATTCCTAAAGCTAGCCCCCAAGGTCCATTTCCTTATTTGGCCACTTCCTCCTCCTGAGGCTGACTACCAAGGTCCAGCTATCAAATAATTGAAGTCCAGCAATCAAAAGCTCCCCTTTGGCTTACCTAATTAACATGCCCAATCAAAATTAAACCCTCATCCTTAACACAGGGTTTCCCCCTCTGCTTTCACAAGCTGCCATTTGCCTATGGGCCACATCTGTCTCCTCTCCATCCACTCTCCCTCTCCCTTGTTCCCTTTCTCCTTCCCCCTCTTCCTCTACCTCCTGTCTTTATCTCATTCCCTGCCCTTTGTCCCTCTTCTGCTGAGAACTTGTTCCTTCGGGTCCTGAGCTGATATTTTTCCCTCCAGTATGTATGAGTGTTTTGCTTGCATGCATGTAAGTGTTCCACGTGTGTGCCCAGTGCCTGCTGAGGTCACAACAAGGCATCTAATTCCCTGGGAATGGAGTTATAGACAGTTGTGAGCCTCCATGTGAATGTTGGTTATCAAACCATGGTCCTTTGCAAAAGTAACAAGTGTCCTTAACTGCTGAGCCAACTCAGCAGGAATTGCCTCTGTCAGTTTGGCCAGTGGGCACATCTGTGGAGAATTTTCTTGATTGACGGCAAGGTCTCAGCCTGCGCCCGCCCCGCCCCCCCAGGGTAGGTAGGTCTGGAGAGTTTCTTAGAGCAGGCTGAGCAAGCTATGGGGAGCAAGGCAGAATTTTTCCATGGCCTGCTTCAGCACCTGCCTCTAGGTCCCTGCCTTGAGTTCTTGCCCCGACTTCCCTCAGTGATGGGCTGTGACCGAAAGTGTGTAACTCAAAACAAACCCTTTCTCCCCCGGTTTGCTTTTGGCCTTGGTTCTGTCACAGTGACAGAAACCTAACTAGTACACAGCCTAAAGGTAGAAGGCGAGAAATGGACTCTACAAAGCTGCCCTCTGACCTCCAACAAGGGTGAGACGCATGCATCACGCTCCACTTGGTAACACATCTGAAGCCAACCTGGGCTACATGAGATCATCTCAGACGAAAACAAACCCAAAGTCCTAGAGCACTGGAGATACAGCCTAACACTCCCAAGGTCCTGCTTGGAGCTCCCAGCACTGCAAACAATGATGATTCTTTCTATAAATCCCGGGAGTGCTGGCACAAACCCATGGTCTCAGCTGCTTGGGAGTCTGATGCAGGATGCTTTGAGGCCAGGAGGTAGCATTTTGTTCTGTTTTGGCCTAAGGGTGAACCCCATCAGGGTCTTGCACGTATCTCAGTAAGAACAGGAAGTGAAGGCTAAATAGCACAGCAAGATCTTGTCTCCAAATGAAAACGGGTTTCACCAAGAGCTGAATGGGAGCCAAAGCGGCTGGGTCAACATCCCGCCAACGCCAGGCTGCAGTAAGGTGTGTATTCAGGGAGCAGTTCTCAGCCTATGGGTTTCGACCCCTGTGGGGGTCACAGATCAGGTATCTTGCACCTCAGATATTTACAGTATGATTCATAACGGTAGCAACAGTTATGAAGTAGCAAGGAAACAAGTTTATGGTAGTGGGGTGTTTCCTCACAACATGGGGAGCTGTACTGAAGGGTCACAGCATTAGGAAGGTTGAAAACCGCTGGCCTGTCAGAGGTTTTCAGCAGAAAATCATTGAGGGCTGGAAGATGGCTCGGTGGGTAACATGGGTGCCTGATGTGAAAGCCTGAGCCTGGAGCTTGGCTCCCCGGCGCCCACAGGAAGAGCTGGGCCTGTCTGCGCATGTCTGAAGAGGTTTTTTTACACAGCCTAGCCCTCCCAAAACACAAGGTGGACAGCGATGGAGGGAGGCCCCCAGTGTCGATTCTGGATTTCACACACACACACATGTACATGCAAAGGCACAAACATTCAGACACATATTTTTGTTTTTTGTTTTTCAAGACAGGCTTTCATTGTGTGGCCCTGGCTGCCCTGGACTCACTTTGTAGACCAGGCTGGCCATGAACTCACTGAGATCTTTCTGCTCTGCCTCCTGAGTGCTGGGATCAAAGTATGTGCTACCACTGCCTGGCCCCCCACCCCCCAAAAAGATATTTAAAAAAAAAATCATTGTTTGTGGAAACTGTGTCCTTTTCTTTATAAAATGATTTCAAGGATTTATCCAGATGACCAGAATTGTTTCCAATGAAGTCAGCCCTGAGAGAGACACTGAGAATTCAAGTCCACCTCATGCCCAGCAACCCACAGGCATGGTTTTGACTATCTGGTGACCAAAGGGTCATATCTCATCATCAATCAAAAGGCAGGATCCAACTCTCCCACTCTCATGACCTCTGGACATGGTGCAGCTTCCACGAGATGTTTTTGTTTGTTTGTTGCTTTGTTTTATTTGGGAGAAGGGTGTTGCAAGGTCAAAGGTCGGATATGAAGGGAAGGGGAGATGGGTATGATTGGGGTGCACGCTGTGTCATCAGGTTTTACTAGACGGTGGATAGAGAGCTCTGGGTAGGTTCCAGAATCTTGCCAAGCTTTTTCACTGTTGGGAATGGAACCTAGGGCCTTGTGCATGCTGGGTAAGCACTCCTACCACTGAGCCACGTCCACAGACCAAACCCACAGCAGCATTGCAGCTGTCACGCTACTGTCAGCTAAGTGCGTGCCGGTATGAGAACCCAGGCCAAATGGGAGTATGGCGGCCAGATGCACCGGGACAGAGGTTCACACAGAGAAAGAGTCACAGCCGGGTAGTGTGAGCCAATGGGGCCCCACAATCCACTTCCTGCAAACTGAGGTGGGGAGAAATAAGCCCTTGGAACTTAGCTGTAACCCTCACAATCGGCCTGCATTCCTAACCCTGTGTTTCCTGAGAGGGAGCTTTTCCTCAGGGAGCTCACCAGCACTCTGAAGTTTTTAATATCCAAAGCCTTTGCACATGCTTCAAAGAGAAAAGGTAGCATCCTCAGCCAGCTCCTGTCAGGGACTGCAGGGGCCCCAAAGCTGAAGGGTGCAGCGAAAGGCCTCCGGAAGAGGGGCCGGAGAGATGGCTCAGCAGCTAAGAGCATTGGCCGCTCTTCCAGAGGACCTACGTTTCAATTCCCAGCACCTACCTGGTGGCTCACAGCCATCTGTGACTCCAGATCTGGGGGGCCCAGTTCCCACTTCGGGCCTCCATGGACACGAAGCATGCGTGTAGCACACCAACATATGGCCAGGCAAAACACCCATATCCATTACATTAAAAACAGCGACGACAAAAGCTCTGGAAGACAGAAGAGAGAACCGGCCTCTTGACGGCTCATGGAGTCCAGAACTAGGGAACTGGGAGGGGAGAAGGCTGTCGAGCGGGGAGAACACAGATAACATGTATGAGGGAGTGGAGATGTATGGAGTACTTTTTATATAACACATTTTACACAAGGGACTTGGACATCCTTGGATATAGAAAACATTAGCAGACCCTGGGATGGACCCCCTAGAATAGCAAAAGAAGATCGTGTTTAATAATATTTTATTGCCCTGATGGAGAGTACCATGTACCATCTCCAAATTCCAAGCTAATGGGGGAGCACAGTAGCAGAGGGCCAAGCGTCTTCCCCCACAGACGGCTAGACACCCCACAGATGTCAGAGGAGTCTGGAAGTAAGAAAACAACATGGATGGGCTAGAAAAGTATCACTGACCGGAATCCCCAGAAGAGGCTAAATCCGAGGTCACGGAGCAGCTGATAAATCGGTGTTTGGCTCCTCTGAATCCACGGCCTTGATCTTCGGTGCCACCTTGAACATGAAAGGCCTGTCAGTTGCTTGCTCCTCATCCTAGCGTGTGTGACTTCTTGCTTTCCAGACAAGGAAGGGTTAAGATCTGCCCCCCTCGGTGGAGCTGATTCTACTGAAGCAAAAGACTGCAAGTCAGCCTTTTCCTGAGGCCTCTTGGCCGCTCCCTCCTGAGGAAAGTCAGGCCTTCGAGAATGTCTGGGCGCTTTCATCTCATGCGGGACCCCTCATGGCTCCTCTGCAATGTTCCCTTCATGCCTTCCCTGAGTGTCTACTTGCTCTTCTCCCTCACACCACTCTGGCCACTCTGGCTCCTTAACTTGTGTCTGCCAGAGAGTCCAGCCCCTCTGCTCCAGGCAGCTTGGCCAGGTTTGAGCAGCTCTGTTCCAGGATAGCCATGTGGTGAGGCTGGCTGGCTCCTCGCCCCTGTGGCCTCAGAGAGCTGCCCACTGGGCCAGACCAGCTCTGCCAGGGTACCTGGAAGGAGGCCATCTCTGACGTGACAGGAGATGGGGGGGGCAGGGAGAGACTGTTCTCTGGAGAACCACCCCGTCTTCCCATTCATTCATGGATTCACCAAGCTGTCACTGAATGTGCAGGTGGCCAAAGCTGGGCGGCTTCAGGCCTCCAAGTGAAGGCTGGGCTCTGTGCCTGGTAGACAGTGCCCTTCGCTCAGGCCTGGGACAGGTCTCAGGCCATCTGCCACTCAGCAGGCTCAGCAAAGAGCCTGGCGCATGGAAGAGGTGTTCCGTGGTGACTGAACTGAGCCTCGCCAGCAGACAGCAGTCTCTGTCACGTGCTCCCAAACTAGAACTGTCTGAGAACCAGAGGGCAAGTGGCCAGGTCCAAAGCCTTCTTCCTGCCTTCCAGAAAACTACAGGAGCATTCTCTAACTGGGCAGACGGAGCTGAGGGCAGGGAGGCTTAGAACATGGTCTCTCAGGAGGCCCCCAGGGCCTAAGAGATGTAGGACTAGCTCAAATGTGAGTGTGGGCCAGGGCACGACTCCAGCCATCAGAGAAAGAAGAGAGAAATGAGCATGTTGGGGAGCTGGTTCAGTAAGTCCTTGTCCTGCAAGCGTGAGAGCCCACGCTTGTAATCCCAAGCCTGGGGAGGTAGAGACAGGTAGATTTCTGGGTCTGGTCGGGTCAGTAGGCTTGCTTACCCTGCCAGCTGCTGCCACATAAACACAAGCATGCACACACAGATGCACACTTGAGGAAACTGATACCCGCCCCTCAGTCACGGTGGACATTTGGGGCCTCATTCCTTCAGCTACTCAAATGACCTGCTAGATCCCACAAGCAGTGCCTCCCAGCACCGGGCTTTTCTTCTCCCTCAAGACAATGGCCACTGGCATCCAAGAGGAGCCTCTGCCCTCAGAGTGGCGCCCAGCAGCCTGTCAGCAATCCTTGAGCCACGGGCCGGCAGCGGCAGAGTACTTGGCTCACAAAGGGACCGTTCTGGCCTCAGTTTGGAGAGCAAATCACTTGAGGGTTTAAAGCGGGTTAATCATTAAGGATCGTACTTTGGGTTGGCGTTCCCTTCCTGAGTGGCTGACCTATCCGACTCCCATGGGTCTTATTAGAACTGCAGATAGGGGACAGCTTAGAGGATTCTCCTCAGGAATGCAGCTCACAAAGTCTAGAGAGCCATCTCGAAAGCAGTAGCCCCTACCCATCCTCCAGCCCTGGAGGAAAGCCTGCGGCTCCTCCTGACCCCCAGTGCAGCAGCGCATCTGATCCCTGAAAGCAGCCGGTGCTCCCTCAGGCAAACCCAGCACCCGTGTTTCCTGATGGCCCTGACTCCCAAACAAATGCTGGAAAGAGAGGAAAGCAGCAAGGCAGGAGGCTCCAGGGCGGATTGGGGGTGGGGCGGGTTGAAGAAAGGGGAAGGAGGGAAGAACATTCAATGGACGCCTTTTTACATCCTCTTCTGTCCTTTAGGCAGTGAGCCACATGACCGAGTTGCCTAGTCAAAAAAAAAAAAAAAAAAAAAAAAAAGAAGCAGAACTGAGATTTAAAAAGTCACCGACAGGACAAGCCTTGACACACAATGCCTCTAACCGATGCTGTTGTTCTGGGCCAAAGGAACCACCATCTTCTGAGGTCTGAATTATTACGAGAGCTTCCTCTGCATGGCCTTCCTGCTTTCACTGCCCCGTTTCCTATCCATTGTCCGTGTCCCTTAGCCCAGTCAGTGATCTTGTTAAAGGTCAGATTAGCCATTCCCACTGACAACATTCTTCACATTGTCCACGGGCCCACTGCTTCCTGGTCTTCAACCACCCAGCCACACTCCTTTGGCCAAGCTGTTGGTCCTCTGAGTCATTAGGGACCCTCCACTCCCGCTCTGGCCTGGGCATTTCTCTCTCTCTCCCAGTCAGTCCATTTGGTCTGCTCATTTCTCCCTCACTCCTCACACATCCCAACCCTCTTCTCCAGCGTGGTCTTCCCTTTATTCCTTTAAGTGTCTCCAACTCGAACACCGGCTGAATACAAGTGCAGACGAAGAAGTTCCTGGCAGGCAGAAGGCAGGTAGGACAGGTACGCTTGGGGGATGCTGCTGAGACACTGCCACTCAGGGCTAGCTGGACAACTCCAGGACCCTCCTTCTCCTCCAAGCCCATCCCAGAAAATAACAGCAGCAGTGGAGTGTCAGGGTGGCTCCGTAGGTAAGGTTGCCTGATGTCAAGCCTGACAGCCTGTGTCTGATCTCTGGGATCCGCAGAGTGGAAGGGGAAAACTGACTCCTGTAAATTGTCCTCTGACCTCCACACGTACACATGCATGCACACGCTCACTCACACACACGGACACACACAGACAAATGTAACAAAAACCTTAGAAATAACAGTAACAGTTAGCGTGTCTGGAGTCCTTACTGCATGCACTCAAAGGCGCTTGGTGAGAACGCTCTCACCTCATCCTTAGCAGGTGAGGCAGCCCAACTCCCGGTGTTCCCCCTGCTCACACTGATGGGACAGCGCGCTCAGTTGCCCAGGCTAGCGTGCTTGCGGGCAGGAATGGCCTAGCTCCTGAGAGGAAGTGTCCCCAAGGAAGTGTCTCACAGACAAAACGGCAGGCTACCAAAGCAACAGGACGGAGGCTGCCGTTTATCCCCGCCGGGGCGCATGGATCGGACTCCACGAAGGAGGAGGCAGAAACGCCGATTTCTCAAGCCTCTGGAAGGTTTTTATTTGTTTGCTTTTCTTTTTCTTTATTTTTTTTCCTTCTTTTTTAGAAAACAATAATAGCACATTAGAAAAATCAAGAACTACAACAGAGGGTCTGTGTCTTTGAGTTTTTGTTCACGTTGCCCCCGCCCTGGGACACGGGGGCTGGCACTCTCCATCCTGGCTGGTTCCCTTCTGGAGAAGATGCTGAGTGGCTCCAGGAGCTGGGCGCTCTTCCTCTAGGCCACACGAGATGACAGATAACCCCTAGTGCTATCCAAGGCTACAGCTTCTCCAGGGCCCCCGTGACCCTCTTCCCTCTCTCCAAACCAGAGCCCAAAGCTGGAGACATTAGGGAACTTAGATTGGTCCCCACAGGGGACTCTTTCAGGGACAGAGCCCTCCCCCGACCAGCAGGAGACGACACCCCCATGAGTGGATAAGGTGTCTCTCCGCACAGTTCCATTCCATCCCTACTCCAGCAGACACCACACGGGGACCCTGGTTCTTAGACCTGAGCCACCTAGGCCCCCTCCCACCATAATGTTGGTCCATTCCAGCAGGTGCCGAGGTGACAGATGCTTGGCCCTTTCAGCTGACCCCCACTGAGAAAGAGAAGTCCCAGGGCCTTGGCTCAGAAGGAGGCACTGAGTGAGAAAAGGCGTGAGGGCAGGATGGAGAGACAGAGCTGATGGAGCCAAAAACAGGAAGAGGGAATGGGGCAGGCTTTCCAGACCTGCAAATAGGAAAGGGTTCTAGGTTGGGTCAGCAGGCTTAGGCTCAGGGATGCGGGGAGAAAAAGGCAGAAATAGCTCGATTCCCTTCTCACATTGCCTTCAGTTACCGTGGAGGCCCAGGCCCAGGTGACAAGATCCCAGGCCCAGGAGAAAGGGGAAATGCTCCATCGCCAGGGCTCAGCCTAGCCTTTGTGGGAGGCTGGGTACTCCCACGCCATCGCGCGCTCAGCCCCTGGTTCAGTAGCAACACCTGAGGGCTGCCATCCACAGACCAATTAGACTGAGGGGTGACAGGGACCTGCTGACCTGGGGCCCCTGTCTCCCCAGCTCCGGCTCTGCCCTGACCACACCCTCGCCTCTATTCCTGCTGTTCGTTCATCTCCATGTCAGACACCAGGATGTTCTTCTCAGTGGCCTCTGCTGGGCCGGAGCTGCTGCTGCGGCTGTAACGGGCGCCCTCGAAGGACCCTCGCTCCACACTCTGTCGGCGCCGGTAGAGGATGAGGGCTGCCGTGAGCAAGGCCAGGAGAAGCAGCACCGCCATGAGCACCACCACCAGGGCCACGGGGTTCTCCGGAAGCGCTGCTGAGACAATGATGGGGAGGGGACATTTGTTCTCCATGCCCACCAGGGACAGAGGAGCCAAGGAAAGAGCCAAGCTCAGGGCTTGTGCCCCTCCACTCACCTGATGGCAAGAAGCTGTTCTCTTCCACTGTAGGAGGGGGAAGGGCCAGATAGTCACAATTAGTCCTCGTGGAAATCATTGTCATGGTTTAAACAAATCACCCGAGCCTCCCGTGACACCATGACCTGGCTACTATGATCCAGCTTTATATACGAGGAAGCTGAGGCCTCGGAGTTCAAAGCCTTGCCTCAGATGGCAAGGTACAGCGTGGCTGTGGGGTTCTGTGGATGCGTTCTTGAAGGTGAGTGCACCGCACGTGTGCACTGAGAAATATGCGCACTCGTGTGGAGGCCTGAGGTCACTGTTATTGTACCATGTGTCTTCTTTGATGGGTCTCCACCTGATTTTTTTGTTTTTTAAGTTTTTTTTTTTTTTGAGACAGGGTCTCTCACTGAACCTACAGCTCATGACTTCACCTAGACTGGCTGACAAATGAGCTCTGGGGACCTATCATTTCAGACACACACACACACACACACACACACACACACGGCCCCTTCCATTCTGGGGTTACAGACGTGGACACAGGGTGCTGTTTTTTTATCAGGGTGCCGAGAATCTGAACTCAGATCCTCATGGCTTGCATGACTTTACCAACTGGACCATCTCGCCAAGCCTCAGAGCTGATAAGTGAGTGTAGGGGACTCGAACCATCCCTTGTCCCTAACCACTAGAGAATGATGGCGCTTGCTGGCCTCTGGGCTTGCTGTCTGCTTCAGGGAGTAAGTCCCAGGACCAGTCTTTGCTATAGACTGACGTACCTGATGCCCTGCCACCCAACACAGCTGCCCCCGGACAGCAGGTAACCCTAGACGCAGCTGTGGCCTTAGCTGTGGGCACAGCGGGCCTAGCGAGCACCTTCTGAGGCCTTGGCTTACCTCTAGGGAGCTTGCACACAACCCCCATGGTGATGTTGGTACAAGCACCAGGTCGCCACAGTCCGCTGCTGCTCTGGATCCAGTAGCAGCTGTTGTGGCTTAGCATGCTGGGGCCCAGGCCGGGGGGTCCCCAGTTAGAATAGTTCACGGCTGTGTTATCTTGCCAGACCAGCATGCCTCCTGTGGAAGGAAGACACTGGGAAGATGTGGGAAGGGGACCAGGTCGCGGTTTTTGTTTTTTTGGTTTATTTTTTTTATAGGCGAGAGGGAGCTGCTGTGCTCCCACTAACCTCCTCCACGCCTCCTTTCCCAAACCCAGAAATCGTGCGTGGCAGGCATCTCTCCTGCAGCCTGAGCCCTTACCCTACACAGGACACCCACCTTTGGGGTTAAAGTTCATGCCCAACCAGGCACCTCGACTCTGGGTGTCAGCGGTCTGCAGGTGCTCCCAGACAAACACATTCTCCATCTCATCAAGAATGGACAGAACCGTCCCACCCGCTGGACACAAAGGAAAAACCCTCGTCAGGAGGAACGAGCACTCGTGGTGCCAGAGCTCCGCCCCCGCCCCATAACCATCCCTGGCAGTCCCGGCCCTCTTCCCTGGCAGCAGCGCGCAACACGGAGTGTTTCTCGGGCATGTGCGTGCCGTTGGCTGTTCTGCACAGGTCACAGTGTGGTCTGAGTACTGAAAGGTGAGGAGGGGAGGGCCTGCAGGCAGAGGCGAAGCTCCTCCTCAGGGCCTCAGAGTCTGGATGCTGGGCGGGCCTGCCCTCTCGCACCTCTCCGGCAGCGCTGCAGCGCCTCCTTGTGGCCCAGCAGCAGCTCCATGTGGAAGGAGTAGCAGTGCTCCCGGAAGGGAATCCACGACGAGTCCGCCAGTCCCCGAGGGCAGCTGCCGCGGTAGCTTATCTTTCGGGGAGGAGGGGGCCCTGTCGGAGTGCAGGATTGAGGATGCCGCCCAAGCACCCTCCCAGGCCCGCCCGCACACGCCCAAGCCTCGGGCCCCCGTCGGGTGGTACTCACCCCCGCTCACCCCACACACCGCCCCCTGCAGCTTGGTGTCACAGCTGGCGGTGCGCCAGCTTCCGTCCACATCCAGGTAGGCGCAGCCTCCCGACTGCTGAGGCTCCCCGTCCTGCCAGCTCACGTAATTCAGAGGCTCCTCCGAGAGCCAGGAATACCTCCGTGAGCCCTGGGTATGAGGAGGCCACGGGTGACTGGACGAGGCAGAAGGTAGGGTGGGGCGGGGGGGGGGGAGGAGCGGCAAAATCTTGACCTAGGAGCCCACCTCCTCACTGGCCAGCCCGATCCACAGTGGTGCCCGCAGGCCTCGTGCAGCCTGCGTGAGGAAGGCCTGGGTGTAGGGGTCAAGGACGTGTGCCAGGCTGGCATTTCGGCTCTCGCACAGCAGGAGGGCATCCTTCCAGCGCAGGGGCTTCTGCAGCAGCCGGAAGGTGCCGTTGAGGTAGGAGAGTTCAGCGCCGGGGGCAGGAGGCGTAGCTGCCGGGGATGGGCTCAGCGAGGGGTCTGCAGGGAAAGGGGGGCAGGACTCTCAGGCCGTGCTCTGCGCCCTTACCCCATTCCCAGGTACGAGGCTAGGCCGGGAAAAGCCAGACATGAGGCCAAGGGCAGGTCTCCACTGGGCATGGCTGCACTGTCTGCTCTAATCAATGCGCTTCCCTTGCTGACACACAGAGAAGCGCTAGGGTCTTGACTTACTCCTGTCTGAGGTACCTGGAACACAGGAAACCAGGGACCATGCCTTGAGGTTGAGCCTCAGGGGTTCTGTGGTTTGCCAGCACGCCACGCAATCGCAGTATCTGGCTACCCACAGACCTTCCTCCTGAGACCACCTGCTCCCCAAGCAGGCACATGGCTCTGGGGGAGAACTCTGGGACTCCAGGGGAGAGGAACGCTGTTTGGTTCCTTCTGGCCCGGCCCAGAGCAGCTAGGCAGTGCCGAGCGTCTGCACTGCAGTGGCTCGTACCTGTGCCCTTCTGGCAGATGAAGCCGTGGGTCTCCTCCGTGCAGCTCCGGTCATCCCAGCGGCCAGTGAGGTGGGCCGAGGGGCTGTGCAGCAGCACCGCACAGCTGGTCTGGGGGGAAGAGGCTACTTAGGGGAACCCCAGGGGCCGCCTCCTTTGTTTACCACTGCCCCCTGAAAGGTCAGCTGGGTCGGCGGGGGAGAGGGCAGCAGGGACAGGGGAGAGCACAATGAACGGTGTCCTCACCGGCTTGGTGCCACTGGGTGCGGGGCTGGGACCGGAGGGCTCTCCTGGCGCCCAGTTGGCATACAGCAGAGGTTCCTGCTCAATCCACTGGAAGTCCCTCTGAGAGGCATGCAGGCCAATCCACAGGTCAAAGGTCACGTTGGGGAGGCTGGCCGTGATGAAGGCTACAGTCCCCCAGAAGAAAGGCAAGAGTGACGGGGTGGCCCCCCGTTTGCTCTGCTCTAAGCCAGTTGTGGGGAGACTGGACTGGGGGGCGCCAGCGCGTCCACCTGAGCTGAACCTACCTTGCTCTAAGGGGTTTGCAATGGTGGCCAGCTGGGCTTCTTGCTGCTCGCAGGAGAACTGGGCCTCTGACCATTTCACCCTCTCCTGGGGATCCTGGCCCTGGATTCGGAAACACTGTGGGGCAGGGGATGTGATTGATACCCAGCTCTACACACACACACCACAGTCCACAATCCCAGAAGCCCTCTGGGTACCCCCTCAGCCGCTGATGTCCAGGGACTTTCAGACCAAGCCCTACCGGACATAGGACGTGTGGATCTCCCTGGGCAAAGCCCCGCCCTCCCATCCTGGCACAGATTCGGGGGTGGGGAAAGGTGCTATTATTGTTTGTTTGGGACAGGGTCTTGCTATGTAGCCCAGGCTGGCCCGGAACTCATGATCTTCTTGCCTCGGCCTCCCTAGTATTGGGGTTGCAAGTATGCACCACTGTAACCAGGTTGGTTGTGCAATGTGAACACGTTAGGGTGTGAGTGCATGTGTGTGTGCGCGCGCACGTGTGTGGGTCAAAGGGTTGATGTTCCTCAGGTGCTGTTCATCTTGGTATTGTGAGTCCTGAGGATCATACTCAGGTCATCATACTTGTACAGACAACACTATCAAATGAGCTGTCTCCCAACACTATTTTTGTTTTGTTCTTCGGGTGTGTGTGTGTGTCTGTGTGTGTGTGTGTGTGTGTGTGTGTGTATGTGTGTAAGTTAGGCCCTCCACACAGGCTAGGCAGGCACTCTACCAATAAGTCAAATCCCTAACTCCTTACTTTTTGTTTTCTGAATTTTTGGTGTTGTTTGGATTTTTGAGAAGATTCGCCCTGGCTGGCCTAGTCTCCCACCACTCTCTGAGTTACAAGTGTATACCATCACGCCCAACTTCAAAACACTAGGAAAGACAATTTTCTAAATGTTGCTAAGAAAAGGAAAAAACAAAAAAACAAGGGTGGCAGGGATGGCTCAGCAGTTAAGAGCATCGCTGCTCTTCCAGATCTGAATCCCAATATCCACATGGCAGCTCAACAATTGTCTGAAACTGCAGATCTAGGGGACCTCGCGCCCTCTTCTGGCCTCCATGGGCATTGCACACATTTGGTACACACACACACACACACACACACACACACACACACACACGGGCAAAAAATACATAGAGTAAAAAGGAAGGAAAATAAATTTTTAAAATGAGTGCAGAAAGACAAGCACAGCATATTGGATATGGATGAGGTGCTTTTCCTGGGTAAGCGTAAGGACCAGATTTTGGGTCCCCAGCACCCGAGTAAACGCTGTAAATGTGGTGGCCCACTTGTAATCCCAGCACCTGGTAGAGACAGGTGATGTCTCGTCGAGCTGGTTAGCTACACTAGCCAAATCAACAAGTTTTGGCTTAAGTGAGAGCCCCTGCCTCTGTATGTAAGGTACAGGACCAGTAAGAAAACACCTAAGATCAAGCTCTGGCCCGTGCACACATGTGCCAACCACACAGAGATATGCAAAACCTAAGTTACTCTCGGGCTGGACAGATAGCTCAGTTGGTAAAGCATTGGCCTGGCAGGCACAAGACTCTAGGTTCTATTCCCAGCACTGCATAAACCTGTAATCCCAGCATTTGGGCCTTCAAAGGTTCAGTCACCCTCTATGTGGTGAGTTCAAGGCTGATCTAGGTTACGTTCGGCCCTGTCTCAAAGGAAGCGGGCACAGTTACTCTCATAAACACTGAGAATATCCAGGTGGTGTTGGCACATGCCCTTCCTCCTAGTGGTTGGGAGGCAGAGGAAGGTAAACCTCTGAGTTTGAGGTCTGCTTGGTCTATAGAATGAGTTCCAGGACAGCCAGGAGTATCAGAAACCCTGTCTCGAAAAACCAAAAAGAAAAATAAATAAATAAATAAATAAATAAATAAATAAATAAATAAATAGAGTTGAGAATAGGATGACAGCTACTGGGGACAGTGGGAAGAAAGGCGGGAGGGGGAGAGGCTGGCTACGGAGCACTCAGGGACAGCTGTGTAAGATCAAATTGGTTTGGTACTGTTGTGCAGAAAGTGGGCACGCAGTGAGGTGACAGTGATGTCAGCTGATAGCATAGGGACCTGTGGTGAGGCCACTGCAGGAGAGAACGCATTGAGTATTTCGAACAGCCAGGAGGAAGGGCTGCGGGGCGGCTTCCCCTTAAAGCAAGCGTATGCCTTCAAGGAGGCAGATGCTAATCTCCTCTAATTCGAGCATCATACAGCGCCTGGGTGTACCCGAGTGTTACATGGCACCCACTGAATACCCATCACGTTTATGTTTTTACGTACCAGTGAAAAAATAAATTTAAATGAAAGAAAAAAACGGATTCTCATATTGCAAAATTGTGTAAGTGTTATTACAACTGACCAGTTGTGGGGCCCAAGCATACTTTTATTCCATCGATAAGGAATTTTAAAGATAGTATTTTTAGTCCTTATCTGCTTTCAGCTATGTTCTGGCGCACACCTGGCTCCATTTGATCATAGTCTCGTTAGGACAGAAGCAGCTATTAATTTTTTTGCAACCTCTTGCATGTATACACAAATAACGTATACACACATACAGATTGGGTACAAATGCTCGATATTTTGTTTTATTAATAAGAGTTCGCTATCAAGACGTTTGACAACTAGTGATCTAGAAAACTCGGAAGTATTCAGGTGACCTCGCTCACGTGTTCTGTACACTGAGCCGCTTTCAAGGAGCCTCGCTCTCGTTGGCACAGGGAGGTTGGTGGGTGTCCCCGTGGATTTCCACATGTCCCCAACCATGATAAGAGGCCATGGCTTTGTTGTGGCCAGACAGCTAAGGCTCCTGAGTCTCAGCCGTCCCGTCTCCCCAACCTCGCCCTTGGCTCTCTCGGTGTCCCTCCTGACTTCCTACCTTGTTGAGGAACTGGTTCCAGCCAGGGGGGCAGCCTCCTAGGGCTGAAGGTGGCAAGTCTCGGGGCTGAGTCTCCCCAGAGCTATTGCTGCGCTTACAGATGTAGGGCAAGGCTGTATGGCATCTCTGGTCCCCCCAGTCCTCTGTGAAGGGGGGAGGAGAACTGTTACCATAGGGCAGGGCGGGGCAGGCAGCGCTCCTGGTCCTATGCCCTGGGGACACGGGGTTAACTCCAGCCCTCTGTGTCCTTGCAGCCACAGATGCACCCACCCTCCTCGGATATAGCTCTTCTCCGATCTGCCCCGCCCCCACCCACCTAGATACCCCTAACCTTAGACCATGCCAACAACGCCCTCTCTGGTCCTCCTCATCCTCACCTTGGCTGGCTGTCATGTACACACACTTCTTGTCCTTGCCAATGGGCCGAGGTTTTCCGGGGGCCCAGGAGATGAAGTTGATGACAGAACCGTCGGACCACCTACAGAGTCACAGAACACAGGCTCAGCCTCCTCCGTGCGCAGCACCGGAGGCCACAGGACAGGGGCACGAACAGGCCTGAAGGAGCTCACAGCCCAGTGCAGACGGAGACCCCGGGTCTGCAGCCTCCTGTGGAGCCCTGCCCAGCATGCACTCGCCTCTCTCAGGGGCCTGAAAACCCTATAGCAAAGAAGTGCCCAGATTTCCACCGATTCCTGCCTCAAAGGCCCTAATTCCTGTAATGCAGGCGCTGACTAGAGTCCCCTGTTCACGGGTTGGCCAGTCTTTGACATGTGACCCCGGATCTAACAGGAGAGTGCCACCAGTACGTAGCACCCGGTGCACGCTGGGCACCATAGTAAGGGCCTGAAGTTATTTGTCAAGCACCATGCTGTGACACGCAGTGGCTTTTTGCTAGGCCTCGTATCTTCAGGACATGATTGTTCTCTTTCAGTGGATCTGACTTTGAGAATGGTTAGTGACCTGTCACACCACATGCCCCCAGCGTCTCCAGAGCAGGAAGCGACAACCAGGTGGATGACAGCAGATGCGACAGCCTAGCATTTTGACGCTTGGCAAACAGGTACCTACGTTGTTCTCAAGCAGGTCATGGCTTTTGCCATTTCTTAAGTTAAAATTGGACACCCAGTTAGAAACTAGCCTTAAAGAGTATCATCTTTGAGGGGCTGGAGAGATGGCTCAGCTGTTTAAGAGTGTGTGCTGCTCTTCCAGAGGACAATAGTACAGTTCCCAGCACACACACACACACACACACACACACACACACACACACACACACACGTGGCTCACAACCACCTACAACACCACGTCAGGGGATCTGGTGTCCCCTTTTGGACTCAGTAGGTCCTAGCACACACATGTGCATAAATTATAAATAAAGGAGGCACTAGAGAGATGGCTCAGCAGTTAAGAGCACTCTCTGCTCTTCCAGAGGTCCTGAGTTCAATTCCTAGCAACCACATGGTAGCTCACAACCATCTATGGTGGGATCTGATGCCCTCTTCTGGCATGCAGGTATACATGCAGCTAGAGCACTCATATACATTAAATAAATAAATAAATATTTTTAAATTAATTAAAGGAATACCGTAGTATTAAAGGAATAATGTATGGCACATACCTTTAGTCCTAGCCATTGGGAAGCAAAGGCAAAAGGATCTCTGTGAGTACAAGGCCAGCCTCTTCTACCTAGGTAACCATGGCTATATAGTGAGACCGTGTCTCAAAATAAATAAGTCCCTAAATTATATATATATATAACTTTTGGATGTTTTGAAGTATTTGTTTTGTAGTCCAGGAATCAACCCCAGGATCTGAAGAATGCTAGGCCAGCTACGCAGGTCTCATTACTGCCACCTTCAGGTAAGAAAACAGAGGCCAGAGACACGCCCCTTACTTGTCCAAGGCCATGCAGCCTGTGAGGAGCAGAGTCGAATTCAAGTGCAGGTCTATCTGCCTGTGTTTGCTCAGCCCTGACACCTCTAGCTTGGTGACACAGCTGGCCACTCACACCCGTGCCCCTCTCACACCTGCCGCCCACTAGCTCTCCCACCTGAAGCGGCCATCATTCTCCGAGGTGTGCAGGCCGATCCACCAGTGCTGCCCGGGGCCTGAGGAGAACTGGTGAAGGAGGCAGGCAGGGGAGGGTTAGTGGCTTCCCCGCCCGCAGCCTCTGCCCCTTCCCAGCCGGGAACCACCTGCTGCCTCTCACGCCCACCTTCTGCAGGTTCTGCCCCAGGAAGTCCAGCTCTGCCTGGCTGTGGATGGAGGCCAGCTCTGCCTGGAACCACGTGCAGATGCGCTGGGCCTGCGTCCACGAGGAATGGTGCTCAAAGAACTTGTACTCTGCCTCCTGGAAGCGGAGCCACTCCGGCCGGCCTGTGGGAGCAGGTGCCAGGCCACTAGACAGGCCCTTGAAAGCTCCGGGCTTGGTCAGCGCCAGAGCATGCAACAAGGTAAACCCCGGACAGGCCCTCTGGTTGACCCTCCTTCCACACCACAGAAAGCAGAGCAAGGGTGTCCAGGGCTAACTAACTTAGTCCCCCTTTGGGGTGGAGCCTTTGACCTGCTCAGCCTCGCTCTGGGCCGAGGCAGGGATCAGGGAGCCTAGGGGCCTCACCTTGGGGACCAGCATCTGGCTCCTGCACATCCACACCTACAGAACAACAGGGGCGACGATGTCAAGGCGGAGGGTGGCTGGATCCCCCGATTCCTCGCTTCGAAGCCCGCGTCCAAAGCCTGGCCCGCCCCAGCCCACTTACTCCCACATCCATCCAACCTCTAGGGATCTTGCAGATCCAGTCCAGCTGCGTCTGGCACTCCACAGCCACCCACTGCAGGGAGGCCAGGTCCAGCACCGCACAGCCTCGGACGTCATCGTCGTCATGCCGGCTCCGGTCAAAATTGTGGTAGGAAAACTGGAAAGCGAGATAAAGACAGAAAGAGGGACCTCCAACAGGCAACCAAGAAGCCGGGCCTGAACTGAGGACTGCCAGGCCGGGTGAACATCCTTCTCCATCACCTGATTACTCTTAACCTACTGGCCAGAAATCCCTGCCCACGCCAGGCCCTGCCACGCCCCAGCGGGTGCCCACCCAGGACCAAGCCCTACCCACCTCCCCGTCCTGCCTCCTCCACGGCTCCTCACCCCTAGACCATCGCTCCAGCGCCAGCTCTGACCCTCTCTCGGGTCCCGGCGGTTCAGGCCAATCCAAAACCAGTGCTGCTCGTGGCTCTCCGGCTCGGATTCACTTGGGTGGGGACAGAAGAGAGAGGAGGTGAGAGTGGCCGGAGTCCAGCACACAGCCGCTGGCTGTCGCTAAGCAGCCTGCAGCCTCTCCGTCCACGCTGCAAACCGCTGTGCCAAAGCACTGCGGGGGGCTTGGTGTTTGCTTGTTTGGTTTTTGAAAGTTCCCTCCCTAGAGACAAGGTGAGCCAGAGCAGGTGGCCCTGGACTACCTTCCGGGATACAGGGCCCAGCAAGGCGGCTGCCTATTTTTCCCTCCTATGGGGGCGGGAGAAATTAGAGACACTGGGGCTCTCAAAAACACCGGGGTTCAAATCGTGCTTTGTCACGGACCCACTGCCACACCGGACCAACAGTCTAACTCCTGAGTACGACCTGAACATGAGGTCACTGAGCGAGTACGGGCACAGGGTGCGGGGAAGGGGGTGGGCTGCAAGCCGCACCCACGTGATGAGCCGAGAAAAAAGCGGTGAGCAGCACGGGCTGCTGTAATTACTAGTCAAGTGATAAAAGCCCGACTGCTGGGAGGAAGTAGCTCTGAAATTAAATCTCAGGGCGCCTGGGTCCACTCGGATTTTTTTTTTTCCCACCAATGATAAGTTGATTACGATGCCATGTGCCAGAGACTATAGTCCTCAGAGCCTACGTGGCAAAGATGGATTCTGGGCAAGTCAGCGATCTAGTGGGGGGGGGGGGGGGATTTTTTTTGAAAGGGGGGGGGGGGGGCTGAGATGGCAGCTGTGTCTGAAAGGATGTTGCTGGCTATAGGACACTGGTTAGCAACAGGGTCCCCTATAAGGGGGTCACCGAGATCCCAGGGGACTGTGGGCACTTGAAGGAAACAGGATGGCTCTGGCAGTATTGACAGATACAGGTCATCCCAGGCCTCAGCTGGGCCCTCTGAAGGCACCGTCCAATACCCACCTTCTCACCCCAAGCGTGCCACAACCAAGAATTCGGCAGCCACGCCCATCCCCACCCAGGTGCGGGCCGCTCACCCACCCATCCAGTACCCAAAGATCTTGTTGAGCATGTTGGCCACAAAATGTTCCTCCTCATAGCTGGCCAGACTTAGCAGCTGGGCCCCCAACTCCCGGCAGACCCCCAGGGCCTGGATCCAACTCTTCTTTTCCTGCAGCCGTTCGGAGCTGAACACCTGCCGGAGCAGAGACAGCTATCTAAGCTGTGGCCAAAGCCCACCTGCCACTTCCTCACGACAGCGGTCCAGTTAGGTGCTATGGCCTCAGCAGGGAGCAATAGCTCAAGACAATTCCGTCTGTCTCAGGAAGGCAGGCGATGCTGTCAGCTCCTGGCAAGAGCCCCTGTACCTGGTCCTCAGATCAGGAGGAAGGCTCTAATCCCAGCAGAGGGATTAGACTGAGGACAGGTCCCCCCCCCCATACACACACACACACACACACATACACACTTTAGTTCCTGTATGTAATAAAAGGCCTCAAAAGCCAGGCCTTGTGGCGCATGTGTGCAAACCTAGTACCCAAGAAGTAGAGACCAAAGGTTATCCTCGACTACATAGTGAGTTTGAGGCCAGCCTGGGCTACACAGGAGAAGCCGGCCATAGTGTCTTACGGCTGTATCAGCACTCAGGAGGCTAAAGCAGGATTGCCAAGAGCTAGAGGGTAGCCTAGGCTACAGACCTGAGGACCCTGTCTCAAGAGGAAACACAAAAATCTCAAACAACAAAACCAAATTGGTGGTCCCCAAGCTTGGCAAACCACCAGGCCCTACTTGAGACCTTTCAAATCCAAACCTCCATATGGCCACCAGCACAGGGACCACAGATAGAAACCAGGCCCTTGCTGGACTGGAAGATTCTCCTTTCATCGGGCTTCCCAGGGGATTATGTAGAACACGCTGGGGTCTGGCTGCTTCACCAAGCACCTACTACCCATCAGGCCTCAGAACGCAGCCTTCATCAGCAATTACTGTAGTCTGAAGTCTAGGCTGGTACCTCAGGGTCATGATGGCTCCCAGGTTCCCCCAGGTAAACTGCCTCAGTGTTCTTGTTCTCCCTCTGTCCCCACCCCCCACCATGCCACCTTATAGCAATGTCCCACCTTATAGCAATGTCGGAGTTTGGGGTCTGAGACCCAGCCCTGGGGGCAGGAGCCGGTGAGGCTGGGGGTGGGGTCTGGCCCAGGCAACTCTGGCGTCACCGGCGTGCCCAGGCTCTGTCGGCAGATGTAGCGAGCCCGGAACGATGTGCAGTTCTTCACCTCCCACAGTCCCATGGCACTGCCCGTGGCCAGAGCCACGCAGCCCCCACGTCTGTACCCTGAGGAGGAGAATGAGCTTGACTCTACAGGGATGAGGTCTGGGGGGTCAGCATCAAATCGGGGGGGGGGGGGGGGGGGGGGGGGGGGGCCCCGTCCCAGGGGGGGGGGGGGGGAGGCACGAGGCAGAGTCCTAGTTCCATGGCTAAATCTGTCTCATATTCCAGTAACCTCTGTACCTCATCGTCAGACCAGGAGTTAGGCTCTAACCCCAGCAGAGCCACAACTAACTGAGGCCACAGGAAGGTTAAGAACGATACTGAAGCTTCGTACAGTGGGGCACACGTGGAGGTGACATTTGTACAGCTACTAATAGCAAGTATCTGTAGTGTGTACAATGTCGACACATTACACGTGACCCCTTTTCCCAAGCTAAACACACATCTAAGCCTCACGTCAACTCTGTCAGAAATGTACCATCATCCCCATTTCAACGTGAAGAAACTGAGGCTCAGTGGAGGCCCAGCTGGCAAACAGCAGTGCCAAGGGTCTGAGCGGGGCTGTGGGCTCCCGAGCTAACAGGTCACACTGCACAAAGGAACAGCTTTCTGGGAAGCCCCAAGCCCTGACACAGCCCTGGGTCCACCCCAGACCCCTGCTTCAAGGCCAGTCAAACCCGAGGGTTAGAGGCTCACCAGGCTGGTCCCGGTTCCAATGTGTGTACATGACTTCGTCCCCACTGAGCCAACGGAAGGAGCCGGTGCTGTTGAGGTCTTGCAGGGCGGTCCAGAAGTACTCACCCTCCCAGTTATAGATGAGGCTGCTGACGAAGGCCTGCTCAAACCTTCAGAAACAAGCCAGTCAAGGCGTGACGCTTCCCAGCAGCCTTCCAAAAGCTCTGGACCACAGGCTAGACACCCCATCCCAGAAGCTCAGGTACTATACACAGCCAGTCACGTGCCTTGGGAAGGGGGGACCAGGGAACATACTGAGGCTCAAAGGATTCTGGGTCCCACTGGGAAGGATGCCAGGATATGATCCTGGTCATGGACCAGGTCATGGAAGAGAGCTGGCAAGAACAGGGTGTAATGGCACACGCCTGTGATACCAGCACTCAGGGAGGCAAAGGCAGCGGATCTCTGTGAGCTCGAGGCCAGCCTGGTCTGCAAAGGGAGCTCTAGGACAGCCAAGGCTACACAGAGAAACCCTGTCTTGAAAAGAGGACCGGCCAGGACTTCTGTCCACCTTCTATACCTGTTGGTGACAGTGACCAGCTGAGAGCCATGGTCAGCACACAGGCGCCGGGCGTCACTGTAGGTCACCTGGTCCTCTCCCAGCCAGTAGCAGGATGGGCTGTGCCACGTCCAACCCTGACTCAAGAGAGAGGGCGGGAGAGGGGTGTCTGTGGGCGGACCCCACACCTGCCCGTGCCTGAGCAGGCCCGACATCAGGGCATCGCTGGGTGTGTGCAGGGCAGAAGGTACTAATGAGGCTCCAGAGAGTAACACCTGTGCTAAATTCCGCATCCGGCTAGCCCCAGCTCTCCCTGCCGCTGCCGACAACTGTTGGACCGGGGTGAAGTGCTGCTATGGGGAGCTGATGGACCTGCCTAAGGCCTGGCTCTGAGAAACAAGTAGCATTTACATCAAGAAATACAGGAGCCTGGCTTATAGCTCAGTGGTGATAACACATTTCTAGCAGGTGTGGGGCCTTGGGTTCAGTCCTCAGTACTAGAAAAACAAAACAAAACAAAACAATCAGGTTGGGAGGATGGCTCAGTTGGCAAAGCGCTTCGTATGCAAGCATGCGGACCTGGGTTCAGATCCCCAGAACTCATGGGGGGAAAAAGTTGGTGTGGTGGCATATGCTTTTTCATCTCAGCACTGAGGGGGAGAGGCACACGGGTCCCCAGGGAGCTGCTGGTTGGGCAACCTAATCTACTGGGGAGACCCAGTCCAGTGAGAGCCCCTATCTCAAAATAAGGAGGCCAGCCTCTGGCCCCAACGTCAACACATAGCCGCATGTGTGCGCACACACATGAGCATTTACACTCTGAGAAAACAAAACAAAACAAAACATAAAAATAACCAGGTGCTGGCAAGATGGCTCAAAGGGTGAAGGCCTTTTCCACAGTGATTTGGGTTCAATCCATGGATTCCCACGGTGGAAAGAGAGGACTGACCCCAAAGGCTGGCCTCTGGCCTCTACAAGCATACTATGACATGTGTGTGCCACACGCTCATACGATAGACACAAACGTAATCATGATAAATAAGAACAGTAAAATAAGTAATCAGTATTAGTGAAAACTAGCAGCTGGCTCGGACACCAGAGCTGAAGAGCTACGGAGAGATGGCGGGCCTGCAGAGGTGGCTGGGTGGTCCTGAGGACTCCGCAGGGTGGAGTCTGGGAGGATGTGCCTGGCTAGCCCAGGGCTCCCTCTGGACACAGCAGCCACGCGTGTAGAGTGCAGGCTGGCCTCCGATGTACTCCACTGTACTCACACCAGGACAGAGCTCAGGGAGGAGCTCACGGATCCCAGACTCCCCAGCTGGGTCCTGCCAGCCTTCTTACTGAGACAGCCCTGCCACCAGCTCCTGCAGGAAGGGTGATCACGCCTCTGGGAGAGGAGGGCTCAGCTGGGGCCGGGCTTTCGAAGGTGTTTAATCCAAAGGAAAACACCAAGGAGCGAGGCTTGTGGAGAGGAGCTCCGAAGGCCACAAAGGGTGTGTGGAAACCAGAGAATAGGAGGGGGTCGGGCAAGACTGCAGGGGTCTCTCCATCTCTCCCCACCCACCCTGGGAACCCCTGGGGGCTGACTCCACCTTGGGCAGTTCCAAAAACACCCTCACCTTCCGGCAGCCATGGTCCTCCTCAGCGGCACCCTGGCTGAGCCGGCCGGCCTTCTTGCAGATGGATGGCAGGGACTGGTTACAGGGACTGTCGTTCCAACGTCCTTCCTGGGACACAGGACGAAGAAGACTCACTCCAAATCCCTCCCTCCTCACAAATCTTCCAGCCATTCTGCCAGCCCATTTTCTAGGCCTGAACCTGTCTCTAACTTGCTGTGTGATTCCTAGCAACCGGCCTCATTTTCTGTATCTCGGGCTGTTCAACGGAGAGAGCAAGAGTTCCATAGGCGTCAAGGGTGGATGAAAGAGCAAGTTGAGAGGGGAGATGGCTCAGCTGTTAAGAGCACTGCTCTTCCAGAGGACCCAGATTCAATTCCCAGCACCCACAAGATGGCTCACAACCATCCATAACTCCAGTTCTCGGTGGACCCGGTATTGTCTTCTGATCTCCAGAGGCCCCAGGCATGAGAGTGATATGCAAATATACATGCAGGTACAACACGCTGGGACGTAGAAGATGCTCAGCAAATCATTTAAAATCTTAAGCAGAATCCCCTAATGCAAAAGGACATGCTGCTTGGCCGCCCCCATCCTCCCCGAGCCTTCAGCAATGCATCTCATAGCAGGAGACCCCGGCTCAGGCTCTTCCCTGTCAAAAACCCTGCCTCGGTTCCCTCTCCCACCCACACTGGATCTGGGTCAAGACGTGACAATCATCAGCCCATGATTTCTTGAGAAGACAAAACCCTGAGCTGAGGAGGGGCCTTGCTTGCCAAGCCTGGCCATCATGTGGGCTCTGGTGCCACCTGCTGGCAGGAGGTACAGCTGGCCAGGGACCAAGAATGAGCCTGATGCCTAACGCTTCTGGAGAATTCGTTCTCCCAGCCCTGTGGGTGACTGACTTATCTGTGGGGGGAAGGTGGGACTCTAGCCCTGCCAGCCAGTCTTGGTGTGCAGGGGTGGAGGTGGGGAATAGTGGGGGAGGGCAGCGGGAATGTGGGGGCGGGGAGGGGCGCTAAGGTGCTGGGAGGAGGGAGGAGGAGGATCTCACCGGCCCCCAGAGGGTGACACAGTCCTCCAGGCTGTCACGGAAGTTGTTGGGCTCAAACGGATGCCAGTGGGTGAAGCTCACGAGACTCCCGTCAGACCACTCGAAATTCATCTGTAGTTTCAAATCATTGAGGCCTATCCATAGCTCCTCCACCTCTGGGGTTACAGCAGGGGAGAGAGGACACTGAGGTCAGCCTTGGGATCAGACACACAGACCCTCCCCCCTCCACGCCCACCCCCGTACGGAGAGCAAGCAGTCCCTCACCTTGCTTGATCTGTTTGGTGATGAACTCCAGCTCCGCCATGCTATGGATGCTGAGCAGGTCTCCCCCACCTCGTAGACACGCCCTCTTGGACTCCTGCCAGCTGCGCTTCTCCGCCTGCAGGCGGTAGCAGTGGTCCTGGAAGGGCTGCCAGCTGGGGTCACACTCTACCTTGACATTGGTCCACCTGTCTATGGAGAGGCGGGTGGACGTGCTCAGACAGGACCCAATGGCTGTCACATCCGCCCTCCCCAACCTGTGTCACATCCGCCATCCCCATTACAAGAGCCTCTAAGACACTTAAAACCCAGTGACAACGGAGCCCGGCCACAACAGGACAGGCCCTCTCTGGCTGAGGCTCCAAGAGAGAGATGGGCAGTTAACGAGACACAGCAGACTCCTAAGCAATACCTACTGTAAAGAGGACTTTCTGTTAAGAGAATCAAACTGAGCTCAAGGCCGCTCTGCTTAATAAATGGAACCTCAAGCTGGGCGCTGTGGCCGACGCCTGTGATCCCAGCACTCGGGCAGGTAAAGGCAGGCGGATCTCTGTGAGTCTGAGGCCAGCCTGTTCTACAAATTCAGTCTAGGACAGTCAAGGCTAGACAGAGAAATCCTGTCTCAAACTAAGTAAGGAGCATTCACAGAGCACCTCCTGTTGGCCTTGGCAGTCTTGCATAAAAGAAATGAGGAAAGAAGTCTAGAGTGAATAATGTCTGACCAGAGGTGGGGTGAGCTGCCAGGAATATCACAGGGCCGTAAAGTCTGGCAAACTGGTCACATCCCTCTAGCTGCTTCCCCCTCGATATCTCCTCTCGCTTCCGAAGGCCCTCCCCTGCACCCACAGATGTGTCTTTTTGGGTTTATCTGCTAGGGACTGGGGTTTGAGGGCGGCTGAAGCAAACAAGTCCTCACTTGGGTCTTGGCAAAAGAAAACAAAATTCCATCAAACCACCCACAAAGTCAGGCTCGGGCAGGGTTCTGTCTAGGAAGGAGGCCCGTCCTGAGCATTGCCTCAGAACAGAATTCTGAAACCAGCTCCATCCGGGTGGACTGCGAGGTGCTCCAACCACGCCTCTGGCTAGAGATGTCAGTCATCTTTTGTTAGCCAATAGCTACTCAAGTCCCAGAGGCCTGAGGGAAGAAAGGATCCTCTGGAAATGGGGCCCCTACTTTGGAAATGACATGTCCTTCATAACGAGAACACAGAACTTGTCCAGTCACTTTGAACAGGCCTCCTGCAAACAGCTGAGGGGAGGGGGCGGCGAATGAGGGCACAGGAGGCAAATCCAAGCCACAGACTTGTGTTCCAGTCCTAGTGGCTAGAGGAGGGCTCCCCACATGAGACAGAGGGGAAAGATTCCTCGGAGGTTTCCGTGGGCATACATATTTTCTCTGTCAAAAATCTGTACTTAAGCAACCCCACAGCGGCATAAACCGTAGGCCCCTCCAGCTTACACTGGCAAAAGCCGGCCATAGAGACACTCCTCCAGGCAGGCCAGCCCAGGGCTCCAGCTCTACAAAGAACTTTGCAGGAGGGAATGCATCCATGTTCCGTCTGCAAGCGAGGATTCTACACCTCAGAGAGCCAGCTGCATGGCCAGGGCCACATGCCGGGAAAGGGCAGTCCCCAAAGCAGGTCCTGTCCACCACCCCACTCTCCATCTCTCCCAGGAGGCCCTCAGATTCATCTCCTTCAATCACACCTTCGAGCAAGACACTCCCAGGCTCAAAAGCCTCCAGAAGCTTCCCATGGGCTACCCAGCCCCACTCAGACTTCAGAGACCGGCTGCAACCTGCCTTTCCGCACGCACATCAAACGCCCTGCTTTAAGAACCCCCTGGGGGAGAGGGCTGTCTTTGTTAAGTGCAGGTTCTGATTCAGTTAATCCGGGTGGGTCCTCCCAGTCTGCTCTGCTAGCGGGCCTCCAGGTGCTGCTGGGCCAGCGTCTGGTTCCTTCTAAACTGCAAGGCTCCAGCCCTCGGTGCTGCAGGCACCCACAGCTCCCAGGGGCCGGAACCGCTCCCCTCCCACAGCCCTCTCTGCCTCGGTGCCCGTGTGCAGGCGCACATATGTGCGTGTGGAGGCCAGAAGACAACCTTGGGTTTTCTTTAGGGGTCATGCACCATTTTTTTTTTCAAGTCTCTCGCTGGCCTGTAACTTAACAAGCAGGCTAGACTGGAGACCAAGGAGTCTATAACACAGTTTTCAACAGAATGCTCACCCCGAGAATGAATGGCACATTGCAGTTTTCCAGAATAATTAATAATAACTAATTATTAATAATTAATCAATAATAATAATAGAGAGGATCAGAGTCACTCTGTGTCTGTAGAGAACAAGAAAAGGCTGAATTGGGCTGTGACCCCGCCGGCCCTAGCCCTTTGTGACCCCGGCTCACCTGGCTGGACTGGCTCCGCTGTGGCATTGGGCTTCTTCTTGCAAACATAGGGCAAGGCGATGCTGCAGTCATGGTTCTGCCAGCCGCCTGAGGACTCGGTGCGAATCACGCCACAGTTCTCCTCCCCTGGGTTGTCTGGCTGATCTGTGGGGGGCAGGCAGGGTGCCAGCACCCCAGGAGAGGGAAGCTCAGACTGTGTGGCTCTCAAGCTCTCTTCAGGGCCTCCCCTCGCCCTCCACTCCCTGGGATGTCTGCACTAGCCCTAGAAGGCCACATTCCACCACGGGGTCACCCTGCTTTCTAGCCTGGGCTCATGTCACCCCGAACCCCCTAATCAGCAATGTGTACTTAAGCCCTTATCTCCCTGGCGCTGGGCACATGGAGGCTGTGTCGTCTAAAAGCTGAGAATAGGGAGTGAATCTGGGTCCAGGCACCAAGCCCTACACTGGGCTCATCTGAGAAGGAGGCAGACAGTTCCCACCTCACAATAACTACTCCACAGGCAACTGGGCCTATTGGGGGGAGGCGGAAACCCAGACCTCTCCCTCTAGAGTAGGGTAGGAGGAAGCCAAGTACCCAGGGGGGTCTCCATGCCTCACCACTCTCCCAGTTGAGGTACTTGAGGGGCGAGTTGTCTGACCACTGCCAGCCTCCGCTGGTGTCCAAGTCATTCAGGCCGATCCACAGTGTGGAGCTGTAGCCGGTGAGGAGTCCTGGCAGAAAGAGCGCTCACTGAGAAAGGGGATCCCCTACCACCCCTCCCAAGCCAGGCGGAGGACGGGGGAGGGGCCAGGGCAGGAGAGGAGGCGCAAGGTGGGGGGGAAGGACGGGGCGGGGGGGGGGGGGGGGGGGGGGGGGGGGGGGGAACGGGGCGGGGGGGGGGGGGGGGGGGGGGGGGGGGAGGGGGGCGCCCGGGGCCAAATGATGAGGCA
>NW_026596131.1:1420541-1511515 GCF_907164565.1 Psammomys obesus | reverse complement strand
GGGGGGGGGGGGGGGGGGGGGGCGCCCTTGCCCTCACCGTTGATGTACGTCTGCTCGTGGATCTCGGTGATGCTCAGCAGGTCTGCGCCCTGCTGCTCACAGCTGGCCCAGGCCTCCCTCCAGGACAGCGTGGATTGGAAGTTGAACTGGTAACAGCTGTCAGTCAGCTGGTCTTTGTCCCAGAACGTCTCACAGTCATTACCTGCCACCACCGCAGATGGGCCATGGGTTCCTCCCCAACTCCCACGCAGGAGGAGGAGGGGGGGGGGGGCAACTTCCCCCCCTCAGCCCCCCCCAGCTTCCTGCTCCTCATCCCCAGCCTCCCTCCAGGGGCCCTCCCGCCCCCGTCTGCTCCTCACTCTTGATGGGGCAGAATCCCCAGCGCTCATCTTTGCCATAGTCCTGGGTGGTGGCACACCACAGGTGTCCATCTTCCCGGCCCGTGCTGGTGCAGCCATGGAACCACTGGTTGTCGTACTTGAAGGGGATGGTACAGGGCTTTCCGTGGGAGTTTCCCTGGATGGTGTAGACCTCTACAGGAGAAGAGAGCCATGCCTTGGGGCCATGCCTGGACCTCCACAGGCCTGCTTCCCTCACGCCTGAGGGAAAGACCCCCTATATTAACCCCAGAGACTGGGAGTATGGGAGCGGGCAGGGGCCTCTGGGGCTGGGAGGCAACGGCACCAGAGACTGCTTTAAAGAGAGAACCAACTCTTGCAGCAGAGACAGCCGCAGAGGGACATGGGACAGGCCTCCTGCACACCCCCACTAAGTGAGAAAAGGCCTTCCCAACTCCTTCCATGTCTTTCCAGCGGCAGAGGGCTGAGCCAGCTCGCCACCTAACCAAGGTTCGGGGCTGTCCCTAAACATTCTATCTTGGAACACGGTTGTCCTTCCAGGAAAGAATTCCAAAGACAGATCTGGTCACCAGCTCTTGAGTGACTAAGATCCCCACTAACCACCTCTGAAACCTGGTGGTGTTGACAAAGGACCTCTCCTGAGAGATCTGGGAAGGGGGGGAGACCTTCAACTTCGGGCTATTCATTTTTATAAGCAGCATTAACCTTAAATCCTCTTAATTCATTATTTGAATATGCTATCGGGATTTTTAAAAATTGACTGCAGTTTATTTAGGGGAGGAGATATCTAACATATAAAGGTCAGAGGACAACTTCGGGAGATGGTTCTCTCCTTCCACAATGGGGTCCCGGGGACTGAACTCAAACTGTCTGGCTCACTGAGCCATCTCACCAGCCTGGATACCACGCAGCTATTGTCATCATAACTAGCGCAGCTTAGGAGTGGCTCACTGGACCCCTTTTCCCGTCTCCTCTCAGTTCAAAATGCTTGTAGCCCCCCTCCCCCTGTCCCCCGTCTTTGAGACTTAGCCCAGGTTGGCCTCCAACATACTGTGTAGTCAGGGCTAGCCTTGGTCCTCCTGCCTCCACCGCCCCAACCCTGGGAGTATAAGGCCGAGCCACAACGCCTGCCTGAGGCGCTTCCAAATCTTACTCAGCAGCATTCCCTAAGACCTCTAGCTGGGCTCGGCACACTTGAGGCTCAGTGCAATCCTCTTTATCGTGTTAGCCTTTTTCCAGAAAAATCAGATTACTCCCCACAGCCACTCCTGTCATCATGCCACTTTCCCTGAGCCTAGGGAGGATCTGTGCCTTTCATGTCCTCCGTCACTTTGTGGGATGATACAAGCTAATTTCGAAATTCTCTTCATTTCTGCTTTTTAATCTTTACATTTCTGTCACATTTATTTATCCATTTATTTGTGAGTGTGTGTGTGAGAGAGAGAGTGACAAAGGACAACTATGAGGAGTTATTTCTCTACGTCCGGCTTGGAGGCTTCAGGCAGCAGGCACCTCTACCCACTGAGCCACCTTGCTGGCGCCAAATTTTTAATTTTATGTGTGTGCACACGCGTGCGTGGGTGCCTACATGTATGTGGATATGTATTCACGTGCACACGTGTGCATGCGGAAGCTAGATGACAGCGCCAACCTCCACGTCCCTGTTCGGTTGTTTCCAGCCTCAAGACCTTTGCACCGTCTCCTCCACCTGACAATTTATATGTCAGATGAAAAAGGTCACATCTTCAGAAAGACCCTCTCTAATCTCCCAAGAAACCAGCTATCCTCTGTTTCATGGGATTATAATTTTCTTGGCAATGTTTGTTTCTAATCTTTTCCCCCCCTTTGAGTTATCTAGGTAGGGTCTTTCCTTCCTTTTTTCCTTTGTTTCTTCATTCCTTCTTTCTTTTTCTTTCTTTCTTTCTTTCTGTTTGTTTTCTGAGACAGGGTTTCTCTGTGTCACCCCTGGAACTCGCTCTGTAGACCAGGCTGGCCTCAAACTCAAGACACCTGCCTGCCTCTGCCTCCGAGCACTGGGATTAAAAGTGTGCCACCACCGCCCAGCGCACCCTGGGTTCTCTCATTAGCCAAGGACTTACAGAGTCAGCCAGGCTGGCTAGCCCTGAAGCACTTCCCAGTGCTGAGATGATAAGCATGTGCCCTACCTATGTCCTTTTTTATGCAGACTCTGGGGATTTAGCCTGGGTCCTCGGGCACTTGACTGACTGAGCCATCTCCCCAGCCTCTAATTTTGATTTAAAAAAAAAAAAAAAGGTAAATTAAACCTTTTGCAGTCAATTTTCCTGATTATTTAAAATGTCTTCCTATTAAACAGTGACTGTCAGGCGTCCACAGCCGTCCGAGGCCTTGTTAACCCAGGCCTGTTCCTTTGGCACCTCTTGCTGGCAAGTAGCCCCTCACCATAGTACGGCCGGGCACACAGGTCTTCCTCAGTGCCGTAGACGGTCCACTGGCCACTGCGGGACTGGTCACCCCGCTCAAGGGCGCCGGGCTTCGATGCGTTGCCAGCTCGGGCCCCCAGAAGCAGGGACAACTGGTCCCCCAGCGTCCGGCAGTGCCAGCGAAGACTCAAAGCCTCTCGGTCACATTCATACATGCCCAGGGAAACCGTGGCGTTGGTGACCGGCCAGCCTGTGCCCAGGCACTGCATGGCACCGAGGTTGAAGAGTCGATTCCGAGAGACCCACTTCCAGCGCTGGGCGGGGAGGCTGGCATTGCAGGCTGGAGCGATTCGGACCTGCACGCCCTGGGCCTCCAGGCAGCCCTGCATGCCCTGGCTGAAGATGAGGAAGACATCGGGCTCTGGAAGGAAAGGCAGGAAGGAGTCATCACACGTGGCCTCGGTGACTGGCCTACCAGCACTGACCATTGCCCAGCACTCGTCTCGTGTTAAATCACTTGGTCTTCACTGCTATGTCCCTGTGCCCAGAGGTGGCATAACCCATTCCTGTTCAGCCCCATGCCACCTGAAAGCCAGATCCAGGCCTCTGCCCAACTCTAAAGTCAAACCTAACTCTCCACCAGCACATCCAATGCTTTGTACACACAGGCCCTTTATCTGTGGTTTCATTTTCTTCAGTTACCTTTTGCCAACTGCTGTCCAAAGATCTAAAACGGAAAACTCTAGAATTAAATAACCCCTGCATTTTAAATAACCCTCATTATGGTATTTTTATAATTGTCCCATTTCCTTATCATTAATTTCTTACTATGCCCAATTAAACTTTATTAAACTTTATCACAGGTACATATTTATAGGGAAAACACATTGTGTTTCGGGTCTGGCACTAACTATGGCCTCAGGCCTGCACTGGGGTTCTTGGCATGTCCCCAACAGGACAAAGGAGGATTGTATCTGCCGGAATCCCTTACAGGGCTGGGTAGAGGTGTCTACCTTAGACTCAACTTCACTGAGCTCATCCTTTTCCTTCCAGATCTTCCTTCCTTCTGATCCACTCCTCCTCCATAGTGAAAGACTCACACACCCCAATAACTCTTGAATGCTGTGGGTTGATTGGGTTTTTTGTTTTGTTTTGTTTTTTAAGTCAGTGCAATTAAGTCCTCTAGTTTCCTCCACCTTGCATCTTCTCACCCACTTCCTTGGAGAGCACACCCCTGTGAGGAAGATACAGGGGAATCCAATCCACCCCAAGAACAGTTTCAGATCAAAACACAAAGCTGGAATGGGTAAAAACAGAAAGTAAATTAGTGGCAGACTAGGAGTCTGGTATATAGGAATAGGAAATGGTTGCTTTAAAAAAAAATTTTTTTTAAAGATGTTTCGTGGGTAGGAAGAATGATGAAAATGCTTTAGAGTAAAATTATCATGAGAATATTCTAAAACCTAATGAACTACACTGTGAATGGATAAGTGTTATAATATGTAAATGGCGTCTCAAGGGAGACGAGAGAGAAGGAAAAAAAATAAAAGAGAGGATAGACTGAGGCTTAAAAACACAAAGCCGGTGGGGAGCGCTGGAGAGATGGCTCTGCGGTTAAGAGCACTGTCTGCTCTTTCAGAGGTCCTGAGTTCGATTCCCAGCAACCACATGGTGGCTCACAACCATCAATAATGTGATCTGATGCCCTCTTCTGGCCTGCAGGTGTACATGCAGCTAGAGCACTCATATACATATAAATAAAAGATGAATGAATGAATGAAACACAAAGTGACTTACAGTGTCCCCCAGACAGTAAACAAACCGGGATCTCTCTGACACTCACATTTCACTACCCTCCTCTTGTGCTCAGGCTGCCACCTTTGCATACAACATGCATTTACTGCACATTCCAGCCTGCAGAGAACTTTTGTAGCCACCAGTGTGATGGTTAGTTTGAAATGTCACTCTGACGCCATCTAGAACCAACCGAGGAGAGTATCAGTGAGGGCCCATCTGATCAGGTCGACCTGTGTGAGCGTCTATGGGGGATTATCTTGATTACAGTAATTTAAACGGGAAGGCCGCCCACTTTGGGTGGTACCATTCCCTAGGCAAGGAACCCGGAAGCATAGGAGAGTGGAGAGGCCGAGCTCAGGACAAGCAAGCATTAATCCTGTGACTAGCTGCCTGAAGTTCCTGCCGCCCTGAGTTCCCTGCAATGATTGACAGTAGCCCGGAACTGTGGGTGAAGAACTTTCCGGTAAATTGCTTTTATCAGGGCACTTTATAGCAGCAATAGAAACAGAGACTAGGACGGCAAGACACTAGCGCTTCAGGATAACTTGTTAATGAGTCGTACGCAGCTTGGGTGGGAGCCTGACCTCTTTCTGACAGAGTTCTTCACTGCAGAGTGCTGCAGAGGTTAGAGAGGATAATTGATACACAGGCAGAGCGGAGCTGGGTCCGGGAGACAGTGTCTATGAGTTAGAGGCGAAGGACAGACAAGGGATTTAAAAACTGCAGTTCCAAGGCTGGTCAAAGATGGAGTTGCAATTTGGACTCAGTCTCTTCAGTTCAAACCCCGCATTCTTGCGACTCCTGTGTTGGTCTTTTCAACTCTCTAGAGTCCATTTGCCATGAGCAGCCAGAATGCTCTTCCAAAGGTGTAAATGTATTTGAGAAAAAAAAAAATTTTTTTAAACCACTTAAAATAATATCAGAGCATTGAAGGCCATAAGGAAAGGGACGGGTTCCATGAAATATCATTTTTTTCATGGCAAGATAAATGTCAAAAGCAAAGTCAAACTCAAAGGTTGGCTGGTGTGGTGACATGGGACTGTGATCCCAGCACTTGGGAAGTGGAGGGAAGAGGAGCAGGAATTTAAGGTCGGTCTTGGCTACACACCGTGAGCTCAAGGCCAGTCTGGGCTACAGAAGACCTTCTCTCCGAAAACAAAGAGAGAAATCAAATTATAAAACCACATGTAACTTCTTAGAGGCAAGGAGTTGATTCCCTAGTATAAAGTGAGCTTTCATCAATATTAATAAATATATTATGAGAAAAATATTAATAATGCAACATAAAACTGAAATGTATGCGCACAAAGCTAACCATGTGACAGATCATTGGCTTTTAGATATTTGAAATGAAAGCCTGGGGGTGCACCTCAGCAGTGGAGTTGCCCAACTCACATGAGGGTTAAATTCCCAGCACCACACATACAGAAAAGTGAGAGGCCAGGGAGATGGCTCAGTGAATAGCATTTGCCGGGCAGGCACAAGGACCTGAGTTTAGACCCCCAGCACCTGAGGAAAAGCTGGGCATGGTGGCCCACGCCTGTGACCCTAGAGCTGAGGAGTGGGGAGCACAGAGGCAGGGGGATCCTGAGGCTCAGTGGCCAGCCAGACTAGCCAATTGTTGAGCTCCAGGTTGAGTGAGAGACCTAGGCTCAAAAACACTAAGGTGGAGAGGAACTGAGGATGTGGGATGGTGATTGACCTCTGACCTCCTTACTCACATATACTTGTACCCATGTCCACAAGTATACACAGAGAGAGATAACCTCATAGTAATAAAAGAAAAAGAAGCAATGGCTTGCTCAAATTCCTTCAAAAAACACTTCATCATTTTTCAAATAAAGTCCAAGCTCCTTTCTAGGGGCCACAAGAACGGATGCCGCTAAGTCCTACTGTGCTGGCTGGTTTTAGGGCAACCTGACACTAGCCAAGTCATCTGGGAGGAGAGAGGTTCACCTGAGAAAATGCCTCCAGAAGATTGGGCTGTAGGCAAGCCTGTAGGGTATTTTCTCAGTAAGTGCTTGATGGGGGAGGGCCCCGCCCTTTGTGGGAAGCAGGCTGAGCAAGCCGTGGGGAGAAAGTCAATAAGCAGCACCTGTCCACAGCCTCTGCATCCGCTCCTGCCTCCAAGTCCCTGCCCTGACTTCCTTCAGTGATGAACAGTGATATGGAAGCAGAAGCCAAATAAACCCTTTCCTCCCCAGGTTGCCTTGGTCATGGTGTTTCACCTCAGCAATAGAAACCTTACCTACGACAACCCTCCTGTAAACATCTGAGTGATGACTTTTTGTACACAGAAGCCGTACCGCCTGTGTGAGCTCAGATCGCGCTAGTTCTCTTCTGCAAGCTGCACTGACTTCCTTACCCCATTTAGCCATTTCCAGTCGCAGGGCGTTTGTGATGTTTCCTCCACCCAACAATTCACATTTCAGAAGACAAGAAAAAAATATATTGCTTAGATGGTGGTAGTGCACACCTTTGATCCCAGTATTCGGGAGGCAGAGACAGGCGGATCTCTTGAGTTTGAGACCATCCTGGTCTACAAAACAAGTCCCAAAACAGCCAGAGCTACACAAAGAAACCCTGTCTCAAAAAACAAAACAAAAATTATATCTTTAGAGACCCTCTCTAATCTCCTAATAAACCACAGATGTCCTCTATTTTGTGGTTTGATTATAATTTTCCTTATGATACTTACTTTTGACTTCCCCCCCTCCCCTCAACTGAGTTACCTGCAAATCTGATCCCTACATTATCTGGCACTTTTTACTGTTTACTAGACATTGTGGATAACGCCTACTAATTTTCCTACATTTGTTTATTTACTGTGTACCTGAGTGTATGTATGTACACCGCATGCATGCAGTGCCTAAGGATGCCAGAAGGGGGCGCTGGATCCCCAAAAGCTGGCGTTACAGTGATTGTGAGCTGCCATGTGGGTGCTGGGAACCAAACCTGGGTCATCTGGAGGAGTAGCAAGTGCTCTTTAACAGCTGAGCCACCTCTCCAGTCCCCCTGTCTACTAAGTCTCATTACACATCAGCCATCACGGGGGTTCTATTGCACGTTGGGTCTGGTGAATGGTGTGCCGCAGGGAATGGGATGTTTTCATATCTTTCTATCAAGAATGTCAAGTTCTGTTTGACAGGCAGTCAAGTCCACCGTGAACCACTTGGATCCTGTGGAAGCTAGGTTTCAGGCTTAACGCTTAGGGTGTACCCTGCCTTAGCCTTGGACTCTGGAACTTCAACTTCTGCCTGCCTCCAGCCGAGGTTTCTGTCTCGACGTGGGGACCTGGGCCCCACCCCACATATGCTCAACTCAGGAACCATGAGTGGGGGCAGGGTTGAAGAGGTCCAAAAGAAATCCTGTGCTTCCTTCCTAGAGCCTTCCTTGTTGACCTGTAGCCTTTTTAGTTACCCCAAACTCATTTCTCTGTTTCTGCAGCCCCAGTCAGTCCCTCAAGCTCGGCAGTGTGCTCAGGGAAAAGTTACTCAACACACCACTCGCCTAGTTTTCTTTTCTTTTTAAGAATATACTTCCTTGAAGCTGGACAGATGGCTCAGCGGTTAAAAGCTCTGTCTGCTCTTCCAGAGGTCCTGAGTTCAATTCCCAACAACCACATGGTGGTTCACAACCATCTGTACTTGGGTCTGATGCCCTCTTCTGGCACGCAGGTGACCTGCAGATAGAGCTCTCATGTAAAATTAAAAAAAAAGAATATACTTTCTGCATGCCTGTAATACCAGCACGTAGGGAGGCAGAGGCAGGCAGATCTCTTCGAGTTTGAGGCCAGCCTGGTCTACAAAGTGAGTCCAGGACATCCAGGACTACACAGAGAAACCCTGTCTCTAAACACAAACAAAAAAGTCTTTCTTTTATTACATTTTAACATTTGCAACCTCTGTTTGTGTATGTGTGTGTGTGTCCATGCATGCACAAGACGCAGGAAGTCAGGTCTCTCCCTCCATCGTTTGCATCCTGGGGATTGAACTCGGATCTCCAGGTTTGGTGGCAGGCATCCCTACCAGCTAAGCCATCTAGCTCACCCACCTTGCTTTTTGCTTTCAGATATTCCCCCCTCTCTACATCTGTCCAGTCTCGGTTCTTCTCCAGTGCCTCCAGACTGTCACATATCGTATTTTATCCTTAGTCTCTACGCAGTCTTGGTCGTAGAGTTAGACTTAAACAAGCTGGCCTACCATTTCCAGAAGCAGACCTTACTGTCCCACAAGCTCTATGCATTTTCTTCTCTCCCCTCTTGCTTCTCAGGTCCCGAGGGCTTGCTGTGTCTTCTCCATCACTACGGCTGACACACAGCAGTGCTTAGCAGACGCCGGGTAACAAGTGCACGCTTGCCTGAATCTCATACCTAGGTCAGAACAACAGCCAATCGGCCTGCCTTTCTGTTCCCTGTCTAATGTGCTGGGCCACAAACACCTGTCAAGATACCTCGATGGGAGGTTTGATGGGGCCCTGCCCTCTATCCTGACAGTGTGTGTGTGTGTGTGTGGGGGGGGGGTCCTCTCTGGCAAAATGCACATGAACTTCCTGAGATGCCACCTGATGAGTGGCCGCCACAGTTAAACTTTCTATTACTGAGTTCTCCACGCTTAACCCGCCCCTTCCTTTCTCCTCTGAGTACTCGTACCCTTCTCCTACACGTCTATTTTGAAATCTTCATCCCGGGGGTGATGGTGTTAGGGTGTGGGACTCGAGGGAGTGCTGAGGTTACTGGAGTCATACCATTAATTAAATAGGATTCATGCCCTCATAAAGACTCCCTGGGGGCTAGGGTGTAGCTCTGCTGGCAGAGGGCTTGCCTAGCACGCAGGATTCACTCCTCAGCACTGCACGGATCAGGCGTGGCGGGTGCGTGCCTGCCATCGCACCACCACCAAGCAGAGGGTGGGAGTAAGGGAGTGTCAGCTCAAGGTCATCCTTGGCTGCATCCTGGAGTTCAAAGCCAACCCGAGCTACGTGAGTATCCCCACCCTTCCAACCCATGATGTAACCGTGAGACGACGGCTGTGTGGGAGGACTTAGCCTCACCAGACACAGTTTCTGTTGGCTTCTTGACCTGTGACTTCTTTGCCTCCCAATCTGGGACCAAATAAACTTCTGTTGTTTATAACCTTACTAACTGTTCAAATGACCCTCTATTTCTGGAGCAGAGAAATATAACTGGGCCCAGGATTTGACCCGGACCTACTCAATCTTCCTTTAAGGTTGAGTATCCTTGTGTGAGCACAAGTGTGTGTGTGTGTGTGTGTGTGTGTGTGCGTGCTATGATGTATGCTCGTCATGTATGTGGGTCCATGAACCCATATGCCATGTTTAGAGGCCAACATGCTGCTTTGTTGATCTCTGCTCTATTCCCTTGAATCAGAGGCTCTCACTGGGCCAGCTGGACTGGCAAGCAAGGAGCTGCAGGCTCCTCCGGTCCCTGCCCCACAGTGATGGGGTTACAGGTGCACACACAGCCGGAGCTGGCAGTTTGCATAAACACAGGAGATTGAACTGAGGCCCTCATGTTTGCAGAGCAAGGTCTCTGTCCCACCAAACCATCATCACAATCCCCAGGTTTGGCTATTTTCTTCTGTGAAACTCCACTCCAGGGAAGACAGCAGCAAATGAAAGTGAGCGTAGAAAGGGTTAAGGAAAGGGCCTGGGCCCGGAAAGAGGCGGAAAATATTCCTTGCTTTTATAGATGTTTTTCAGAGACAGGCCTGGATAAAAGGGTTCAAAACCTCTGGCTGGTGCGGGCTTCCAGTGGGAGAGAATCTTGTTCTCAGCCAGATAATCCACAGCTCAGCTCTGAAGCCGTGATAATAAATGTCAAGTGGGAAGACCGAATGAGGTCCATGCCAGTTGGCAGAGACCACCCCAAGCCCCTTTCACTTGACAGAGGAGAAAACTGAAACCCAGAGAAGGGCTGGGATATCAGTGCCTTTCAGGGTCTAGGTTCCCCCTGTCCCGTTAGTCAGAGGGGAAGGCCTTCTGTGACCACCCTAGACCCGGGATCAAATCCACCTCATTTCTCGGAGCGCTTGCTTAGGCTCGCAGAGCTTTCCCATGAAAATTCCTAGCACCCACCACCGTCTCTGCCTTCTTGGAGTTTGTAATCCAGTTAGAGAAAGACGCCGACTTTGAACAAACAAGCCCTTAAGTTCCAGGTGTCTGGCTGGGTGTACAAGAGAGATCTGTTGCCTTCTGAGGGTCTGAAGCCACTGGAAGGATCTAGGGGCAGACGGGAATAACGCAGGTCCTGAGCTGCTGTGTTAGTGACTGAAAACCGGTCCCGATGAGGAACAAAGACCTGGGGAGAACTAGAGAACAAAGGAGAGGTGGAGAGAATTCCTGAGGAGACTACTGGAGACTCAGCCAAGCCAGGAGGCCAGGGCTCTTGGAGAGAGGGCAGGGACATGGCCTCCGTAGAAAGTGCTGGTCGGGGAGAGAAGGGGATGTGGGCTTGCTGAGAACTGCTCCTAGCTCTCTGTGTTCTCACCAAGCTCATATGGAGCAGGCAGGAGAGGACTCAAGCACAGAGGCCTAATGTCCCCCAAAGGGACCCCCCAGCCTCATTCACACCCAAACACACTCACACACCCAGGTGGTGTGTGCCAGTGCGGGGAGCGAAAGTGCCCCATCTCAGAGATTCCAGTCCCCTGCGCTTACTAGGATCTCAGAGGTCCTGCCCGGGACAAAGGGACCCCTTGTCTCACGTCTGGAGCAGGGCTACCTGTCAAGTTGCAGCTCACTACGTATTTATGAATGAGTAAGTACATAAAAGTAGTCAGTGACCTGTGCACTGGGCATTGGTTGGATGTGAGGTTTGTTAGGAATTTCAGGACCAGGGATGTAAGTGTGTTTGTCAGTTGCTCAGCAAGTATATAGCCCTGTGTTCAGTTGCAGGCAACACACACACACACACACATACACACACTCACACAGGCGCTCAGTATCCAATCCCCCTGGCCACCATGACGTAGCTAACACAAAACTCAAACGAGGCCAATCAGAGAATGCCCCTAGAATAAAGATAGTTTTCTTTCTGCAAAGGTTTCCAGAGGGGCGCTGCCAGCAGCCACGTTTCCTATCCTGAAGGGGTAACACAGAAAGGAACAGAGCTGAACACTGGAAGGAGACAGAGTGCCGTCCCCATGACACTGGGCACACAGTCTCCATCCCTGAGCCCCCGTGGCTGTCCCAGCCCTCCATTCTGTGAGTCACTTGGAATCATGTCTGCTCCTTCTCTTTTTTTTGCCAGGGCTTTGCACCCTGAGCAAGCGCTCTGACGCTGAGTCACAGCCCCGCTCCGTGTTGAGCCTGTCTGTGTTTGTGCTTCTGTTCTGGTAATCAAAAGAATCCTTGGCACCAGCGCCCACGTCACCATTTTCCTTACTCTCTGGGAAGCTCTGCTTTGCCAGACCCTGTGTCCGAGGCCTCGGTGGCATGTGGATCCTTTCAGGGGAGGCTGGATTCCCAGTGTGTTCTCCTGACCACCCTTCTGGTTGCTCCCACCCGCCCGCCAGCCCTCTCGCCCCACGCTGATGACACAAGCCTATTGGAAGGGAAGTTAAACACAAGTGAGATGACACGGCCTCTGCCCTCGCTCTGTTGACAGGGAAGCTGGAGAGATGGACACCCTGAAGCAATCCATAAGAAAGCTACAGGCCAACCCAAATTTATACTGCATGGTTGGAAGGATGGTGCTGGGTGGAAAAGGGATTTCCTAGTAACCGAAGTATAAAAGCAATTTCTCCGGTACTGCTACAGACACCAGAGAGACCACTCACCAGGAAAAAACACTCCAGTCAACCCTTCCAGCACATCCGGGACATTGCCATGGAAATTTATTCCCATGCACAGAGGAAAGTGTTTTGTTGTTTGTTTTTTCTTAATTTATTTAGTTTTATGTGCATTGGTGTGAGGGTGTCAGGTCCCTTGGAACTGCATTTACAGACAGTTGTGAGCCGCCATGAGGGTGCTAGGAATTGAACCCAGGTCCTCTGGAAGAGCAGACAGTGCTCTTAAGCACTGAGCCATCTCTCTAGGCCCCGAAAAATGAGTTTGAAAGCAGTGTGCCCTGACCAAAGAGATGTCTGTCTCGTCAAAGTCACCTTCCCCTTCCACATATGCAGAATGCTCTGCTGAAGTCCCCCAGTGTGGGGGGGAGGGGTGGAAAGGGAGGTGGAAAGGCTGAATGCAGCTTTTATTTCTCCACAGAAACCCTCCTCGCTGCCCCTGCGGCTTACCAGATTCCTCCAGAGCAGACCCAGTAGAGGTCTGAGCCCTCAGATAATCTGCTGCTCTCTGTGACAAGCTGAAGATATCACAGCTGAAGGAAGCAGCCGAGAAGCTAATTCTAGCATCGTACCTAGCATGTAACATCGAAACCCTGAAGGCGTGAGCAGAGGCGAGAACAGGAGGGTGTTCCAAGTTGGGGGACTGCAGGAGCAGAGGCCAGACACTGGAATCTGAAACCGGGGGCCCAGCGACCATATGGCTTAGCTCTTACAGAACTGGCGACTTCATGGGGAAGGAGGGAGAGATGACCTAAAGAGGACATTGCAGGGTGGCCTTCAGCCCTTCAGTCTGTCTCTTATTATTCCCCTCCCCAGGTCACACAGAGGCAGAGGTGAGGGGGTCATCCCAGGGAGGGCCTGAGGCTGGCCACAGGGCTGCCAGCCAAGAGAAGCAGCTGTTTTCAATTGGCCTTAAAGGCCAGGCCTGGAAATGTCCCTGAGTCAGCAGAAGCTGCCAGCTCCGCCCTGCCTAGGGGCCAACCCCAGGGACCCAGCAGTTCACCCAACATCCCCTCTGCTAGACTGTGCCCAGGTACCTGGAGACACCTTGACCCCAGGCTAGGGGATAGAGCCATCCCTTTCCATCGAGGCACACAGTCCTGTCCCACCCCACCCCATTACAACCCTGAAGCGGGCCCCTTGCTCCTGCTCAGCGGCCAGTTCCTGCCCATCCAAACTGCTTGCCGCCCACGGCCTCAGGGGCATCATGCCTAAACCTTCCCCGGCAGCAGAGGCTGCTCGCACACTTGCTGGAGTACAGCCCCTTGCTCCAGTCGCTGTGGGACTCCTCCGTCACTGTGTTCCGGACATGCTCTTCCTTCTGGTTTAGTGTTAAGTGCGTTGACAGTGTGCTAGCGTATGTCTGACCAGAATGAGTGTAAGTAGGGCTGGGATTCTCGCCTCCCTACTGACTGCAAGAGAGCTTGCAGGAGACAGTGGGAAGCCTGGATCTGCAAGTCCGGGCCCAGGGAAGGGTCTCGGTGGGGCTTGGACCCTGGGGTTCTCTGGGAACAGAAATCTTCACCACCCTGGCTCTCTCTCTCTCTCTCTCTCTTGTTGGGAGTGTTGGCTCTTAGCCAGGCATGGTGGCACATGCCTGCAATCCCAGCACTCAGGAGGCTTGAGGCAGGATGACTGTTACTTAAAGGCTAGCCTGGGCTACATAGTGAGCCTGTGTTCTAAAACATACACAGAGGCTAGAGGGATGGATCAGTGGTTAAGGGCACTCACTGCTCTTTTAGAGGGCCAGAATTCACTTGCGCGCACACACACACACCTTTATTTACAAAAAAAAAAAAAAAAAAAAAAAAAAAAAAACCACACATGCACACAAACAAAATGGAAGGCTGGGGCTCATTTCGCCCACCATGATGGCTTTTGTCTTCTCAGAATGCTTTTCAGCCTGTCCCTTCTCAGGCTTCATCTTCCAAGACCAAGAAACTGGCAGAGCCCACCAAAGCGGCAGAAGGACCCCAAAGGCCCTTTCTGCTCTCCTCGGGGCGACTCCTTCCAGTTCACTAGGACCCAAAGCACCCCAGCAGCCCCCTCATCTTCGAGGGCTTGCATCCCCAGGGGCCTGGCGCAGGTCCCTCTCTGTGGGGTGGGCGCCCTGCACCAACCTTCAGCACGGTTGCCAGGTCCTCTCCCCAGAGGCCGTCTGCGAGCCCACAGCCAAAATAAGCAGCCCGACAGCCACTTCCTTCCCGAAGAGGGCACTTTCACAACCTCGGATACGGTGACGGTAACGGCAGGAAACGGTTTTCTGGAACAGCACAGTCCAACCCCATCGCCCCCGGCCAAACCCAGAATCCAGACCCGGTCACGCGTGGGTGGAAGACATCCACACCAAAGCCTGTGCCCTCGACAGCCCTGCTAGGCTCTGCCACCAACAACAGCCAGTACTTTATTAAGGCACGTTCCCCAAGGCTCCCAAGAGTGGGAGGGAACTGTGAGCATATCATTTCATAACATCGCTTAGAAGAGTCTATCTGTTCAACTCCCATAACTGACGGGGGGTGATGGCAGATTGGATGTGCTTGGAGACGCCCACACAAATTTGAGGAAAGCACTATTTCTTTACATTTCATTTTGACTGGTGGGGCGGGGCCAAGGACTGAAAGCTAAAATACTGGGAATATTATTTTTCCCCTTACAGGGACGGTGCTTAGAGGCACTCAGCTCAGAGACCCTCATTTGACATGTCGGCGTAGGCCTGCCCATAGCACAGACTCCAAAACGAAACTGACTCAAAAGCCCTGGTGATGGGATCGGTGTGTCTTCCTCACTGAGGAGCAGAAAATCGTTGTAGAAGTGTCGAAGGCACAAGCATAGGACTGAGAAAACAAAAGTAATATGAAGCTTTTTTTTTTTAAGTAATAAAAACCAGGGCTTTTTCTATGACAAAAAAAAAATAGAAATATGAGAAGCCCTCCTGCTTGCCGTAACACCAACAGAAATAAAGCTCTCTCTTGGGTCATCCTGTGGTTTTTCACTTTTCCATGGAATTCTATGTAAACATTTTAAGGGGTCTGGAGAGATGGCTCAGAGGTTAAGAGCAATTGCCGCCGGCCCGGTGACACACGCCTTTAATCCCAGCACTCCGGAGGCAGAGGCAGAGGGTCTCTGTGAGTTCGAGGCCAGCCTGGTCTATAAAGTGAGTTCCAGGACAGCCAGGACTGTACAGAGAAACCCTGTCTCAAAAATCTAAGAAACAGGGTAGTTGCTGCTTTTGCAGAGGACCTGAGTTTGAGTCCCGACATCAAAGTCAGGTGCCCCACAACTCCCTGTAACTCTTATCTCTAGGGGATCTGCCACACTTTTCTGGACTCTGGATATCTACATAAATGTACATACACACAGGCACACACTCACAAATAACTTTTTTTCTTAAAAAAAAAAAAAAAGAGAGAGAAATTTAGATACACATACAGAGACAAAAGAAATATATAATTATCCTGAAACATAATGATGTGTTCCTGAGAAATAACGACTTGAGGATACTAACATTCCATTTCATTTCTGGGTAAGAGTATTTCAGATATGACCACTTGAACTCAAAGGCTCTCACAGTGTGTGTGAAATGTATGTGTGTCTGTTGTGCATGCATGTGTGGGTCCGTGTGGGGTGGAAGGCAGGGCCTCACTCTATCATTCTTCCCCTCATCCCCTTGAGACAGGCTCTCCCTGAACCTGGGGCCAGGCTGACGACCAGCAATGCTGGCTCCCGGGCGGGATAGGGTTACAGGTTCTGGTACAGTCACATCTGGATTTTTTTTTTTTTTAATGTGGGTGCTGGGGATTTGAACTTGGGTCCTCAAAATTGTGCAACAAGCATTCATACCCACTGAGCCATCTGCGTTGTCCCCATAAAACATGTGTTCAACAATGAGAAAGAAATCGAGTATTAGTGCTAATTATACCAGTACAAGAGACAAGAAACCAGGACAGTCCCAGCATAAACAGGGTCACCCTGCATTTGTGGACCAAGACACAGCAGGATATGTGAATGCTTACCATACACTTGCAAAGCTCCAGGTCTCTAGTTGCAACACAGCAACCCTGAGAGCTGGGTAAAGCTATTAACTCTACTTGATAAATGATGAAACCGATACACGTAATGACTATTTTTGTTTGTCGTGAGACAGGGTCTTGCTATGGAGCCCTGGCTAACCTTGAAGTCCCAGCAATCCTCCTGCCCCCTAGCTTTCTAAGTGCTGGGATTACAGGCATGCACCACTATGTCCAGTTTGCTTAGGGTGGAAGACTGACTTCAGCTGAGCCTCCAGATAGCTCCTCCAGATAGCTCCTGAGGTATTTTAAACTGATAGAGCTCACAGACAAGCTGCCTTGGCCTCCACCTCATGTGGAGAGAAAAGTGAACCAACATTTAACACTTGAGAGATTTCACATGAAGATGTGAATTTCCAGCTTCTCTCCCTGAGGGTCAACAACAGTGAGCCAGCATGCCTGCCAGGAAGCAGACACAGGAGCTGAGAAAAACTGTGTGTATGGGGGGGGGGGTATTGGGGTGACTAGCCCCACCTCTCCCCTCCATCCTTCTCTCTCCTCTCCCGCCCCCCCTCCTCCTAAGGCCATCCTTTCTCTTCTCTCCCTCTGTCCTCCCCTCTATCCTTCCCCTCTCTTTCCCAATACTTTCCTCCTTCCCTCTCCCTCCCTCCCCTTCCTTCCTCTCTCCCTCCCCTTCCTTTCTCTCTCTCTCTGAGGCAGATTACGCATCATTGTTTCTCTGAGTGATGAGCACTCTTTAGTGCTCTACTGATATCCTACACAGTCTACTTGTACTGGTCCACACCTGAGACCCCAGGATTCTGGGCGACGGAGACCCTCAACCAACCAGCCAATGAGGACCTGCTGAGAAATTCTACCCTTGATTTCAGGTGTTACTTAAAAGACAAACACATAAAAATAAGTCTTTAAATGTTTAATAATAATAACAACAACAGCAACAACACAAAAACCTTGGAGAACTGGAGAGATGGCTCAGTAGTCTTGCAAAGGACCCAGGTCTGGTTCCCAGCACCCATGTTGGGAGACTCACAACCACCTGTAAGTGGATGCAAAGTCTCTGTAGACATCTGGACTCCAGTGCACATGGGAAGACTGCATCTCCCCCCGCAAAAAAACCCAACAGAATCCGTGCTTGTTTCAAAGCTCCCTGTTTCCCTGTCTTACAGAGAAGGGGAAGGTGGAGGGAGAGAGGGGTAGAGTGCAGGGCTTTGGCGCTCTGCGCCCCTTCTCTGTGACATACTACATTCCTTTCCTGAGTTGCCTCTCCAAGCCTGAACAACATGACTAAGAAAATGTGACCCTTCCCGTGATGAGCTTTTCACTCTGCAGTGTCAAGCTCCTGACCCAACTTCAAGGATGATTTCCTTGGTTTTAAAAGCACAGCCTGGTTCTAAGTCCAGGGAGTTAAGAATCTTTTCTCGCCTGTGACTATTAAGAATCTTAACAGATGGGTGTGGCAGCGCACACCTATTACCCCAGCACTAGAAAGGCTGGGACAGAGGATGGTGTACGTTTCTGGGGCAGCCTGGGCTATCTAGCATACCCTGTCTAAACAAAAACAAAAACCTCCTTAAAACTATTCTCATGCTTCCTGGAGGTGCATGCTTTTAATCCCCTGGCAGGGATGGGGGTAGGGGTGGGGGTGGGGGCGGGGGCGGGGGCAGGGGCAGGCAGAACTCTATGCATTTGAAGAAAGCCTGGTCTACAGAGTGAGTTCCAGGATAACCAGGGCTACACAGAGAAACCCCATCTTGAAGAAACTCAAACCAACCACAAAACAAACAGAAAGAACTAATTCCATGCTTAACCAATTGCCATCTTCTGTGAGGGCAAGGCTAGGAGACAGTTCCCCACAGGAGAGGGCACAGAAGGGCCACTCTGAAATCTGGACTGCCCAAGTTCAAATCCCTGCTTAGGTCCTTGGACCGTGTGCCAGCTGCCTGGAGCTGTGAGCCTTGATTTGGATAGAGTACTGACTCCTGTCCTAGAGGGCAAGAGTGGCAGCCACTGCTGTGCCTTGACATTCAGGCAAAGGATCTGCTTATGTTCCTATGACACGGATCTGGGAAACGGGCTTCGAAGATGCGATTGGGATAAGAAAAAAAAAAAAAAGGATAAGGGGAAATAGGCCACGGATTAAAGCATTTACTCTTCAGAAGAATGAAAAGAAAAATAAACCCACGGTTCAGAGAGAGAGCCCTCTCCCTGCATTCCCAGGCGCTCCGCCTCCCCCCTCCCCCCCCCCCCCCCCCCCCCCCCCCCCCCCCCCCCCCCCCCGAGAAAGCACCATCCTGTCCCTTTGCCCCTCTGGGCTTCGCCCTCAGGTCTCTCTGGAAAGAGATGCAAGGAAGAGGGAGTGTCAGGGAGAGGAGGCTTCTGGAAGGGTCAGGGACCGAGGAATGCTTTCCCTCACAGCCACAGCCCAGCTCTGCAGAGAGAGCGCCGAAGCGGCTGTGGGGTGGGGGATGAAGTCATGGTCAGCACAGCTGGAAGGGGGCTGTGGAAGGAGGTAGGAGGATGCCTACACCCCTGGGCAGGGCAGGGGTGACCAGGGGACCCTCAAAGAGATTCGCAGGCAGTACAAGGCAGTTCTAGCCAGGTTTTTCTGGCCCTTTACAACCTAATGATTGTAAAGGTGCACTCTGTTCTCTCATCTGTGAGCTAAACCGAAATGCAGCCTCTGCCTCTCCAGGTTTTCCTTCCTTTCCTTTTTTAAATAATTTATTTATTTTCATTTTATATGCATTGGTGTTGTGCCCGCATGTCAGATCTTGGAGTTACAGACGGTTGTGAGTGGCCATGTGGGTGCTGGGAATTGAACTCAGGACCTCTGGAAGAGCAGACATTGCTCTTAACCACTAAGCCATCTCTCCAGCCCCTCTCTAGATTTTTGTTGTTGTTGTTGTGGTTGTTTGAGACAGGATCTCTCATCTGTAGCCCAGGCTAGCCTGGAACTCACTATGTGGACCAGGCTGGCCTCCTAGGTGCGGGCTTATAAGCACGAGGCGTCGTATAGTCTCTCTTCGCAGGTGACTGGGGAGATCTAAGGGTCACTGGCAGACCTTTGGGGCTTCTGTCTCCCCAGCAAACAGTTCCAGAGATAAGCATCCCCGGTTTATCTCCTAAGTGCTAAGCGCACCCGCTGTGTGTACAGGTCCCGAGTCCTCTGCCTTACAAACTCCTTACGTACAGCGCTTAAGGACTGCAGAGACAGCTCAACAGTCAAGAGCACTCACTGAGGTCAGTTCCCAGCACTGATACTGGGAGACTCACAACTGCCTATAACTCCAGCTGCTCCTGGGGATTCTACACCCTCTTCTCGCCTCAGTGGGTACCCTTAACACACACACACACACACACACACACACACACACACACATGCACTCGAACGCACACACACACATAAATAATAGGAAATCGCCAGGTGGTGGGGGCACACATCTTTAATCCCAGCACTCGGGGAGGCAGAGGCAGGTGGATCTCTGTGTGTTCGAGGCCAGCCTGGTTTACAAAGTGAATCCAGGACAGCCAGGACTACACAGAGAAACCCTGTCTTGAAAGACCAAACATTAATAAATAGATAAATAAATAAATAATCCTTTAAAAAAAACAAAACAAGGCAGACCTTGGGGGTCAGTGAGATGGCCCCGCAGCTAAATGCGCTTGCTGCCAGGACTGAATTCACTCCAAGAGAAGCACACAGTCGGGAGAACCAACTCCCACAAAGTCCTCCAGACACATGGTGTCATGGCATGCATCCACCGACGCATGTATGTTCACAAGCAATGTAATAAAAAGAGTTTTCAAATAAAGGCAGACCAACACAGAGACGATTAGCAGAGAGGAATAACAAGGTGAATTTGCCCTGTCTGCTGCTTGGGATTTATAGATCCCTTTAAAATATATATAGTGTTACAGTGTTTCTGAAGTAAATAAACCCGAGGCAGGGGAGACACAAGGCCAAAGTCTTAAGATCTCCACGGGAATACCACCGTGTTTTCGGCAGAGCCCACTGTGTGAGCTTTCTCAGCCACAGAAGGTCACACACAGTATAGCCCCCCCCCCCCCCCCCCCCCCATCTGGATCTGCAACACATCAGACCTCACCTGCAGGAGACTGAGCAGTCCCTCAAATTCATTACTCCCGGCCCCCGCCCCCTACCCACGCCTCTCTAGCAGAGTCTCACTACATATAACCTTGGCTGTCCTGGAACCCACCAGGTAGAAAAAGAACCAGGCTGGGCTCCCTCCACCTGCCTCTGCCTCCCCAGAGCTAGGGTCAAAGGTGTGCCCTGTCACACCCGCTCCCGCAAATTTTAGAAAATACTGCCCGGCCAGCAATCACTGCCCTCCCTGACATTGACTTTGTTTCTCCCCCTCTAAGTCAGGGTTTCTCTGTGTAGCCCTAGCCTTCCTGGAACTCACCATGTAGATGAGGCTGCCCTCGAACTCCTAGAGATCCACCTGCCTCTGCCTCCCAAGTGCTGGGACCAAAGCTGTGCACCATCTCTTGGCAGGTTGATTTTCAAACAATGGAGTCCATGAGCCAAAGGGATGGCTCAGTGGGCCTAGGTGCTTGCTATGAAAGGCTGATGACCCAAATTTGAATGCATGGGAACAAATAAATGTAAAAACACACACACACATTAAAAAAAATTAGATGTGTGGCAAAGTTGGCCCGACGGAAGTAGGTGTAGAACAATTTTCTGTAGATGAACCATCCTTCCTCTCTCCCTTATGTGCCAAGTTAGAAAGCGTTCGGGGACCGGCCCTGGGATTAGAGCGGACGGCTCCTTTTCCTTGACGAACAGTAGAGCGATGCAGAGGTTGAGAATCAGAAAAGGATCGTGTAAACGTTTTTCAAGTGGGGGAGCTCAGGGACACAGTTTAGAGGTTGAGAGCCACACTGCTCTCGCAGAGGACTTGAGTTCAATTCCCAGCGCCTCAGCAGGCAGCTCACAGCTGGCTGTAACTCCTGAAATGCTCCAGAATTTGAAAGTTGCTTTCTTTAAAAAACAAACAAACAAATGTATTTATTTCATGTGTCTGAGCAGTTTTTCCGTTAGGTTTGACTGACAGCCCAGCACGTGTCCCTAGTGTCCGAAGACAACACAAGAAAGCATCAGCAGCAAGCGCTCTCACCCCCTGACCCAGCTCTCTCGTGCCTTGAGAGTTTCTGAGTGCTGACAGGGCACCACAAGTGGAAAGCTGCCCAAGCGACCTCACATGAGGTGTCACGCTCTTGCTCAAAACACACGCTCCAGCCCCTAACCCTAGCGCTTATGAGACGAACACAGTGGGACTGCCTGAGGTCTGAGGCCAGCCTCGGCTCCAGGATGCCATCGCATCTCAGAACCCCAAATAAACACAAAGCAACACGCTGCACTAAAAAAATTCGGCCTCCAGGCTGGGCACTGACAAAACCCACAAAAGAGCTGTGTTTAATCTTGGACCCAGCCCAGGGCATCTCATTCTGTGGCATCTGCAACACTCCAGACTTTTCAAGCTGGGAACGCGCGAGAGAGCGCATGTTCCTTTCTGCTGTCGTTTGAGTTGTAGGCCGTGAATGGGTATAATTTCTGTTATCATGAGAGGGTAGTCTTGGGGCTGGAGAAGTGGCTCTGCGGTTAAGAGCACTGGCTGTTCTTTGAACAGGACCCGAGTTCAATTCCCAGCACCCACAGGGCAGCTCCCAGCTGACTCCAGGGGACCCAACACCCTCACGCAAACATACGTGCAATACACGTAAAATAAAAGTCAAGTTTTAAAGAGCACAGTCTTGTGCGGGTGGCTGCCACACAAGCCGTGGTCTCTGAAGCCCAGGTAGAGGTTAGAAGAACCAACTCCCCAGGCTGTCCTCCGGCCTCCATGTGCCACACTCCATCCCCAATAATAATCCCTAGAAGTAAAATTTTAAGTGTTCTTCATCTGTGTGGTGTGCACCCACGCACATGCGTGTGTAGAGCAGAGGTTGAGGTCTTCCGGGATCGTTCTCCATCTTATTCATTGAGGGAGTGACAGCAGAGATCACTGACCTAACTAGCCAGCTTGCTCTGGGGTCCAGCTGTCTCTGCCTTCCAAGGGCTGGGATTTCAGGGAGGCCTCACACCTGCCCACAATTTACTTGGGTGTATGGAAAAAAATACACCAGAGCTCAAGTTAGCCACGAGAAAACAGACTCCAGGAAATCCAATGCTCTCTTCCGACCTCTGCGGACATCAAGCCTGTACATGGAGCAATTCGTACACGAAGGCAAAGCACTCCTCCACATAAAACAGTAAAAGAAAACATTTAGAAAATGACGAGGGGCACAGGCCGGGAGGGAGCAGATCATTCTGGCTAGACCCGTTACATGAAGAAATTGGGGGCAGAAAAGAGGAGTTACTGGGAATCACACGCCTGCATGGTTGACAGAAGGACAGCTGCCATCCTTTGACCTAAAACGCAGGTGTGCTTATGGAAAAAGCCTTTCACAGTAATCATGTCTCCCAAATAACATATAACTCAGATTAGTGTGCGGGAAACTGTTAAATTTGGGTGGCATTTTTTTTTTTTTTACTTTTTCTTCTCTATGCACCCCAAATACGACTATCCATGTGTGCAGACACAATCTCTGAGTACAAACAACACATCCTAGAATCTTGTTTCTATTTAATTCTTCTCTGAAAGTACTGCCTTTTATGGGGGGGGGGGAGCCAAACCATTTTCATATCTAAATTCGGTGGCTCAATAGGAAAATGCAAGGCTGACAACCTGAGTTTGATCCTCAGAAACCACATGATGGAAGGAGGGGACAGGGTCCAGCAAGCTATCCTCTGACCCCCACATGCATGTGGGCTGTCTGTCATGCCTACACATACATTGAACACACATATACATAAATGTAATTTTAAAATTACAGTCAAGCGCCTTCCTGGAGGATATACTCTACACGCATCACTGTTACTTTAACTCATAAAATCTTTTTATAATTATTGTTATTTACACAGCACCTCACTATGTAGCCCCGGCTGGCCTGGCATTGAAGCTAGCCTGTAGACCAGGCCGGCTTCAAACTCAGTAGATTGGCCTAGTCTCTGCCTCTGCCACCCAAGAGCTGGGGCTAAAGGTGTGCGCGCCACACCTGACTAAATAAATACAATTTCTGAATCATAAACGCCATGCTGAGCTCTCTTGTGATTCCCCCAACTTAAGATTTTTCAGCTCTGTGTGCAGTAAAAGCTGCGCTCTGAAGGTTGACTTTTCACGCTTTCCCTGGTGGGCAGTCTGTGGTAAGGTTCCTGTCCCGTGTGAGACAGCAGCTCACCACGCCCACCAGGAGAGAGAAGCAGTGCTTTGCAGGCCCCGGGGGGGCTGACCTCTGACATCGGTCAAAGACCTTCAAGGGCTTTGCCAGCTTCTGACATGTTTCAACTTGCAGTGAGTTTATGAGGACATCCCAAAGCGGACGCGTCCCTGGATTCTCCTGTCAGTCTTTGCCGAGACCATCCTGAGACGTACAGACGGCATCCTGCTTGAGTTTTTGTTTTGAGGCGGGGTCTCGTGTACCCCAGCCCGGCCCCAGACTCCCTAGGCAGCAGGAGGTGACTCTGGAAGTCTGAGTACTGGACCACGGGGGCGCGCCAGGCCCACTTCACGCGTCGCTGGGCAAGAGCCTGCCGAGCCACTGAGCCTTTGCTTTTGTTTTGTGATCGCTAATGACTTTGGCCATTCTCCACAGGCTTAGCAGACACCATGTCTGTGTGCTGGTTGGCCTGCACATGTGTGAGAGGGCATGAACTGTTGCGCCTTTCACTGTCTTGCCTGTTCTGATCACAGGAGCCTCAGCAGTACTAGAAGCTGCCCGGCAGTTCACCAACTGGTTGCCACGAGTCTTACAGAAACCCCTTACTGCTCTTCCGGGTTTTATTTAAAGACAGACCCTTTCTCTGGTTCTTTCCCCGCTCTCGCTCTCGCTCTGCAGACGCCACAGATTAGCTCCGCCTACTTCTCGGGGTTAGAGTTCAGTGTTTGCTAGAGGCGGGGTCATCTGTGTGATTCAGCGTGGGATCAGCACACCTGAGAGCCTCGCCCGCACCACGGGCAGCTGTAGGTGGTTCCTTTTCACTGCTGTGCATCCTAACATCTGATTGTGTGAGGACACTGTTCTATTGTTGGGGGTCGCGTGGGTAGGTTTTTCACTTGGGGGCTAATGTTTAATTCGGCCTTCCTGTTTGTGTCTCCCTGGCTGTCCTGGAGCTCACTCTGTAGACCAGGCTGGCCCCCAACTCAGAGATCCGCCTGCCTCTGTTTCCCAAGTGCTGGGATTAAAGGTGTGTGCCACCACTGCCTGGCTAGTTTGGGCTTTTATGAATAGTTAGGTTATCTACAAAATACAGAGGAGAGGGTGCCTGGTGAGTAGAACAGTCTGAGACTCCAGACAAGATTCTCTGTCGTCAGTCAGCATCACACAAAAAAGGGGAGCACACTGGCACCGATGTCACACAATGGGAGGACACACATCTATGCAGCTTCCCCCGCAAAAACGGTCAAGATGAACCCGGTAATAGGTAAGTAATGTAGATCTCAGCATCTACGAGACAGCTGATGCCAGGCGGTGGTGGCACAGGCCTTTAAGCCCAGCACTCGGGAGGCAGAGGACGGTGGATCCCTGCAAGGTAGAAGACAGCCTGGTGTACAAATCGAGTTCCAGGACAGCCAACACCACCTACACGGAGAAACTCTGCCCTGAAAAACAAGCCCAAAACAACAACAACAAAGCCAGCTGACCTAGAACTCTCAGGAGCGCAATACCGTGACAAACAGAGCACTGATGCTAGAGTGAAGGACACTGAAGGAAACAGGACATCTAAATGTAAAACAGCCTCTAAAGCCACTCATGGGGGCCAAGGACATGATTCAGTTGACAGCGCCCTGGGATCGGCCCCCAGCGTTGCATACACTGGTGAGACATGCCTGTACCCCAAGTGCCGGGAAGGAGAAGGTAGAAGGATCAACTCATCCTCAACTAGAGTCTGAGGCCAGCCTGGGTCCCATGGGAACCAGTCTCCAAGCAAAACAATACATGACTGGAACGCAGAGGATTGCTATGAATTCAAGGCCACCTCAGACTCCAAGGTGAATTCAGTCGACGTAAGAAAACCCTGTCTGGAAAGAAAGGGGGAAGGGAAGGAGGAAAGGAAAAAAAAAACCTTACTGGAGCTATGAGGTGACAGATGCCTGTAATCTGAATGAATGCCCAGAAGGCAGAGGCAGGAGGATAGAGACTTTGCAGCCAGTCAGGCTGCAGAGTGAGACGGGATCTCAAATCAAACCAAACAAACAAACAAACAAACAAACAAACAAACAAACAAACAAACGCTGGGTGGGGTGACAGGTACCTTTAATCTCAGCACTCAGGAAGCAGAGGCAGGCAGATCTCTGTGAGTTCCAGGTCAGCCAAGGCCACAGAGAGAGACAACCCCTTCCACCCCGTATCAAAAAATGAAAACAAACACAAAAACCAACGCACGCATTAATGGGACAACTGGACAATCCAAACATGAACTACATAGTAGGAAAAAAAATCCACCATACAGCACATCCATTTCTCAGATGAGATGATGCTATTGTAGTCTGTGCTCCTTAGTTTCATGTCAACTTGACACAAGTCAAAGTCATCTGAGAGGAAGGACTCTCAATTAGGAAAATGCCTGATGTGTGCAAGCCTTTAAGGCAGCGGCTCTCAGCGTGTGGGTTGTGACCCCTTTGGGGGGTCGCATATCAGATTTCCTGTACATTAACTACTACACTGTGATTCTTAACAGAGGCAAACTACAGTTACGAAGTAGCAACAAAACAGTTTTGTGGTTGGGGTCACCACAGCATGAGGAACTAGATTACAGGGCCTCAGCGTCAGCAAGATGGAGAACCCACTGATTTAGGGCATTTGCTTAGTGATTAATTGGGGAGGGCCCAGCCTATTACGGGATGTGACATCCTGGACATGCTGGCGGTACCGGATTCTATAGGAAAGCAGGCTGGCCAAGCCATGGGGAGCAAGCTGGTAAGCAGCGCCCCTTCACCCCTCTACGTCAGCTCCTGCCTCCAGGTTCCTGCCCTGCTCCAGTTCCCATCCTGGCTTCCGTTGGTGATGGAAGTATGTGGATTGTATGTGGAAGTGTAAGCCAAATAAACCCTTTCCTCCCCAGGTTTCTCTGGTCCTGGTATTTCACCACAGCAATAATAACCCTAACTAGGACAATGTCTTTGTTTATAGCTGACAAGCAGCTAAGCATTTAGATAGGAAATGATATATGAAGATAAGAAATGACTTGTCACTGAATCCCCTGGGACCATTTTCCCGCACACCCTTATGTCCTTTGGAGCCTCCCCCTGCAAGCTGAGGCATGACACTGGAGCTCCTTTTTTCACACAGAACAATTTTTTTTGGTATGTTTACTCTCTAACTCATTTATCTGCATTTTCCTATGAATTTCATCTCTTAGCTGTCAGGCAGGCATCCGTTCCTACCGGAAATCTCAGAGTAGCCTGCTACTTCCTTTTCTTTTTCCTTCTTCAAGGCAGGGTTTCTCTGTGTAGCACTGGCTGTCCTGAACTCACTCTGTAGACCAGGCTGTGCTAGAACTTACAGAGATCCGTCTGCCTCTGCCACCTGAGTACCGGGACCAAAGGCGTGCGTCACCACTGCCCGGCTGCTTTCTTTTCTTTTAATGAAATGCACTCTATGTCCTCGAATAAAATGAAACTGACCCTTTGTTTTGGGCCTGTGAGTGTTTGTGGGTGCACACATATGTGAGGCCAGAGATTCAGACCGTGAGTCTTCCTCAGTAGCTTTCCTCCTAGGTCCTCTACAACAGCAGTCGGCACATGCTCTTAACCACTGAGTCGTCTCTCCAGCCCCGAAAGCAAATTTAATTTCTAGTCATCTTTGCACCTTCTACAGGGCAAGCACATCACTTGAATGTCTTCAGGAGTGATTTAGATGCAAACAGCTAATCATTGTTTGATTAGCTGGAAGGTGCAGAGCTGGACGTTGAACCCAGAGCCTCTGATGCGATAGCCATGTCTCCCACCACTGAGCTACCCACCCTCAGCGTTTGCTAACTGTAACACCCAGCTGTCCCAATAACATTTAAAAGTAAAGATTTCATTTTCTATCAAAGTGTTGTTTCTGGTGTGTCTCACATTATCTGTTTACAACAGCTGAAAACTCCTGATTCCAGAGATTGGCCTCCTCCATTGGACTTTCTACCACTTATTTTAACCCGATGCCATGTGTTTTTCATGATCATGACATCATCTGAAACGTTCCTTATTGTCTTTGGAATACTTGTCTGCTTGCTTTAATTGTTTCCAACTCAACAAATATTTCCTAAATGCCACTGTGTCCCAGCCATTGAACCCGGGCAAGGATGAAAAGAGCTGGGATGCGGCTTCGAGGCAGACGTGCAGCTTTAGTACCCGTGAGGCCCTGGGCGAGACTCCCAAGACCCTCTCTCCCCACAGAACACCCCGCTGACAGAGGGAGGTGGGAGGAAGGGCTGGCGAGGGTGAGGCTGTAACCGTTGAAGGCAGCCTCCAGCCTGAGGCCTGCGCACTCAGGTATGAGCCTGACACCAAGACAGCCCTTCAGGAAGCTGGTCCCGCAGACAGAGGGAAGCATGCACGGTGGCTTTTATGGGGGGCACCCAGGATGCCTGGGACACTACCCATTCCTGGGCAGCACAAGCTTCCCAGGTACTCTCAGTGAGGCTGAGTAAGGAAGTGAACTCATGCAAAGAAGGGTAAAGAAGGGCCTGAGGGGGGCGGGGCCACTAAGACGGGGCTCCCCACCCCGGTATTTAAATTCACTTTCAGAAAGTCACCTGGCTTTGAGATGCGCATCGGTCGCTTGGCACCAAAAAGCAATGGGTCCAGGGGCTTCGGAAATGACTCAGTGAGTAAAGGGCTTGCCGAGCCCAAGCGTGAGGACCTGAGTTTGGCTGCCCAGCACTCAAGGGAAAAGCTGGCGGTGGAGTGGAGGTGCACGGGCCACCCGGTGCGGGGAGGAAGGGGCAGGGTGGGGACACTGGCCAGCGAGCCTAGCCAATGGTGAGCTGCAAAGTCAGTAGGAGACCCTGCTCCAAAAACAAAGGCAGAGCCTAGCGTAGTGCATGGCTTTAACCCTGACACTTGCAGATCTCTGTGAGTTGGGGGCCAGCCTGGACTACATGGAAGACCCTGTCTCCACAGAAAGAAGGGAAGGAGAGAAGAAGGCACTCCCGTCAGCCTGTTTTCCACGCATGTGTTCAGTCATGCATTTTCTCTCTCACACATACACACACGCACACAGCACACACTAAACTTTTTTTTTTTTTAAGTTCTGGGTCCATTTTTTTTTTTAAGTGGCTGCCATTAGAACGTCCCATGGTTTTGTTCTGTTTTGTTCTTTTCAGTAAACCACCCTGCCTCAAAAAGTAAGCCGGGCAGTGGTGGAGCACGCCTTTGATCCCAGCGCTTGGGAGGCAGGGGCATTCGGATCTCTGTGAGTTCGAGACCAGCCTGGTCTACAGATCAAGTTCCAGGATGACCAGGGCTACACAGACAAACCCTGTCTCAAAAAATCCAAACAATTACTCTCATTTTACCCCTTAAAATAAATTTATTTAAAGGCAGGCCTGGTGGCATATGCCTATAATCCTAGCACTCTGGGAGGCAGAGGCCAGCCTGGTCTACAAAGTGAGTCCAGGACAGCCAAGGCTACACAGAGAAGCTCGTGTCTCAAAAAACCATAAATAAATAAATATATTTTGATTTTATGTGGACGAGCGTTTGCCTGCCCGCCTGCATGGGCACCACATGTGAGCCTGGTGCCCAGGGGGGCCAGAAGACGACACTGGGTCCCCTGGAAACTGGAGTTACAGACGGTTGTGAATCACCTGAGTGGGTGCTGGCAACCACACCTGGAAGCAGCAGCCGTGCTGAGCCGTCCCTCCAGCCCAGGGCGGACGGTGTTGAGTCTGTTTTCTCATATCTAAGTCCCTTGGCCGTCATGGGCTTTCTTTATTAGTAGTAAAAACGGCAACAGCTTAGTGCCCAACAGCATGCCAGACATGTGTCTCAGGCGGCCGTCCTCTGACCTGTGTGTGACTCTCATGCAACAAGGTGCGGTGTTCATCTCACCTGACAAAAGAACGCACCAGAGCCGAGGTCACACAGCTGCTCAGCTAATTCTAGTCTCAAGGATTCTGCCCCATTAATACTTCCAGAGGACGGAGAGGGAAAGGGAACAGGCTAGACCACAACTACCCCCGCCCCCACGCGCCGCCTTAGTCTACAAGACACCACACCAATTACCCTTCCAAACACCCCTGGTGGGAGTGTGTGTGGGGGGGGGGGGTCAGAGAAGCCTGGCTTAGACTTTGCCTGTTAGTGGCTTGAACCTGAAATGTCCCCAAAGGTTCATGTGTTACAGTCTTAGGGGCTCTGGGCAGTTGCTTAGACACTGAGGTCTCAAACCTAATCAATGGATTGTTTCTTGCTGAATCCACCATATTGGTAACATGTTGGAAGTGAAGTCTCACTGAAGGAAGTTGCGGGGCGGGGGCTTTGAAGCTGCTTCTTATCCCTGGCCCTTTCCTCTCTCTGCTTCTCCAGCCGCCATGAGGTTAGCAGTTTTCCGTCACATCCCCACCCCCACCCTGCGCCGCGCCATTCTAAGGTTTATCATTGTGGGTGGCTCTGGGGGCTGCCTTCCCTCCTAGACATTCTCAAGATCCTTGAGTCTTGAAGGAAAGTTCAGGAGAAGCCAGGAAGGCCAAGGGATGGACGGACCTGCTTGGTGAGCAAAGGGCCTGAAGGTGGGAGGGACTCCGGGAGGGTGCAGCAGAGCGTGCTGGGAAGGTGAATGGAGCCAGGGTGCTGGAAAGCAGAGGTTTCACAGCTGTCCCCTGGAGGGGATTAAAACACAGCCAGAGGAACTGAGGTGGGCAGAAGCCTTCAGAGAGCATCGGTCAAGCCAGTGCAGGACCTGTACCTTGAAGGTGCCAAGCCTACAGCCTGGGAAGAGAGGAGAGGGTGCCCCCTGAGGCTGAGTGTAGAAAGAAACCAACCATGAGGCACCTCCAGCTGGAGCCCATGGGGCGCCGTCTGGAGAAAGCGGTCCAGTCTACTTACTTGGGGCTTGGAGCTGGCTGTCCCCAGCATTTCCTGGGCCCCAGATACCACCACAAAACCCTCCTCTAGCCTACTGCGGGGTAACTAGAATCTACCAAGCGCAGGGTGGGTTCCAAGAGCCGTGACACCACTCCAGTGGCCCACCCAACCCAGATTTATACGACTCAGTTACGGGAAAGGGGCCCTCCTCATCTCACGATGAGCTAAGAAGGAAGACATTTTTTTTCCTCTCACGGATACTGAACCCCGCTCCACGTCCAGGGAGGACCCTGTGGAGGTGGAGGGATGGGGAAGGGAGGGATAGACTCAAAGGAATTATATCAGTATAAGCTTAGCTGTCCTGGAACTCTATAGACCAGGCTGGCCTCAAACCCAGAGATCCGCCTGCCTCTGCCTCCCTAGTGCCAGAATTAAAGGTGTGCAGCTTTAATATATAGGCCTTAGTCATCTTGAGCTCATTGCTGTGCAGGGTCAGTAACATGAGGAAGGAAGGAAGGAAGGAAGGAAGGAAGGAAGGAAGGAAGGAAGGAAGGAAGGAAGGAAGGAAGGAAGGAAGGAAGGAAGGAAGGAGGAGCTGGGTGTCTGGCTGGAGCACCTTGAGGTTTTTCGGCAGTGTTTTAGCAATGCTGTCGACAGAGAGCTGTCCCGTCCCCTCTCTTCTTCACTGTCCCTCTAGAGAGGACAGGCGCGTGGGTGTTATGTTTGGGTATGAATGCTTGGCCTGCAGTGTGATGTTCGGAGGGAGACTTTTGGTTAGGTCATCCGGGCTTAACTTTAACCTGACTCCGAGGGTAGGTGCTTAAACGTGCCTGTGAAGGTCATACCTTGTCTTCGGTGTCTCCCCCTCTTCCTGGCTGGAGCAGGCTTGCTTTGCTGCCTCACCACAGCCTAAAGACCAGCTGACCTGGGCTGAAGTCTCTAAGCTGAGAGCATGAATAAGCCCCTCTTCCCTTAAATTGTTCAGATGAGGCAACTGAGTCACAGTGACAAGCTAGCTAACACACAGGGAGTCCTAGGCTCCAGGGCAACCTTCCTGCCTCCTGCAGTGCTTTTGTTTCAGCCTGGTACTGCTGGGTTTGGGCCTTCACCCTTTCCTCAGGCCTCACCTACCATTTACCACTCTCTAGTGGTGCGATCTTGACAAATCAAGAACAGCTCTGACAGTTGACTCCCAGGGTCTTCCCAGGGTTAGGAGGTGTGAAGAGCCACCAATCACTTTTACTGCTGTTGTCACTTTGTCCCACACCCATGCTCAAACTAGTGACAATACATACGAAGCCCCTAAGAAGCCCCTAAGAAGCCCCTAAGAAGCCCATCCGTCCTATCCCACAGTCAAACCAATCTTCAAACGTCGGATTTCTCTGGTACGAGCACACTGGGACCAAACCCAAGCTTCTCGCCGCCGTCACCTTGCCCAGGTGAACTCAGGATAGAACAGAAACCGCGCCCAGACCACAGGCCCCCTAAAGCCAGGTAGGCCGAGCCTTATGGGGCAGGACAGGGCCCAGAGCTTTGCAACTGGCCAGGACCTGGCTAGACGTGCAGTGCTCTGGCAGTGATTCTGGGTAGCAGGGACAAGTCCCCGGAGCCTCTCAGAGGGAGTGCCAGACTGAAGTCCTTCCCCACCTTCCCAAGGTCCCCTAACTTCTCCACCTGGACATCAGATCCCCTCGTCCAGTCCACAGCTTTTTTTTTTTTTTGTCCTAAGAAGCCTCCTCCAGTGCTTCAGGGCCCCACAGCCAGCCTGCAAAGCGGTGTCTTCGTTGGGGCTTTCCAGGCACATGGCTCAGCTTCCTTCACCCTTTCCTCCAGGAACCCAGGAAGCTTCTACATGATATTCAGCGACACTGGACATCTTCCTGGCCTGCTCTTCCCCTCTGCCCTCCCTGCTCTTTGCCCTGAGCCTCTCCTCCTTGGACTGCACTCTCTCCTCTGTTTCTAATCATTCAGCACCTCTAGCCCCAGCCTTTCAAAATAAGTCGTCAGACTCCTCGGAAGTCTGTCTTGTACTCTGCAAAATGGGCCCAACCATACCTGCTGCTTCCGGCTATCGCCACATTTAAATGAGAAATTGGATGCTAAACACTGAGCCGACAGTCCTCTCCCCACACTTAACGGTTCACCCTGTGTCATTCTCCTGAAAGACCTCAGTTTCCCTAGAATGCACCTTAAGTCTCCTGAAGCCCCCGGCTCAGCCCTGTGCACACGCAGCGCATACCGGCAGCGGAGCGCTGTTTTCAGGGCTCACCCCGGAAGTACAGGCTAACTCCGCCATCCTGTGTTAAGGTTTCCCACAGCCCTTTCACCTCTGACCCCCAAGCAGAGCTGCCGTATCTCCTGGGCCACTGGGCTTCCTGCTGGTGATCAGGGAGCTGCCAGCTGACACTCCTCCCCAGGGTACCTTTCACCCTGGCAAACAGCCTGCCGGGCAAACCCTACCTCCCCCAAGCACCTCCCAGGGCCACAGACCCCCACGCTGGCCTAATTTTCCCAGTGCCTGCCTCTTTCATCACACGGGGATGAGAGCCCACAGGCCTTACACCAGCCCCCCAGACAAGGGAACCCATGGACGGTGGCAGGGTTGGGGGCAGGAGCACCCAAGGCAGAAGGGGCAGTGTTGTGTTTGGGGTGTGTGTGTGTGTGTGTGTGTGTGTGTGTGTGTGAGTGTGTTTAACTCCCCTGCTTTAGTGCAGGCCCCTCACCCACAGCTGTCTTAGCCCAGGCCAGGCTTCCTCAGGGCCCAACCATACCTGCCGCTTCTGGTTATCACCAGAATTAAATGAGACACCGGGGATGGGTGAGTCAGGCCACACAACAGCCCGGGCTATGGGTAGTTCGTGTGTAGGGCACAGTCTGAGGAAGAGGAGCAAGGGACAGCAGCGGCGAGCGGGAAGCCCAGGGACACTGCAGGCCTCCTTTTCCGCCCTGACTGGGCCCCTCAGCAGGCACCTCCACCCCCTGTCAAAAGCTCCCTGGGGGGGAAAAGACCAAGTCAGCACTCTGGCTCAGCTCTTTCCCAGGGCCTGGACTTAAAACCCAAGCTAGGGCTCTTGGACTTGGCCATCCTTTCCCTCCTCCCTCCCATCCTACACTTCCATAGCCTTTACAGCGGGGCTCTGGCGAGAACACCCGGAGGCAAAGGGCAGGCCGCATGCTACCAAGCTAAAAAACTCACTGGCCTGCTTCTTGTCTGTGCAGGCTTCAGGTCCAGGTGGGAGGGGAGGCAGGAGAAGGCTCTTCTTATCTTACTGTGGGTCTCCCCGGCCCTGCCTGTCCCCTCAGCACACCAGGCCACCGTGAAGGCCCCTCTAGTCCTAGCACAAAGCTGCAGCTGCGGTCCCATCCCTTCCCACTCACCCAGCCCCCAATTAAACATAAGAGGTGATATGGAGGCAGCACCCAGCACATTTTTTTTAACTTCTGAGCGTCTGAGCAACGACCCCTCTCCCCCCAAGATCTACCCCATCAATGTTCATCAGTTTTCGGCTTCTTGGCGAGGGACCTGTTTGACCTCACATTTAGTTAGTTCTTGAAAAAAACAAACAAGACGGAAAAAAAGGGTATAGTTTGAGGAACTTGTGTAGTTGGTTTTCTGTGGGTTGTTGTTTCGCATCTTTAGAAACTTTCTCACAGCTTTAGATTGTCCACTCTGGAGAAGTGCCAGTGTGGCCAGAATTGCCCACACAAAGTGAGAAACACGCACGCACACGCACACGCACTCGGCCTTCGGGGCACAAAAGTGTCTCACAGGGTTCTGTGCGAACGGTGCAGAAGTCGTGCGCCACAGGCTGTCCTTGAAGACCAAGGAAGAAAATATAAAGACCCCGCTGCGAGACGCCGCGACTGGCCCCTCACTACCGAGCGTTAAACAATGCGCCTCTGGCTCCCCGGGTGCATCCCACGGTACCCGGACCAGCGTGGGGCGGGCGCCGGGGGTCCGGGAGGCCGGGAAGCAAAGGAGTCCTCGCCAGCCCTCGCTCTCCCTCCCAGGCCGCTGTGCCCCGGCTCCCCTCCCCCTCTGCCTGCCACATCTGGTTCCACTCAGGTCCTCCCCCACCTCCAGGCGCGCTCCTCCTCCCATCTCCTCCCTTGCTTCCAGAAAAGCGGAGACGAATTTTAAAAACCCAGTCAAACGTACATACACACGCACGCAAACACACTTCTCCAGAAAAGATGGGAGTCAGGAGAAAGGAAAAAAAAAAAAAAAAAAAAAAAAAAGAGGGAAAAGTAGAGAGGCCCCACTCCCCCGCGGGCCGGCCCCCGAAGTTGGCCAAGTTGGCAGCGTCTTACCCGGGAGGGCGGCGGCGGCGGCGTCCGCCGGGTGGCCGAGATGCAGTCCCCCGAGAAGCAAGACGCAGCGCAGCAGGTGACGAGGCCAGGGAGCAAGGGCAGGTCGGATGGGCCCCATCCCTGCGGCGCACGGAGGACGCGGGGACCGAGGGCGCACGGCGGCGCTGCGCGCGGTGGCAGCCCTGGCGCTGGGCTCGGGTGACCCCCGGCGAGGGGCTCGCGTCCTCCTCCGGGTCGGGACGAAGTGATGCCTCCCGAAGAGGAGGAGGGAGGAGGCAGGCCCCGCGGAGGGAGGGCGGAGGGAGGAGCGCAGAACCCAGGAGGAGGGTTTGAGGGGCAGAGGGGAAGGGAAGGAGGAGGCACAGGGGTGCGGGGGTGGGGACCTGGCCGCAGGGAGCCCGCGTGGGGAGGGTGGGGAGGGGACGGATGGCAGGAGGGGAGGATCGGCGCGGGCCACAAGGACCTCAGCGTGCGCTCTTTATCTTCCCCCACTACTCCTTAATTCCTTCCCGCCTGGTCTTCCCTCTCTTTTCAGCCCGGGCCTGGAGCCCCAGACGCTGCGTCACAGCTTCTCCTGTTGGCGCGGGCGGCGAAGCAACTGCAAAACTTTCCGCAGGGCTTCACCGCGTGGCAAGACCCGGGCTGCTGCGAGGCCTGGCCACCCGAGGGCCGGGCCGCGGCACTGATGCAGGTGGCCAGGCCCGGGCCGCCAGCACCCGCTCCATCCTGCCTCGTCACCCAGTTTTTCCTTTCCTAGGAGGACCCCCTCCCCTGGTCTGGTGGGGAAGAGGAGGAGCCGAGAACTCCACCACCCCCGCGGAGACTGGGGGAGGGGGAGGCAGGGCTCCTGTGGCTTGTGAGCCGCGCAAACAATTCTTGGTCGTGTTGTTTCAAGCATGTGTGTGACTCCAGTGTCAGTGCCCCTGGCACAGAGTGTAACACTTGAACTGATAGGGGCCTCTGCATCCAGAGACCGGGGACAAAAGCCGTCCACTGGGCGTCCCAAGAAGACCTACATCGTTCCCACCAGCTGGGCTGCTGGCCGGTAGCAGAGAACAAAACGGAAATTTCACGAAGACAACCCCATACTTAGTATTACGCAACAGGTCAAACGGCAGCGCAGAGCACTGGACTGAGAGTCCGGTTTTTGGAGGGCAGCCTACACCTACCTCTGATTTCCCAAACAGCACTGAAAGGGTTGTTTGGGAACTCTAGCTGAGGGCAGGGCTGAGACTTCTGGACTCCAGCAGCACAAAGGAGATTCACCTTCTCCCATCACAAGTGATCCAAACACTGTAAAGCGGTAATAAAGTTTTATTGTTTCCTGGACTAGCCACTGCGGGGCTTTTTTTTCTTTCTTTCTTTTTTTTTTTTTAATAACAACTGTGACTTTTCATGACTCCTGTTGCCGGTAATCTTTTCCTATCTCTGCAATAAGGCTCTGCTCCAAGAGAGGCTCCCCCTGGCCCTTCCGAGTTCTACCAGCTGAGATTCTTGGCTTAATATGTACACTGGTCACAGGTCCCCAAAAGGGGCACCTACAGGCCCCTAGAAAGGTTCAAAGCCCTTTGTTCCCTGGCTAGCTGGAGCAGGTTGCAGATTGGCTTCCCAGAACGGCTCACAACTCCACTGGCCCTCGGGGCCTCTCTTCTTGGTTTGACATGTCTTGGGATCCTAGGGTTCTGCACATACCTGGCCTTGCTGGGGCTGCCTTCTTGACACCCGCCTTGAGGGCTCTGAGAATCTGCCAGCTATGGCTAAGCTGCGTTTCCCTACCTGAACAGCCCAAACGCTGGATACTTCTGGAATCGAATCGATCCCTCCTCCACCAGCTACAGTAAACTCTGGTACCTTCCAGCTGGCAGAGCAAAAGCCAACACCCTGACATCACCAGTGTGACACGGCTCCAGCCGGTTGCCAGCATAAGACCCACTGTGTGCTCACATAAGAGACCCCATCAGTCCTCTCCGGTCTCCTCGCCAGACATCACCCTGTGCCAGCTGCTGGTATAACAAAGACTAGCTAACCCACCTGCAGCCTGGTGAGTTTCATCGGATGAGAAAAATAAACTTTTCGCCCATATCCCAGGCTAAGGAGAGCCTGCTCAGGGCAGGGAGAAGCCAGAAGGTATGACTGTGCTGGCGGAGTCTTGGTCAAGACCCTCAGGCCTGTTCTGGTCAGGGCTGCTCACTCTGCTGCTGACTGGCTGTATGTGCCTGAGGCCCATGTCAATGACTACCATCTGGCTTACATCTTGGGCAGAGGGCAGGGCCAAAGTTGAATAATTCTGCAGAAATGCCTGGCCCAGTCCTCCATGGCTTAAAGACTCTGTGAGGCCAAGTGTGGCGGTACTACATGGCCTTAACTTAAGCACCTGAGGCAGGAGGACTGCCTAGAGTTCAAGGCCATCCCAGGTGATATAGTGCGTTTCAGGCCACCTGGACTATCGGGTGAAACCTAGTCTTGAAACAAAACCACGCCAGGCGAGGCGGCACACTCCTGTGATCCCAGCACTCAAGGAGGCAGAGACAGGTGGATCTGTGTGAGTTTGAGGCCAGCCTGGTCTACAAAGAGAGTCCAGAACAGCCAAGGCTACACAGAGAAACCGTTTCCAAAAAAAAAAAAAAAAAAAAAAACAAAAACAAAAACCAACCAACCCAGGGCCTAGAGCTCATCTAACGCTGAGAGGCTGTCTCAGACATCTGTAAGCCCCATGCTCCTACAGCAAGATAGGAGGTAGAGACGGCTGACCGCTCAGAAGCTTGAGGAACACCCAGCCTGGCACGCAGTGGCAAACATAAAAAGGTACCCTTTCTTCATCATGGAAGCTGGCTGTCCTCTGTCCTCCACATGCATGCTATAGTACATGCATATACACAGAAAGCAAGAGGACCCTGTGGCTCAGTTGTCAACAGAATATGGCCGAGGGGTGTCAGGAGTGCTGGGTGTCATGAAGGCTGAGACTTGCACTCAGCACCCAGACTTTTGTCTTATGAGAAATGACCAGGGCCTGCACCTGTGGCCAGCTTGCCTTCAAGATGTGGGCAGTTCCTGACTGACAGCCTGTTAGTGCCAGGCACCTGGCTATGCCTGGCACGTCGTGGGCTCTCTGACTGGGAATTTGATGCTAAAATAGTACTCGCTTATAGTGAAAAGGAAACCGAGAACCGGCTCTTCTCCAGGCTCAGACAGCGCCCTTCAAATGGGGACTAATTCAGCTGCAGGGGGTATAGGGCGGGATGGGGGGGTGTCATTAGAGCAGTCTAGTGGAAGGAGCCCAAACTCTGGAGGCTAGAACAGGAATAAGAATCCAGGGTTAGCTGGGCTCACTGATCCTGTAATCCCAGCACTCAGGGAGGCAGAGGCAGGTGGATCCATGTGAGTTCAAGGCCAGCCTGGTCTAAAAATCAAGTCCCTGACAGCCAAGGCTACACAGAGAAACCTTATCTCCAAAAAAAAAAAAAAAAAAAAGAATCCATGTTTCTCCACTTACCAGCTTGGTGACCCCTGGCAGTTACTTCTGCTCTCTTTGAGCTCATAGTGACTTGTAAATGGGGCCATGATTCCTACCAGTATTAAAACTTAAACATTCACATTGCCGCGATGGCCTAGCCCTGAATCTAGGAAAGAAAATCGCCTCCCTATTGCTCTTTGCTGTTTGGACATCTGGCCATAGGGTCCTTTTGTTTTCTGTGTGTGTGTGTGTGTGTGTGTGTGTGCGTGTTTACTACAGCATGCATGTGGAGGATAGAGGACAGTCAGTTACCTTCCACAGGGCACCTTTAAAAAAAAAAAAAAAATATATATATATATATATATATATATATATATATATATATATATGCGTATGAACACTGTTTTCATGCACACCAGAAGAGGAAATCAGATTCCATTGCAGATGGTTGTGAGCCACCATGTGGTTGCTGGGAATTGAACTCAGGACCTCTAGAAGAGCAGTCAGTGCTCTTAACCTCTGAGCCATCTCCCCAGCCCCACACAGGGCACCTTTTTATGTTGTTTGCTACTGTTATGTGCCAGGCTGGGTGGCCCTTACTCATGACCCTTCACCCTGTCTGCCTTGTTCCCTTTCAGTACCCATGAGGCCTGTTCAGGCCCAATTAATCATGACTGAGACAGCGGGTTCCACAAGAGGAAATTATAACCTCCCCTTGTCACCCGAACATTTTCAGGTTTAACCGTATACAAAAATGGCATCCCAAAGTATAAACAAGACCCAAAAGAGGTGTCTCGATGCTCTGTGTAGCTGGCTAAAAAATGCACATCCATAAATAGACCACCTTAGGTCGGTACAGAAGCCCAGACATAGCTGAGTTGAGTTTTCGGCTCCCCCATTCACTTAACAGTCCTCCCACATGTCCTTAACAGTCACTGTCCCCTGTCTGTCTCAGGACTCTGAGATACACACATTGGAGCCTTGACTCATTGTACTTAAAGATTGTTTGAATTCTCTTTCATCAACCTCGATAGTCAGTGATGCCCCAGAGAGCAGGACTACCTATTTGGCAAGACCCACAGCAACGCTTCAGAAAGGAGACAAGGGACAGTGAGAACGTAACTGAATGGTCAGGAGGAGGCTATAAAACTCAGCTGGCTATTGCTTGAAGCAGCGAGAAAAGACGTGTAAGTCCAAAGAGGCACACAGGACTGTCCCATGCCACACCCTCCCCAAGCCAGAATCTAGCCTGGACCCCAGCCTCTCTATTTCCTCCTGGCTCTGACACAGCAATCTCCCCCCAAGAGCTCTACTCAAGCAGGTCACCTCTAACACAGCACAGAGGAGAGGGTCCCAAAGGGCCTGGGCTGAAGGAAAAGAGGAAAGAAGCTGTGCCGAAGACAGCTCCAAAATGTCTGCATGTGGTTCCAGGCTGTGCAGTTTTAGGAAATGTATCACCTAGAGGAACCATCTCTCGGCTGTCCCATTACCGGGGGAGCACTGTGGCATTTGTCAACAATTGGCTGACTCTATTCCATCATGGCTACCTGAGAATTCTGTCCACTGTCCCTAGGTCCTTCCTCTTTCCCTGGAAGGACTCCATGTCTATCTTCCTCAGGTTCAGCCTGAAGTCTGTATTAGTGCAAACTGCTCCTTTTGACTCCTCACTCGCCTTTTAGCTCCCAGAGGCTAAGAGATGGTTGAGGTGCAGACTTCCTCCCCAAGACTAGGAGTCCAGACTTTGACTCTGGGGAGTTTGGGACACAAACTCCTACTTAGAGAAGCCACAGGAATGTTGCCAGCTGTCAGCAGGGCCCTGGAGCAAACTCAGAGCAGACTTGGGATGAGGGGCCCAGGCTGCCTCAGGATCTAAAATGCCTGCCTTTCAGATGCTCATTACTCTGAGCTCTGCTTAGGATTCAACAGGTCAGACACAAGCTGGCAATGGAGTTCAGAGAGGGGTAGAGGTCTGCCTGAGGCACCACAGCAAGTAAAGGAGGGGACAAAGGGATGAGCTGAAGAACCAAGCGGCTGGGTAGGATGGAGTCTCCAGAATTTTGTCACCCCGCTGGGGTGTCACCCTGGCTGCTAAGGCCTCCCCAACCTGGAGTGCAGTGCCTCTGCTTTGAGAACTGGCTGCAAAAAGGTTTCTACTTCGCCTCTGGAACTTCTGCTTTCCTTTCTTCTGGTTCATGCTCCTAATCTTGTTACTTGGATGACTGAGGCAAAAGACCCTCTGTGAGTTTGAGGCTAGCCTGCTCTACATAGTGAGTTCCAAGTCAGCATGGGTTAGAATGAGATCCTGTCTCAGTCAAGGCTGAGCCCAGTCCCCCTCCTCCCCCCCGCCCCCGGCAGTGGCCCGGAAGAAGGTAAAAGGAAAGTTGAAAATACTAAACTGTCCTAATCCACCCTTGGCCTTTGGTGGAGTAAAGCCCTAGACCAAGAGGAGCCAAGTGGATGTGTCCAGCTGGCACAGAGTCTCCACTGCGGCCTGAAGAGCTTGGCCAGCTCTTCCCCAGCCTCCAGAGTAGCAGCAGGCCACAGACCGGGCACCTGGGCAGTTCTGTTATGTTTCCCAGGTGTTTCCTGAGTCCAGCGCATCCCAGTTAAGTACTATCCGTAGAATGTGGACTGGGTTCAGACGGTAGGTATATCGGGCTATGGGTTGCAATCCATGAACCTTTTTATTTTTTTCATTCCGTGTTTAAGATTTTCATTTTTAGCCAGCCGCAGTGTGCACACCTTTAATTCCTATACTCAGGAGACAGAGGCAGGCAGACATCTGTGAGTTAAAGGTCAGCCTGGTCTACAAAGCGAATTCCAAGTGCCTTTGAAGGAGGGACCTTAGTGGTGAGACCGAGGACCTAGAAAAACCAAAGAAGAAATTATAATTTTTATTTTTGTGTATGAGTGTTTTGCCTACACGGATGCCTGTGCATGTGTGTGCCTGGTCTCTGTGGATGCCAGAAGAGGGCGTCAAAACCCTGGGACTGAAGTTACAGTTGTCTCTCTGGAGAGGCTGGGAATTAAGCCTGGGCTCTACGAGGGAGCAGCTAGTGTTCTTAACTGAAGAGCCATCTCTCCAGCCCCTTTGCTTCTGCAGCTCTGGCTGGCCTGGATCTCTCTCTGTAGGCTACCCTCAAACTCAGAGCTCTGCCTGCCTCTGCCTCCCCCAGCGCTGGGACTGAAGGTGTACAGCGCAACCGCTGGCAGCTTGCAGGAATCTGAACAATGCAGGACTTGTACTAGCCACCCAGGCTCTCTCCACTCAATCCCTGAGTGGAGGGATCTAAACTGCATCTAATATGCTCTCTTAGGTTCTCGGTCTCACCAAGGTCCCTCCTTCACAGGCACTTGGCAGGCCAGACCACAGACCACCTAGATTTCTCCAGCAGGCAGTGGTGCAACTTATGGTACAAATAAACAACTTGGTGGATGAAGTAAAGACGATAAAGCTGAAGTGTCACCAGAGCCAGGGCCCTCATCTCCCATGTATGGAATTCCCTACATACTTGAGCCCAGCGTTCGATGGACACAGGTTTCTCTCACTGATGTGACATTTGTGACCCTGACTGTATGCTGTAGAGGGGTGGTGACCCCAATCTCACACAAAGCTCCACCCTTGCTGTTCTACCCGGACAGGTTTTGTCTGGCTCACACAGTGGTCTGCATCTTCCCTTAGCTAGAAGTCAAGATAGTCCCCCGACTCCCCAGGAGAAGCCGGGCTCGGTCACCCCAGCACTCAGGGAGGGCAGAGGCAGGTGGATCTCTGGGAGTTCAAGGCCAGCCTGGTCTACAAAGGGAGTCCAGGACAGCTAAGGCTACACAGAGAAACCCTGTCTTGAAAAATCATACACACACACAAAGATTTCCCAGGAGGGACTGGAGAAATGGCTCATCAGCTAAGAACACTGACCAGAGGACCCAGGTTCTAGTCCCAGCACACAGCACGCAAATGACAGATAACAACTGTCTGCAAGTCATATTCCAGGGACTATGATGTCTCTTTCTGGCCTCTGTGGGCACCAAGAACACAAGGTATATACGTGCAGACACAACACTCACATACATTTAAAAAAAAAAAAAAAAAGACTGTCTCTGACATGAACTCGGTTGCCTGCTGTGTTTGGCCACTTCCCTGTGGCCAGGCGACCTTGCCAGCCCACAGGGAAAGAGGATCCAGTAAATCTCTGATGAGACTTGATAGGCTAGGGTAGGCGGGGACGGGGGGGAGGGCTCCCCCTTTCAGTGGACTGGGGGAGGAGGATGGTGGAGAAGAGGGAGGGAGAAAGGGTAGGACCGAAAGATGAGGGAGGGGATTACAATCGGGATATAAGGTGAATAAATTATTAAAAAAATAAAACAAAATATTAAATAAGACTTCCCAGGAGATTCTAGGTTTTGTCTATTTGACAGTTAAAACTAACCAGCTAATATGAGCATGGGACCCAGGCAGCAAGACTCCTGTTGAGGTTGAAGAAAGCTCTGAAGCGGTGGCTCTCAGCCTTCCCACTACTGTGACCCTTTAATACAGTTCCTCATGTTGTGGTGACCTCAACCAAAAACTTATTTTCATAGGTACTTCATATCTATAATTTTCCTACTGTTATGAATCCACCATGTAAATATCTGATATGTGACCCGTGTGGCTTGAGACCCACAGGTAGGGAACTAAGGAGTCTGTAGACAGGCTGGGTGGCAGCGCACGCCTGTGATCCCAGCACTGGGGAGGCAGAGGCAGGTCAATCTCTGAGTTCAAGGCTAGCCTGGTCTACAGAGTGAGTTCCAGGACAGCCAGGGCAACACAGAGAAACCCTGTATTGGGAAAACAAACAAACAAATAAAAACAAATCAACAACAAAGAGCCTGTAGAAGAGCCCAAGAGCCATACAGCCAAAGAGCCATAGCCTCTGGTACTAATTTGGAGGGACAAAGCTTTATCTTCCAGTAGCAAGATCTTCCCATAAGGCATTGGCACTGGTCTAAGAAGCTGAGGTCTGGCACTATGTTAGGGCAAAGGTCACACTAAAGCCAGGGTGTGTGTGTGGGGGGAGTATTCTGTGACTATGTCTCCTGCAGCTTCTGTGACGAGACAAGAGACTAGCCATACCTGTTGTTCACATACTCCCCTTTGCCCCCTGCAATGCCAGTCAAGCTTACAGCAACCTCACAAAAACCATTCCCATTGATCTATTACAGTTTCTACACGTGGGACAGGAAGAACGATGCCTTCCAAATCCATGTGTGAAAGTGTTCATGTGTAAGGGTGAACAGGCATGCATGTATGCATTTGCTTCGTGTGGAACCCAGACCAACACCAGGTATCTTCTTCAATTGCTCTCCAAAGTGTTTATTTTTGAGGCAGTCTTGCTATGTAGCCCCTGGCTTGTCTGGAACTCATTAGAGACCAGGCTGGCCTTGAACTCAGAGATCCACCCATTTCTGCCATGTGTCCAGGCTACATGGGTGCTGGGGATCTGAACTCAGGTGTTTGCCTCACAAGCACCTTACCAGCCAAGGCAGCTCCCCAGGCCCTATCACCTCTCAATCTACAAGCAAGGTAACAAGACCAAGCTAGGGGTGGTGAAGCAAATTTGGAACCCTGGTACTTTGAAGGCAGAAGCAGGAAGGACTGTGAGTTCCAGGACAACGTAGGCTACACAGTGAGTTTCAGAACAGGCTGCACTATACTCTAAGAACCCATGTTAAAAAATAAAAATATAATTAATCCCAGCACTTGGGGGATGGAGGCAGGAGGATCTCTAAGTTTGAGGCCTGCCTGGTCTAGCGAGTGAGTTCCGGGACAGCCAGGGCTACACAGAGAAACCCTGCCTTGGAAGAACAAACTCCTCTGCAGTGCTGGGCTGGAGGGGGAAGACAATGCTAGTCAGGAAGAAAATGGAGATGTGGTTCACCAGAACATCACTGAGGGCTTCTGATACCTAGTCCTGTCCTCTTTGACTTACATGTGTTCCTCAAGCCTGCCCAGACTGGCTCCACCTCAGTGCTGATTCCTGAGGGCTACCAGCGAGCGGGGAGGGGCAAGATTAGAGAGAAACGTGGCAGGATTAGGACTGACCTGGATTAGGACAAACATAACCTCTGTTTGGAAGCCCGTGTCATCTTTGCTCACAGCCACCTCCGTGCAAACACGGCACCTGTGAATCCAGCTCACCAAAGTTTCAACCTACAGCCCTTTCCCAGTCACTACATCCACTGATTGCCACCAAATGGCTCTGGCCTTTACTTTCTTAAATCTGCAACAGCGCTAAAGTCCCTTCTATACGGTGCCCACCCCCTCCTCTTCCCCTCTGCAGTCTCCGGGGGGCGGGGGGGGGGGGGGGGGGGGGGGGAAGGCCGGCAGACCTGAGGTTAACAGCCTTTTAACTGGACATTTAACTACCACACCCAGGGGCCTAACCCAGGGCCAGATGGGTGGGGCCAAGTCAGCCAGGCAGCCTGCTGCTCTCTGACCCTTCTCTCCATGGGGTCTCACACCTAGAGCCTTACACATGCGGGCGCGCACACACACCCACACCCACACCCACACCCACCCGCAGACTTCAGTCTGTCTAGGGCCCTTGCTGGGCTCCACCTGCACAAAAGCACTCTTGTATTCCCTGGACCCAGACCTGCCTGTTTTCCCAGCCTCTGGCAGGCTCCTCAATCCCTAGGCCTCTCCCCCTTTAACCCTCTTCAACCCTCCTAAGAGCTGTTGATCCAGATTGCCCGTTGAAGACATTTCTCTCCTGTAGCCTTGGATCCCTCAAGTGTGGGGAAAACCAGATGGATTATTTCATGTAAGATACCCAGTGCTCTGCCAAAGGAAAGAATGGCTCTTAAGTACACTGTTCTGAGGCCTGTAGTTGTCTAGGGCCTTCTTGCTGCTCCCTGTAATGACAATGTCTAACAATAGTCTAGAAGGCCAGAGATTAAGATAGACTTTGGCTACCAAAGATCAAAAATAGAACAGAACTCTTCTCCCTTGCAGTTGGGTTAGTTTGGAAGAAGCCAGAAAGTGAAGGGAAGCACCTACACTGGGTAGAAGGCCTTGGGTTCCATCTGGCTGCCCCAACAAGCCAGATTCTGCCACCCATCTTCCATAAGCTAATTCAAAGAGCTGAAAATGGTGAAAGGCACAGTGGCCACACAGTGAAGAGGGACATCTTCAGATGTCCTAACATGAGCTTTAAGCTTAAGTAGAAAGCAAGATATATACATAACTAAGCAGTCCCAATCCAGGGGTGGTCCTGCTGTCAACGACCCATCACTGGCTGACCCCGTCTTTAGGTGACTCGGAAAGCTCTAATTTCTTGGGGTGCATTGTTAAATAGTCCCATAATCAAAGTGGGACAGGTGTCTTTTTAAATATCTCCTCACACCAGGCTGGTTATACTAGCACCGCCAAGAGGTCTCACAGCAATCCTCCAATGACCCCGCCATCACTACAAGGCTGGCAGGTGGGTAGAAATGGTACCCTTCCAGGCTCATGCTACCCTGGGAGCCAAGCAGTCCGCGGTTATGTTCTCAAATACGCGCCCGTATCAGAAACTTGGAGCCTCCACCTCCAGTTTTGTATAGCTGGTGGGATGAGGCCTGAGACTGCAAGCCTAACAAACTCCCAGTGTTGCTGATGTTCCCAGACTCAGCTAGAAGCTGCCTTCCAGGCAGGATGAGACCCATTCACTGACGCTGAATGGCAGAATGATCTCCTCAACTTCAAACCAGTCAACTCAGGGATCCCAAACTCAGTCCTCTTATTGTCTTGCCATCTTTCCTAAGTATTTACCTCACTCCTGTGTCAGACGCTTTCCCACCTTTTATCTAACTTACTTCCACGGTGCAAGACCTAACTTTTAAAGACCGAGTGATTCTGCCCAAAGAGCTGAAAGAAATGGAGGAGGAAGAGGGAGAGAAAGAGGAGATGCTTAGACTAGCAGGACGCAGTAAGGGAGGGAGTCTCAGAAAGACAGTCATGAAGGGTGGTCAACTTAGCCCTCTTTACACAGTTCTTTTGTAGTGCTTGGAGCTAGAAGCAAGCACAGGGCTTCCTTCTGAGAAGGCAACTGTAGAACTATTATCTAAACCAAGAACACGATGCTCTTACCGGCAAACCTGCCCCTCCCAGACTAGAGTGAAGGAAAGACAGCCAGTGTGCCTGGGGCAGCCACAGCAGTGGGGTGCATGCAGCTTCAGAGCACAACTCCTTCCCCTAAGGTGCCCATATTGTCTCTTCCTGCCCAGGCTCTCCTGGGATTGCGATTCCATAACCTACGACACCTTCGTACACTATGCTATTCACTGCTCTATCTCCACTACCCAGGTCTAGTTTTAAGCACATCAGAGATACAAAAAGCACTACATGAGTACCCTTTCCCTGTGCCTGAAGGACCTGTGGGGACCCTACCAGCTACCAAGATTTCCATGGCTAGCCCACTGATGAGGAGAGGGGGTCTTGTGTGAGGCTGGAGAATCTGAATGAATTCAAGAGGCTGGGAATTAACTCCTTCAAAATATTCATTCATTCATTCATTCGTGTGTGGGTAACGGGTGGTACCAAGGCAGGTACGTGGAGGTCAGAGGACAATCTGTAGGAGTCAGTTTTCTGGAGTCCCAGGACTTAAACTTAGGTCACCAGGCTTGGCAGCAAGTCCCTTTACGTGTTAAGCCATCTCATCACCCTAAAATCAATTTGCTATAATTTACTTGAACTGTATGCTCTGTCCTACACCCAATGTTGCAAAAGGCCACAACAGTCTAGATAAGTTTAATTATAAATTAATATTCTTTGGCAGAGTCCAACCATGAACATGTGTCCTCGGACAGTCATGAATGCAGCCCATAGCATGTCTGCAGACGACAGTTGAATCTCCATGTTGAAGGGACAGATGCACTGGACTGAGTAAATCAACATTGTGGCAACCAGGGACTAAAGCCTGTAGAAACTCACCCGATGTCAGAGAACCCCACACAGTGACCTCACTGGCTCCCTCAAAGAGAAGAAGAGGTCAGTGTGTATTTTCTGGGGCTGCTCCAGGCAGTGCAAAGATGTTGTGCTTTGCACTGGTAGGACCCAAACTGAATCACAGCAAGAAGGGAGGGTGCCCTTCAGGATAAAGGGAGAAAAGGCAGACCACAAAGTAAGCCCTGACACCCACTGATAAGAACATGGGGCAGGAAGTGAGGGAAGGCCTAAAGACACAACATCTTTTCCCAAACTGAGTCAAAAAATGAAAACCTGCAGGACCACCAGACAAAGGCTCAACATGGCTCTGCTTCACGCACTCCACATGCCCGTGGACACCATCCTATCGTCACTGAGCCTGACCTGCACTCTGCTTCCCTACCTGGGGTAAGGCTAGAGCTGCACTTGCCTGGCAGATGTGAGGTCCTGGCTCCGGCCCTGGCATTTGGGTGGGGGAGGGGTACACACAAACTACATATTTCAAGAAAGAAAATAGTTATTGTTGTTGTTGTTGTTTAGACAGGGTTTCTCTGAGTAGCCCTGGCTGTACTGGAGCTCACTTGATAGACCAGGTTGGCCTCGAACTCACAGATATCCATCTACCTCTGCTGAGATTAAAGGCGTGTGCCACCACTGCCCAGCTGAAAAGAGTTGTTTTAAAACCTGGGGTCACCAAAGCTTCAAGAGCTTTTTCTTCAGAACACCATGTGACAAGGCTTTTGGCTTGGAAGGCTCTGCCTTCCTTTAAGATCACTTGATACTGTGGAAAGTGGGGCAGGACTACAAAACACACAATCCTAGAGAATGTGTCCTCAGTGGCACTTTTTACATGTACAAAACACCAGTCATGAACTGCTTCAGAGCTCTCTGCCCTTCCGACTCCCCGCCCCTGCGCTGAACTCCACATGTTTCAATAGTTCTGGCTGGCCCTCCTGCCACATGTCAGTAACATTCCAAGCTGGCTGCCACATGTCCAGACCCTGGCCTCCAACCCTTCCCTGCAGAGTACTCTGCTCTTCCAAGGGTAGAGTGGGCCACATGGCTCCCATCTCAGCTCCATCTCCAGCAGATCACACTTTTCAGAAAATTGGAGAAAAAACAAAACAAAACAAAACACAAAAACAACTACAAAAAAACCTCCCAAAAGAAGGTTCATAGCTAAAACACCGATGTTCCTTGAGAGGTTTTCTTTTTTAATAGCACTGGGCGAATCTACCTGAGTTAGAAGAGAGAACATGTTCACAGACACACACCAGCACATACTCAGCATACTTCAAATGCCTGGGAGAGGGTGTTTTCTCCGCAAAGATCTAACAGGGAAAAGCTCATGTGCTGATCAAGTTTAATGAGAAATGTAGTCCACTCTGTGAGCACAAAGACTGCAGGCACGAGCCGCCCACCCCGCTTCTATCTACCTCCAGAAGCAGTTTCAATAGTCACTACATTCAGAGAAGCCAGGAGGACTGCATGGACAGATGAACCTTTATTTAAAAAAATAGCACTTCAAATAAATTAAAAGGGACAACCGTCAAGTGTTCAAATTGTGAAGAAATATCTGAAAACCTAGAGAGACTCCAAGCTGCAGTCTTTTAACCTCATTCTTTGTCTGATGGCAAAACCCACGCACCTCAGAACCCCCACTCCACTCCTCCCTCTGAGGTGAGGGAGGCAACTGCAAGTGGGAGACTGGATGGAGGAGAGAGCTGCATCTGACCGGAATGAACATTGCCACGTACTTGCTAATACGGGTTTCACTTTATGACCAAATGTATTCTTTCAAAAATAAAAAAGGGGCGAGGGAAGCTGCATGTTTTAGAAACTGAGATTATTCAGGGCTAGCACACTAACTCTAGTGCCTTTAATGGCAGTAGCAACTTTTTCCTCCGAAGTCAAACGCCATCCCCAGCTGAGCCTTGTGCTACGAGCTTTTCAGGAGATGTTACCTAAACTTTATTAAAAGAAAAGAGCAAGTTTAAATATAGACACTGGACTAGCCCAGTCTGTATTTTCAAGTCCACATTCTTCATCTGAAGCTCTGCATCAGGGAACCCCCTGAGTCTGCATGTTCAAGTTCACAGTACATGGAACAGTTTTTTCTTTTTAATTTTTTTCCTCACTCAGAGCAGCCACCCACAGTGACCGTTGACGCCAGAACCTTGGGCGGGGCCTTTTCTTACACGGCCTGGCCAGAGCTGCCCAAGGCTTCTCCTCAATGAGAATCGATGCTGTCATGCTCTATGGATGGGAAAAAGCAAGAAAATAAAAGCACCTGGTACAGGTTTCATGAGATCCATTTGGATTCACTATGTTCCAAACCCACTGCTGAATGCCATGTGTCCACTCTGTGTGCTGAACAGTTTGTGGCCTTGGGAGTTGGTCTCAGTTTGAAGAACTGTTATTGGGTGCCCCAGAGGTTGATGCAATGGCAGCGCCTGCAGGGCTACTTGTAGAGACTGACTTTCGGATGTGAGGCAACAAGTAAGGGTCACAGGCCAACTGCTGCACGTCAATGCGGTCCTCCTTTCGATAGGCCAAGCATCGCCGGATAAACGCCTGTGAAGGAAGTTTCATACAAAAGACTGAAGGAGATAATCTGGTACACCAGTGGGAACCTTAGGAACCAAAACCACTGCTAGAACAGCTTCTCAGGAAAAGGTTTTACAGCCTTTCCCAAAATGTACCAGGCAGGCCAGAGACGACAAGGGCCAGCACCAGCACAAGGTTTACAGACATGACTTGACCTCAACCGCACTACCAACATGGAAGCTCTCTTTCCACCAAGACAGAAGGCAGTGTAGTCTTATTTATGCAATTCTTATCATAAAGACTTTCAAGTCTTTTCCATCTTCCTGGTTTTGAACAGAGTTCAATTTATTCAAATTTCATAACACAATTTATTTAAATTAATCAACTGTTTTTCTTCAAACAGGTTCTCATGTATCCCAGGCTGGTCTCAAATTCAGTATGTAGCCAAGGATGCCCTTGAAATTCTGATATTCCTCCTCCACCTCTGGAGTGCAGGCATTACACACGTACCCAGCCACATTTGGTTTCTGCAGTAAAGGGATGGAACATGGGGCTTTGTGCGTGCTAGGCGAGCACTCTACCAACCGAGTTAACCTAAGCCCCAAGAGGCCAGGCTTTAAGTCTAGACAACCATATCCATCAAGGTCTGTATTTCATAGTAAACTAATGATGATGTGTGGCAGGCTCACAGATGACAATAAACATCCCATCCTGATGAGGAGGTGTTGAGAGGGGAGTGGTGGAACACAGAAAGATCATATATGGGAACTGGTTCTTCATGCTCTATTTTGTTACAAACCTAAGACTGCTTAAAAAAGTAAAATCTGGTTGTGGATGGAACTAGAGATAGAGTGTCTGCCTAGCAAGCAAATGGCCTGGAGTTCAGACTTCATAAACAAATAGAACAGATTTACAAAAAAAACCTAAAACATGCAACACACAATTTGACTTTTTTATATTTTTTCCAATGTTTAATTAACAAAATATAAAAATATAAGGGTAATTCTGGCTTTTCAAAATTGAAGACACAGGTCCTTGCTTGACTAAATTAGTTGGAAGCTAAGAGACATATTCATAGAAATGAACATGGAGGTCCTGGCTTTGAAAATGAGCCTTTCCGAGCCAGGCGCTGTGTACTGAGTGCTGTAATCCCAGCACTCAGGGAGGCAGAGGCAGGTGGATCTCTTTGTTTTCAAGGCCAGCCTGGTCTACAAAGCAAGTCCAGGACAGCCAAGGAGCCTTTCCTTCGAAACACCAAAGGGGGCGGGGGGAGCATAGGGGAGAAAGAAAGAAGGCCTTTCCTAGTGAAATACATAAAACTGGAGTTTTAACAGGTTCTCATAAGTTGTAACATGAGTAAGTCAATGTGTTGTACTATGTCTCTACATAGCTGCCAGTGTAGGCTCTTAAAACAGAAACTAAAACACACAGTTGCCGTGATGCCACTATCTGCCTGGTTCTCGCATTTCACAAAGGCCCTACATCTCTTCGATGACATTCTTTCCTTCTCTGCAAATCTACATACGGCTCCAACTTACACATCATTCAAGATACTGATCCAGTAACATTTCATCATTTGGGACCTACCCCAACTATGCCATCAAAAATGGAGAAGGCTATTATTTTCCACCTTAGCACCCCTATACCACTTCTCCCTTGTATGTCTTAGGTCACAGACAGACCACCTCCCTGACAGGCAGGAAACTGGATCTCTTTCCTATTCCACCCACTGCCAGGTACAACTCTTCTGGAGTCTACCTGCCCTTCCCTGTCATGTGTCACAGAGCCTTTGTGAATTACAATCTGCTTGTGAATATTCCTTTTAATAAACCTGGAGATGAGCTGGACAGACTAAACAATACTCTAACCCACTGTTCTTAAGAAAAGAAATTTGTCCTTATCCTGATACTTAATAATGGCTGAATTTCATATTAAAAAATTCAATTACCACCACCCAAAGAAATGACACAGGAAGCAGCCATTTCTGCTGCCAATGAATCAAACTTAAACTTACCTTTGCTTCAGGTGTTACTACTGGCTTTGGCGGGAACTGTACTTCAGTAGCTTTAAGGATAGTATTTTCTTGTAGAATATCTTGCTGGGACTGGTTATGGCCAAAAGGCTGTCATATAAAAACAGAATAAACTAAGGTTGGCCTCTGGTTACACAGTTCAGTACCAGAGAAGGGTCTCCAGAGAAGGGTCTCCATACTCTGGGGATGCTTTCCTTTAACTCTCATCTTTGACCCTAATCAGGAGGGCCTACAGCTTAAAGGCCAATTCAAGGTTGAACAGAGAACTAGGCAGTTTCTCCTATATCTAGCTTTGCTCACAACAAAGTAAAGATTCAGAATACAAACCAACAGTCTTGAGCTCTGAGTCACACCTTTAATGACCTTTGGTATCTATGTGCCAATAGCCAACCCAGATGTACACAAAAAAGGAAAAAATAAATTAGTCAGGGGTTTTGGGGGGCTAAAGAGATGGCTCAGAAACAGAGCACGGGCAGTCTTTGCAGAGGCAGACTAGGGCTTGGTTCCCAGAACCCACATGGTGGTTCATAACCATCTATAACTCCTGCTTCAGGGGACCTAGCACACTCTTCTGAACCCAGTAGGTATCAGGCACGCACATGCAGGAAAAATACTCATATACATAAAATAAATAAGTCTATTAAAAAAAGTTAAAAGGAGAATTATTTTTTTCCTCACACTGAGTATGAAGAATGGGAATGGTGACTCCCAACTGTAATCTCAGCACTTAGGAAGCTGATGCAGGAGAACCACTGTGATTTCAACGCCAGCAAGAGCAACATAGTGTGCTCTAGGCCAGTCTGGACCGCATAACAAGATCCTACCTCAAGAAACAAAACCTAATAAACAAACAAACTGACCAACCACAACAACAACGTGCTGGGACCACTGAGAGGCTTTAACTATGCATCAAGTTTCCTAAAAACAAATTTTAAAACAGGCTAAAGGTTACCGAAATGCCTACAGTGTTCCTACAGAGACCTAAAATAAAATAATTCCATATAACGTCTATCAGCACTATTAGTAACAAAGCCACAATATTAGCAGTACACAGAAGAACTAAGCTCTACTATTTCTCTGTAGTTTGTCTTGGAGAGGCTGGATCAAGACCAAGATGTCAAAGAGGAAAGTATTGTTCACATTCAGAGTTTGCACTAGGAATTTAAGAAATACATTAAGAGTCCATAGGACCTGCTAAACTCCCATCTAATTTAGGCCTAAGTTCAGCCTAACTGAACATTAAAACATACATACTCAAGGCAGAAGAAGGGATATGAACATACAACTGGACCCTAACATGTGTATATATACATATGTGAGTGTATAAAAAATATGCTCACAAAGAAAAAACACCATTATTGTCTGTTCTACTGCTATAACACCTCCATCAGAAACAGACAAGAAAAACTGTGTGGGTGTGTGTGTGGAAATGGAACTTAGGACTTTGTACATGTTAGCTGAGTACTGTACCATTCAATTACATCCCCTTAGTTTTCTACAATTATTATTTTTTTGTGGTGGTGGTTGGGGGAGTGGGGTTGAAACAAATTTTCTCTGTGTAGTCCTGGCTATCCTAGAACTTGCTTTGTACACCAGACTGGCCTGAACTCTAAGATCCGCCTGCCTCTGGCCCTCAAAATACTGGGATTATAGGTATGACCTGCCTATAACACCTGGCCAAGGGATATTTTCTGATGCCACCTTCTCAGTGTACACACACAGAGGTGGGAGCTGGAGCTCTCAGCAGTGAAGAGCTCTCACCTCTCTTTTAGAGAACCCCAGTGTAGTTCCCAACACCCACGTCAATCAACTTACAAGTGCCTATAACACTAGCACCAGGATATCCATGAAGGTTAGTTCTGTCCACTTAGCACAAGCTAGAGTCATCTAGGAACCTTCACTGAACGCCTCCATCAGACTGCCTGTGTAGGCAAGTCAATACAGCATTCTCCTGATTCAAGACTCATGTGGAAGGGCCAATCCACTGTTGGTCGTGTCACCCAGGACAGGTGGTTCTGGCTGATATAAGCAAGCACGCTGAGGAAGCCACAAAGAGCAAGCCAGTAAGCAGCATTCCTCCATGGTTCCTGCCCTGATTTTTCTCAATAACAGACTGTGGTCCAGATATATAAGCCAAATAACAGCTCCCAAGTTGATAATGATTATTTGGTCACGTTTATCACAGCAAGAGAAAGCAAACAAGGACAATACCGGACACCCTCTTCCAGCTTCCATGGGCACACACACACTCATGTACTCACACAAACATAAAATAAATAATAAAGAAAACCTCTGACAGGTATGCCCCAGCGCTCATGAGGCAGAGGTAGGACAATCTGTGAATTTGAGGTCAGTTTGATCTAAACATAGATCTAAACTAGCCAGAGCTACATAGTGAGAACTGGTCTCAAGAAAACAAAATAAACAAACAACACAGTATGAGGGAAAATGGTTCAGTGGATAAAGTGCTTGCTGATTACACAAACCTGAGTTGGATCCCCAGCACACACATAAAAAAGCCAGATGCAGTGGCAGGTGCCTGTAACCCCAGCACAGGGAGACTGAGGCAGCAGGGACTTGCTGGCCAGCTAGTCTAGCTCAGTCGAGGTCAATGAGACCTTGTCTCAAAAAATTAGATGGAGAACAATTAAAGATGAACCTGAAGTCAACTTCTAGCCATCACAAGCACACACAAGCACACGGTATGTTTTTATTGACAACAGCTTTACCTAATGAGGTGGTTAAAATAAAATCTAGGGATACTTCAGTAAGTTTCAGATCCTATTAAAACGCTTGGGAAAATTTTTTGGGCAGGCTGTTCATGTTACTAAATGATTTCAAAACAGGTGTTACATATTCCCAGCATTCAAGACGCTGAAGCAGGGGGATTGCCTTGAGTCTAGGTCAGCCTGGGCTGTATAGTGGCAGACAAACCATAGCTACAAAGCAAGACCTTAAAACAAAACAAAACAACAACCCCCCCCCAAAAAAAAACAACAACAAAAAATCAAACCAAACCACCCTATTTTACATGAGTTCATATCAAAATCAAAACATGTTTGATGTTTCAGAATAGCAACAAGCATGTCCCTAGTGGCTGGGGAGAACTCAGGAGGTGCTCTCCGGCTTGGAGTTTGTACTTATACACCAAACAGTTACTGACAGGTCTGCATTCCCTTTAAACCACTACTTTCAGGATTCCAATGATTAACTGCAAAGAAGAATTAACACTGAGGTGGTGACGTGGCCCCAGGCTGCTGCACTGCCTTCTTCCTCACCTTCCTCCCATAAAGACACTGGTAGAAGATCACACCCACTGACCAGACATCGACTTTATTTGAGATCTTTGGTGGCTCTTTCCCAACCACAAAACACTCTGGTGGTAAATACCTAGGAGAAAACAGAAATAAAAACATTCAGAAAAATAAATATACACATCTAAGTCATAAAAAGGCAAATAAGGGCCTTATTAAAAATAGAACACTGAGCATGTGGGAGGCAGAGGCAGGTAGATCTCTGTGAGTAGTGACTATCAGAACTGCCAGGCCTAAGGAGAGAGACCTTGCCTCTCAATAAACAAACAAACATTTTATATGAAACACACACACACACACACACACACACACACACACACACACACACCCCAAACACTCGAGTTTCAACCATCAGCTTAAATATAAATACTGTAGGGCTGGAGAGATGGTCAGCAGTTAAGTGCACCAGCTGCTCTTTCCAGAGGACCTGAGTTCAATTCCCAGCGCCCACATGGTGGCTCACAACCATCTAAATGTGATCTGCTGCCCTCTTCTGCCGTGCAGGTGTACATGCAGATAGAGCACTCATAAGATAAACAAATATTTTCTTAAAAGGGATATATACAAGTAAACAACAGACAATCGAATTTACAGAGGTGGCAACATCCTCACATGGCATTAAAGTATTTTATTTCTCAACATACGGAGACGTAAATGTTCTCTCTACTTTCACTTGGCTCACTCTGCAGCCTCCTTTCCCAGAGCTATGCCTATTCCAAGTGTCATTCACAAGTTTTGTTGCAGTATTTTGTAGTGATGGTAACAACTTGGGATCACACCCAGGGTCTCATGGGTGGAAGTAAGTGTTTGTTCTACCATGGAGCCCACAATATATTTTTTTTAAACATGCAGTGACATAAAATAAAAGAAATCTCTTTATGATAGCTTCAAACAATATAGTTAGAAATAGAGGTTTCTTTCCATGCTGTGTTGTGTTTTGCCTTGTGGACACTGGAAATCCAACCCACAAACCCACTGCCATAAGCATTCATTGTAAAATAATCATCTAGTTATAAGCCATAATAATCATCCAAATGTCTATTATGAAAAACATGAAAAAAATACGGGAGTAAGCAAGTTTGACAGACATGGTTTAGAGACTTCTCTAAAATCAATTTTTAGAGTGCTGAAGACTGAATCAGAGGTTCCACTAAGCTACACTTCCAGCCCCTAAAATTAATAAATGTTTTAAAGTCCAAATGAACTCAGGACCTAGAGATCTCCGAGAGTAGATTCTGCCTATGTAAGGCAGCCTCTACCACAATAATTCCAGTATAAAATCCAGAGTGATACTGAAGTCTGAGTTACCAGAAAATGTTTTATTTTTCTACCCTCTGGGTAGACTAACACATAGTATAGCAAAAACAATACAAAGATCCTTTATCTAAATTCCTTCTCTCCCCACCAGTGGTCTCTAAAGAATGTAGGAGACAGTGGGCTACAACAAATTGTATGGTATAGAAGGTGCCTCTGAGCATTTAGGAAACCAAATAAATATGCCTGGAATCCTTGCCACAGCTCTGCTGGAAAGATGAATTTCTGCAGACTCAGACTAACAGTGTCCAGCGTAAGGAAAACCTTTTATTTGGAACCCTGCTGTGTTCCTGATAAAAATCTAAACTTAAATCCTTCGCTCATCCATCATATCTGTCAAACTTGCTTAGTCCCATATTTTTTCATGTTTTTCGTAACAGACATTTGGATGATTACTACAGCTTATAACTAGATTATTATTATACAATGAATATTTATGGCAATGGGTTTGTGGATTGGATTTCCAGTGCCCAGAAGGCAAAACAAACGATCCCCAAAACTGAAATATACAGCACTTACTATGAAAGAAAAAAGAGGGGGGAAAATGTAAGTAAAAGAAAAAAAATTATAAGAACAGCTCTTCCAAGTGACACTCAAATTTTTGGACCCTTCATCTCATAGTTGCTGGTTCTTTAATACACATCAATTTATGTATGGCTTTGGGTAAATAACAAATATAACTTTGACTCTAAAAATGGCCGCTGGAATGCATTCATAATTATTTCTGAAGAGGTGGCAGGGAAGAACAGAGGTGGTGAGCTCATCCAAAAGGCAGAGTGGTAATTTGTTGAGATTTTTAGAATGTAAAACACACTTCAACTTGACAGTACATGTCTGGTAAATCAACTTCTAAGATATAGTTTCTCCATCTATAAATGAAGAAATAAACTAGTTTTATCCACACAAATAATACTGAAAATAGCAAATATTCTAATTTCCTACCAAGAGCTTTGGAATACAGGCCTATGACACTAGCCGATGCTAAAAATCACAGCTGCATTTTCATTACAATACATGTCTTCTGTCTGCTCAAAGCATAATCCGAGCTCACTTACCTCGTTTCCTTCTTTTCTCTGTTTTAAGAGGAGGGTCTCACTTTGTAGCCTAGGCTGCTTTGGGACTCACCAAGTAACAAACACCTACTTCAATTCCCTGCCTCAGCCTTCTGAGGGCTGTTACGGAGGCATGCACCACCACGCCCACTCACTTATCTTGCACATGCACGAGTGTGCGGCGCACACGCAAGCCTGTGTGCACACCTGTGCAGATGAGAAGGGGCTGTCAGTGTCCTGCTCATCACTTACTCTTTTTTTCTTTCTTTGAGACAGTCTTGCTGTGTAGCTGGCTGTGTCTAACCTGAAACTGGCCACATAGACCAGGCTGGCACAGAACTCAGTGCTTCTGCTTTGAGGGCTGGAATTAAAGGCCGGTGTCACCATGACAGGCTCTTACTTATTCCTCTGAAACAGGATCTCTCACTGAACCTAGAGCCATATTCTAGTAATCCTCCTGTCTCTGATACCCACAGTGATGGGGGTTGCAGACATGCGTGGGCATGGTTTGTTTGTTCGTTTGGTAGGTATAAAATCCTAACTGAGAGGGCTAATGCTTGCACTTAAAGAAGTTTGATCTACTAAGCCATCTCTCTAGTCCCCCAGCTCATTTATCTTAATCAATGTAAAATTCTGGAATAGCTAAAACCCACAAACAGTTATTTAAAATGTTCTAAACCTGCCCACCCCCAGCCTGTTTTTATCTCTCTGGGTCACCATCATACAAGGATAGCATATTGAGGGTGGTGATTACAACAATGATATTAAAAAATCTTCTACCATTCATTCATTCATTCATTCATTCATTCATTTTGAGGCAAGGTCTTCCTACATAGCACTAGCTGTCCTCAAACTAACAGAGATCCATCTACCTCTGACTCCTGAGTGCTGGGATTAAATGTGTATACCACCACCAGCCAGCTCAGAAACCCTCTATCTTACTTTTCGCTATGGAAAATACTCATATATAATTAAAGCAGAAAGAACACTCAAACAACCAAGTAACCAGCACCCAGTTTCAATAGCTATCACATGGCTAATCTTTGCTCAGATACAGAACTTTCTACATCATCTAATAAGCTACTTTGGGGCAAAGCATTCTACAACTTTTCTTTTTCCTCAGTTTTAATTGCTGACTTTTAAAAATATAAATTGGCAAAAACAAACAAACAAAAACAACACCAAGTAGCAATGAGATATCATCATCATCGGTTTTTTTTTTTTTTTTTTTTTTTTTTTCCTTTTTTCCTTCTTGCTTTTTAGAGACAGGGTCTCTGGGTCTCACTGAGTAGCCTGGATAACCTGGAACTCACTATTTAAACCAGACTGAACCAGGATGCCCTTATACTCACGGATATCTATCTGCTCTGCCTCCCACTGCTGGGATTAAAGTTTGTACCACCATACCTGCACATACATACATATAGTTATTTATCTGGAGACAGGGTTTCTCTGTGTAGCCTTTGCTGTCCTAGACTCACTCTGTAGACCAGGCTGGCCTTGAACTCACAGAAATCCACCTGCCTCTCCTCCCTGAGTGGTGGGATTACAAGCAGGTGCGACTGCACCTGGCTCAATGTACCTAGCACATTTTATTATTTTTTAATGGCTACTTTTAATGAGGGTGGGTGACAGGCTGACTACACTTTCTAAAAACAACAAGCTAACAAGCACACAGCTCAAGTGTCAGTTCAATGGTACTCTTTCCCAAAAGTACCAACTCTATATACTTTTTGTGTCACTTAGTGATAGACATAACCCACAATAACCACCACAGTGAGTAAACGCTATAAATATAACTTCTATTTTAAACCTAGAATTCCAAAGGTTTAATTTAAGGGCTGACTCTTGACTATAGGTACCGTTTCTACAACATTAAGAGAAACAGAAAAGCAGCTCACTGTGTACCTAACAATCAGTAGCATCAGCTAGGAGAACAGGGCTCATTCCACATGCTCAGGACAGCATGCCGCTTTCATCTCCTTCCACACAGAGCCCCTCATTATTAGACAGAACTCTAAGCCTAGGGCCTTCTGAGGCTGGGTACAATAGCATGTTACCTCCCTCTCCTGTGCTGTGGAGGCTTCTCTAGATTAAGAATCACTTATGGCAGAATGTGGCTTTGTGTAACCTCCTCAGAAGGGATCAGATTATAAAAATCACCATCACAAAGGTGCAAGCACAGGCACAGGCATGCTTTCTGGTCCTCACTGTTAAAAGTAATAGTGAGAAGCCAATAGTAGGCAGGAGTGCATGCTCACAGAACTGTGGAGCAGGGCCAGATGGAGTAAGGTGACTGGGAACAGAGTGACAGTGCGCAGTAGGAAGAAGTAGCCTCAAAGCCTTTAGGGCACAGCAAAAACACAGATACAGTTCTACTAAACTGTGATTACTTTCTCATGTGGAGATCTTATGGGAGACTATGGATTTTTTTTTTTTATTGTTTGTTTTTGCCCCATCCTGATTTTCACAACTCCTTAATTCTTGACTTGACAGTTCATCATCCTAGAAACAAATCCCTCATCCCATTAACAAAAGGAAAGGCCTCTACTTGAACTATGAAGAACTCAGGGCCATTAAACAACTCGTACAACCAGCAAACAGACACACCCGCAAGGACCACACTACACAAGCATTCTCTCAAGGGTTTTCAAGAACAGAATCAAAATATAAGAGAAATTAATACAGAAAGCAAGCTGCCAAAAGTCGGTACTTCGGCCTTAGCAGAGTAGACAGGATTAATTGATAATCACCAAGGGTTCAGTACAGCAGAGCCATATCCCCACCAGCCAATTTGGAAGACTTCCTAGATACCTACCAATAAGTACCAGCACCTTGTGACGTTAGCTCCATGCCATCGACTGAGTTGTAGCTATCATCATCCATAATCTTGGAAAGACCAAAATCTGTAATTTTTATCTCTCCACATGCTGTACCATTTACTAAAAGGATATTACCTAAAAAGATAAAAACCTCTATGAATAAACAGAGACTTCTTTATTAAGGTACACAAGAAGGGAACAAGTGAACGCTAAGTCATTGGAATAAAATGGTCCAATGGTCTAATTCTAACTTTGGAGAATCCTCAGTGTCTGCTGGAAAACTTAACATTGCCTGTTTAATATGCCAAAACCCACTCTGAGAACTAGAAATAAAAATGACTTGCCAAAGTAAAATACCACTTGTACCATTGTTTAAAAAAAAAAAAAATTGGTGGGAAAATTTCACACGAACTTTTGGTGTGGCTTCTATGTTAGCAAGCCTAGAATAGCAACTTCAGGAAGGCGGGGGGGGGGGGGGGGGAATATAGCTTGGGAACCAAATATGGTGCCACAGCGCCACCTATAGCTCCTATAGCAGGAAAGTGTGGTGACTTCAGTGACAGAAAAAATCATCACACGGCAGCCATCTTTAAAACAAAATCACTTCACTATAAATGAGTTTGTAGTCATGTCCACAATATAAGAATAGACTATAAAGAACAGTGAGTGGTGAACTTTTATACATAGCTACCAGAAGAGCAAGGCCAAGTCAATAGCTCTGCCTAAAAGGAGTTGACGGGACTAGGTTCTCAGCGTCACATCCAGCTTCAGAGTCATCTACATGAGGCACACATCAACACAGACAAAAAGCCACTGATGAAAACAAAAGCTAAGGGATAAAAACCTCTCTGCCTTTTCCTGATGCCTACCAAGTTAAAAGATAATTTTAAAAGATGAAAAACTGCGTGGGACTTAAGGAAATGAGATATATGTGTACTTATCAGGGAGACCTCAGACAAAGGACTGGCTGCAGTGTCAAGTAATGGGAAAAACAAAACGGAACTTGCCAAACAGCTGTTTCTAAATGACATCATGAATTTCCCGGGTTCAGTACACACAGGCATTGTTTCTCCAGAGAACTTAATCCAACCCACCCACCCACCTACTACACCCAGCACCAGGCAGCCCAGGACTCCTTTCTTCCCACACCTACCCAGGCATTACAGTGACACACTGTTAGGTCTTCTTGGCTTCTTTCAAATTCTTTGACTTGATAAACTTACAAGTCACTTGAAAGAGTGAAAAGCCATTAATAATATCGCCTGAAAGTTAGCCAGCCATACCTGGTTTGAGGTCATAGTGTATGATGGGAGGTTTTATTTCATTTAAGTACTTTAAAGCATTCACAATCTGCATAATAATGGATCGAGCCTCTTTCTCCGACATTAATTTGTGCTGTTTTAGGTAGAAGTCCAGATCATTTCCTTCACAGTATTCTAATACTGTACAAAACCTGAAGACACAGAAGCCAGAATTTAACAGTGGAGTAAAAAGCAGATTAAAACTATCTAAACCATTCTCAGCAAAGACTCGGGCATTACAGCCTACTTCTTTCTTCTTTGATCCTAAAACATTCTTCTATTCAGCATCAGCTGCCAGAGGGCTTATAGGAGGTGAAGAGCTTGTTCTCTTGGAGATGAGATTCTGTAATTTCCATACTGGCGTCAATTGTGCCGAAGTTGACTATAGCACATTTTTTTTCTAAGAACACTGACAAAAACTATAATATGTGAGCTAACCATCCTCTTAACATATAGCAGGATCTTCTCTGCATACCCACACCACATGCTCATCACTACACAGTGACTAATCACACAACTGTCTTGAGAGTGTCAAGGACACTCTCAAGGAACCAAGGGCACACACTGCGAAAGAATTTAGGTTCTGCTCAGCTCTCAAGAACTGGCTATACACTATGTCTGGGGGAAAAACCATAGAAATGTGTTGTTCTATGGAATGGATTCTCTTGCTTTCATTTATGTCAATACACCACACACACCCCCTTTTAAAATTATTGCCACTGTTGGCACTACAGGCAATGTGTCTATCTTCCAAAGTGTTCAAACTGATGCACACTTCCCTTCCCTGTTCTATTTGAATATTCCTGAGAGACCAATATTATTCTAATCTTTCTAGGTGAGATTTATCAGTCAGGATTTAACCAGAACATAAAAAGCACTTGAGATCTAAAAAGATCTAAAAAGACAAACTTTCCAGTAAGGAACGCTAGTGACCAGTTACAGCAGGAAGCTCTTAGCACCCTAAAGCCAGAAGGTCAGAGGAAGAAGATGGTGATACGAGAACTCAGGTCACTAGGGAAACTAGAACTGTGTGCTTACCCATTGGCTGAACCCAGCCGCACCCCCATTGACACAGCTTACTATACCTGACACCCTAATGCTGTGGAATGAAGGGACCCTTCAAGTAACTGAACTTCAAGTAACATAGCCACAAACACACACTTGTAGAATCTCAGGACTGAACAGTAACCTGCATTTTCTATGAAGCCTGCACAGCATGTCAGTGCTCTTAGTGCATATCTGAAATGTTTACTCTCTGGGAGATACTGAAATCTGAGACAGACTCTTATTGTACTCAGTGGACTTACTCTTTGGCCCAAAAGCAAGCTAGAAATAGTTTAACTTTATATATCCAAACGACTCTCAAAAGATGTTCTAGACAACAGTCTATCTTGGTTTTGCTAAAAACCATTATATATACAACAGGAAAACAAGAATAGTATGAACTAACTTATCACATTGAAATGTGTATAGAATTCAAAAGAGAAGATAATTCAAGTCATTATCATTTATTTTCAAAATAGTTTTAGTATTTATATTTCAGAGGGGAGTCTATCTATATTCCAGAAATCTACTGAAAGCAAACAGTAACATCAGCACGTGCAGACTTGACCAGGGCTCTTACTCTTGGTGTCTACATGCATCACTTTTCCGAGCCCTACTCACAACACACATAAGTAAACTTGATGCAAGAGCTCCTTAATGAAAAGGAAAAAGTTTTGAGCACATAGGAGAAGAGACAAGTTGTATTTCCATAGGGAACAAAGAATTTTTTGGGGATCTATGTCTCCATAGAGGCTGGTTGTCAAAGAGAGCTGCTGGGCGGATAGACCAAAACCCCTGGACGTCACCTTAGGAGGCTGAGGGAGCATCTGCAGGCTAGACCTAAGGTAGCTCACGTTCTCCTAACTCAGGCCTAACTGCAACAAAGAGTCTCCACGTGCTGAAATATGCCTAAACCTTGAGTAAACCCAAATGCTCTGCAGCTTACTGACCTATATCTATTGCTACATACAGGGTTGTCAAGAGTGCTAAAGATCGCATACAAGTAATTTCGTTTTTCTGATATTCAAGACTCGGTCTACACATCAAGAAGGCTGAACCCGAAGATCCATCCCAATTCTAAAATCCTACTAGCTATGAACCTGCATTCCAACCTGCAGCACTGGGCTTTATTTGTGACACATTAACCCTCCTGTTTTAGGGTAAGAAGACACTGCTATACTTAAGGTTCCCTGGGCTCATCAGTCTCTATAGTGGGGCAGAGGTTCTCTTCAACAGTTCACACTCACTAGGGCTGCTGGTGGCATGTCAGCGCCGCTGAACCAATCCCTAAGGACTGACGGCTACATTTTCAGGAGTTCTGAGAGCTGGTTAGATAACTAGTTGCAAGACTAAGCAAAGTGTGCTAAATCCCTTCAACAGAATGGAATGTGGCTGTGAGAGGGGATGAATTACAGATACATAGGACAACAAGCATGAACCTGAATAAGCACCGTGCTAACTGAAAGAAGCCAGTTACAAGGACCACATACCCCAGGACTCCACCTGTAAAGCAACAGGGTGTCTAAAGGTGTCAGACAGTGGTGACACCTGCCTGAACAGAGGGAGAATAAAACGGAGAAGGGACAGTAAAAGGGTTCGGGTTTCTTCTGAGAATATGTGTCCTAAAATAATCTTGAACAATGGCCGTGTTTATCTATGACATACATGAAAACCCACTCAATTGTGTACTTTACATAGGTGAATCATACAATATATAAATGACAACATTTTTGTATTTATTTTTGTCTATTTTTTAAGTTAGCCCCTCAAAATTGGACCTAACAGAACTATCTACGCCATAGCTATTCGCAATCACCTTATCTCTCTCCACTTACTAGTACACAAGTGCCCTGGTCCTTTAGTCAAGGGTGGCTGGTTGACCCAAATTTGCACTGTGTATGATTATTTGCCTGTTCATAAATTTAGTTCACTTAGAGAGTACTTCCTGGGCTCAGATTTAAGCTCCATTCCATGAGTATTCAATAAGTCAAGAAAATAAGGTAAAGTAAAAATGGCGTAGAACTTACGAGTCAGTGTCCAGTGAAAAGTAATCATACAGCTTCACTATTCTGGGATGGTCCAGTTCTTTGTGAATCCGGTACTCCCTACACGCATGCCTGCACAACAGAATGAAAATGTAAGAGCATACTTGGCTTGCTTTTTAGAGCTCAACTAACTCCTCTACCATTTCCCATTTTCACACATTCATTCATTTGTTCCATTTCGATCCATCTGGTCATCTCATCTAATTACTTTCTTCATTCTATTTTCTCTAATGTTTACATCTAGCCACTGACAAAATAGTAGGTGCTCAAGTACTTCTTAAATGAATGGATGCCAATTTCTTTCAAGACCCATCTGTAGCATTAATTCCCCGTACTAACAATTACAGTCTTTGCCTCTCTTCCAGGGAATGGGGAGACGGCTTACTGGCTAAGTGCTTGTTGCTATGTAAGCACCAGGGTCAGGATATGGACCCCAGCACCTTTGTAAATGCTGAGTGGGCGAGGCAGGCCGTCTGCATACCAGCTTCAGAAGATGAACATAGAGCTAGAACCCCCAGAGCAAGATAGCTACAATAGCCAGATCACAAGCTCTGGGTTTGACTGAGACCCTATCTCATAAAATAAAGTGAAAGAGTAATGGAGGATGATTATTGACATCAGCTTAAGACCTCAACATGCTCACGCAGTCACACACACACACACACACACACACACACACACACACACACCACTACCACCACAACCACCAAGGTACTTCTTACCTGTATTCTGGGGTGCAGTCATTTTATTTTTGGTTTTAAGTTTTACTAATGTATTGTACTAGACATATAAAGACTTTCCAGTATTTTATACAGTATTTATGTTGAAGCATATGATATCATTTTACATATGCTATCTGAAATTTCTGTTATCTGTGGAAGCCCTTGAACAAATCCTCTGCACATATTCATAATGACCATAATACTAATTTTGGTTTTCTGAGACAAGGTTTCACTATGGCCCTCACTGGCCTGAAACTCATTATATAGACCAGAATGACCTCAACCTGTGGCAATCCTCCTGCCTCTGTCTACTAAGTGTTGCAATTATAAGCATGCACCACCACAAATGGCTTCACTTAAAAATGAAACAAAACAAAAACCAAAAATGTTTTTGAGGCCACAAGATGCTCTGCAGGTAAGGTTCTTGCTGCCAAACCTGATAACCTGAATTCCTATCCTGAGACCCACACAGTGGACAGAGAGAACCGACTCCCACGAGTTGTTCTTTGACTTGTACCTTTTTAGTTTAAAATAATAAACCTATGAGCAAACTGTATTATATATAATATGGAAGATATGTATCAGCCACATAACAATTTTGGAAAGAACAGGGGCCTGGGGAGCTGGCTTAGTCAACACACTACTTGCCGTGCGAGTAACAGGGGCCTGAGCTCGGAACAGGTGCATGTGGTGGCACATGGTTATGATCCTAGTGCTGGGGAAGCAGAGACAGGTGGATTCCTCGGGCTCTCTGGTTAGCCTAGCCTAACTAGTGAGTTTGAGATCAGATGAGAGACCTTATCTCAAAAAACCATGGTAATGGCTCCTAGAACATATGAGGTTGTCCTCTAGTCTTCACATGTAGGCTCACACACACGCACATACATCTATACATACAAAAACACCTGCACACGCCATATGAAGTGCACAAGCATGCACGGACAGTAACTAGAAACTGCTTAAAGTAATTTAGCACCTTGAAATGTTTTGTTTAAGGCAGAAGTCAGAAATGTCCTATAAAATAAATGGGAAAAAAAGTGATGGTTTCCAGCTGGGCAGTGGTGGTACACACCTTTAATCCCAGCACTCAGGAAGCAGAGGCAGGTGGATCTCTGTAAGTTTGAGGCCAGCCTGGCCGATAAAGGGATTCCAGAATAGCCAGGGCTCTGTTACACAGAGAAACCCTGTCTCAGACAAACAACAACAAAAGTGATGGTTTCTGAACTTGGTATGTTTCAATAAATACATACCAAGTTCAATATATGTTTCAAAAAAATACATATAAAGCCAGGAATGGTAGTGCACACCTTTAATCCCAGTGTTCAGGAAGACAGAGTCAGGTGGATCATGGTGAGTTAGGGACCAGCCTGGTCTACAAAGGACAGCCAGGGCTATTACACTGAGAAACCCTGTCTCAAAAAAAAAAAAAACAAAACAAAAACCAAAACCAACCAAACAAATAAAATAAACTGGGAAAAAAGGGAGGAACAGAAGCCTCCAAATAATTATAAAGGTTCTCACTAATGGAAACTTTGGGGTTAGTGTCAAGATGCTACTTTGGTTCCACTGTTGCTTCTAATGCTTCATTTCATCATCACTATGTCTTCCTATACAGAAATGATAGGTCCACATCTTTGGCAAAATAAAATGCTGATTAAAAAAAGAAAAAATTTACAAATCTAGAGCCTTAAAGAGATCGCTGTTCAAGTCATTTCTGGTTAAGCATACTTTAAGACTATAAATTACATGTCCTTTTAAGTAACTCTTCCACTTTGCATATTTCATAATTTCTTCATAAATGTATAGAAATCAAAGGAAATGAGTGGCAGAGAGAGTTAAGAAAAGTGTCATTCAAAGTCTTTATTATCTAAGCCAAGTGTGGTAGCACATCCCATAATAACAGCACTTAGAAGGCTGAGGTAGGAGGAATGGCATGAGTTCACGGTCAGCTGGGCTCCAGAATGAGATCCTGTATCAAACAAATTACACTGAAGTCCTAACCAACTACAGCAGCACCTACAACAGCACCAACACAGCCCCTGCCATGCTCACAGGCTGCTGTCACTGGAGTGTATATGGCTGGAGGGAAATGACTCCCAAAGACTGCTTTCTGATATTTCATATGTGTGCCACTAAATATGTGCATGCATGTAAACCTGCATAATCATTTTAAAAAATTAACAAAACAAAAAACCCTCATGTAGTGACTGAGAAGACTGCTAGCTTCCACCATGAATATATACAAATACTTGTGCGCGCACACACACACACACACACACACACACACACACACACCATACACCCCAGCTCCATCTCAACCCACTCCTTACACAAATTAAAGAACTCTAGTAGTCTGTCATTTTCATACTGCAAGAGTAATATACCAAGTTTACATTTTGCTTATAAAAGAAGGAAAAGAATTGGGTGTGATGGTGCACACTTATAATCCTACATGGGAGGTGAAGGCAGGAGATTGAAGGTCATCATCAGTTACATATCTAGTCAAACACCAGTCTGGACTATGTAACATCCTGTCTCAATGCTCCTCTCTCACTTCAAAAAAGGAAAACAGGAATATAATTCAAAATTCAATAAAACAAGAATATTTGATTTAAGATTTTTCTTAGCTAAATAAACTATTTTACTTCAAATGAAAAGTGGGAAATATTTCCCAAATGGAAAGAAATGATTTAAATTTTTATTTATTTATTTTATTTTATTTGTATTGGTGTGGGATCCCCTCCAACTGTTACAGACAGGTGTGAGCTTCCATGTGGGTGCTGGGAATTGAACCTGGGTCCTCTGGAAGAGCAGCTGGTGCTCTTAACCACTGAGCCACCTCTCCAGCCCCCGGAAAAAAAATATTTAAAAGAGCTTACTAGGCAGGGCACTGTTACTAACACGGAAACATAGTCCCTTACAACGTTGGTCTAAGGCTAAATCATCAAGGTACTCTTTAAACTCTATTATGGACTCAACCTAAGTCAAGTTCAGAGAGGTAATGGCACTTAACCAATTTACCATTTTTTAAAAGGTAGATTTACATATTGAGCAGGAGTTACCAATGGTTATAAGCACCATGTGGGTGTTGAGAACTGAACCCAGGTCCTCAGCAAGAGCAACAAGTGCTCTTAACTGATGAGACCCAACTGACCATTAGTTAGAGCATAAAGTTTAAAGCAGGATTTCTTATCACTTAAAGTCAAAGGTGGGAGTGTTGACGATTTCCTCTCAAGCAAGACTGGAGGTCATCGGACACTCCTTCCTCAATATGTTGACTGAGAAATGGCCCCTGACAGAGGGCTCTACAGATAATCTCAGGTGTCACTATTCCCCCGGAGGAGAAAACAGTGAGAATGTACCAACCACACACAGTTCTAGTTAGAAGAGCAATGTAGACAAGGGAGGGAGTATGTGTCAGTGTATCCCTTTCTCTTGGATTTATTTTTATTTATATTTATGAGTGTAAGTCTATGGGAGGGGCAGGATGGTGCTGTGTGTGTATGTGTGTGTGTGCGCACGCATGCGTGCGCTCGAATCCATGAAGGACAGAAGAAAGTGTCAAATGCCTTGGAACTTGAGTTATAGTTGACTAAAAGCCACCCAATGTGGTGCCTGGACTGAACTCAGAATCTCTGGAAGAGACAGTGCTCTTAACTACTGAGCTATCTCTACAGCCCCTCACTTGATCTGATTCCAGTAGAGAGGAGAGAAAGACAACCACTTGGCTGGGCATGGTAGCACATGTCTGCAGTCCTACCACTTAGAGGAGACAGAGGCAAGAGAATTGCTTTCATTTGAAGGCCAGCTTAGTCTATGCCATGAGACTCTGTCTCAAAGAAGTAAAACTAAAATTTAAACAGAACACTTCAATCCATAATAACTACTGAGGCTCAAACTGCTTGCCAAGTATGTCAAGGAGGGACCAGTATCCAGCTTTAACCACTTCAAAAGGCCAGATGATCTGACTGACCATCTGCAGTCACTCTGGTATGCAATATTACAGTTCTCTTAAGGTAAGGCTAAAGCTAGATCTGAGTCTATGACTTGGAAAAAATGTACAAGTCCCAGCACAAAAATTATGTTTTCAAGGCTAACCATACTTGGTCCCTAGAAACAACTATCTTATAGTAGCAAATGCAGTTAAGCCACAGAACACACTCCAAGGATATCTGTAGGGTATCTGTAAAGAGATGCATGCCCTGGTTCAACAGCCTTTACCATTCTTACAAGTCTCAATACAACAAGAACAATTTTCATTTCTAACTGATCAGAACATGTGGTTTCCTTCTCTGAAGTGTTCCTGGCATTCACTGCTGCATGCCATTTATTCCCAATGTCAAGTGACTGGAACGCACTTTTAATAATCTATGTGACTCCTCAGGAACATCTGGACTGCAGCTGCTTGCCACATGAGCTTGGGCACACAGGGAGCTGTGCACAAGGCATTTATCATCCCTTGTCCTACCTTTGCCTAAACCTGTTTCTCTCATGTAGTGCTGAGTTCTGTGACCAATCAGTGTGGATCAGAAAGACTTTGCAGGTCCCTGGTGTATAACAGGTCTAAAACAACACTTACCCATTCCAGATACGAAGAACTGTTAGTTGAGGAAATATTTGATTTTCCTCTTAAGACTTAGAAGTTAACTAAAATGCTTCTTCAATTCCCTACTACTTTTTCTCCTCCAAAATCTTAAGAGAAATAAAAAGGAAACAAAACAAAACAAACAAGCAACAACAAAAAGAAAAAAAACAAGGCCAAGGACATCTCTCTAACCAGAAGCAAGTTACTGTCAAAAGGGGTTTGTCTCCTCCTTTTAGGAACAGGACTTGCCTCATTCAATATTTATATCTACCACAAGCAGACAAAACTGCTCAGTGGGGAACCTAATAGCAAATTAAGTCTGGAGCTCCCAAAGCAAATGAGCCATGAACTCCAGTGTTTGGAAGCTCAAAGGGGAAAACAGCAAAACCTGACATTAGTGGAACAAAGAAAATCCACAGCTGCATACGTAGTAACAATTCATTCTAGGGAAACCACACCCCCTTAGCCCCCAATCCAAAGGACAGAGAAGGGCTGCCACTTTACTGGCATTCTCAAGAGAGGCTACCACAGGAAGTAGTGTTCTACAATCACAGAATTCTGAGACAGGCAAATATGACAGGCCAGGGGAAGAAAGAACACAGTACTGAGAGGCTCAAGTCAAGCACGCCCCACTGAGTCACACTAGGACTCCATCCTTCCAGCCCCACTGTCTCCTGCCCAGACTACTAAAAGCATTCTCACTGAGTTTCAAAGGACAAACAATAGTTTCTGGGATAGTACTTGTTCACTGTAGCTGTCTTGTTTAGAAACAAGAAAACGGGATTTAGAAGCACAAGCTTCCTACCGAGGGATAGCCGAAGGATAGCTGTATTTTAAATTAGGCTTTTAATGGTCTCAGGTTCTGTAATTAACAGTTTTCAGTAAGACATGGAATATACTCTCTTTGCTGAGACAATTAGGAAGATTAAAAAAAACCAACAATAACTCATCCCAAGCTCTTTCAAAATGCACAAACCATAGTTGTCTTTAATGTGTGTGGAAAAATCAGGCACTTTAGCATCACTTACTTGTGGTAATTCTCTTTTTTTTCATCTCTCCAGTTTTTGTTTAACTGATGAATTTTCACAGCTACGTATCTTTGCTCTGTTAGATCAAATGCCTATAAAAAAAGAATAAATTATATTCTACATAAATATAAGAATTAACCGATCAACACAAAGTCCAAAGTACATTATTAAATGAAAGCAGCAGCAAATAGCAACACATCATATACTTGCTCCAATGTTGCAACCATCTTCTTGAAACTTGTGATTAGATAATTTAGAAGTTTCTAGACACACTGGCACCACGGGATTTAGAAAACAAACTCAAGCAAATACCACAGGCAGAAAGCCAGCTAAAGCTCTCGTGCTTCTTCCCAACAATGCTCACTCTGGACATCATCCCTCCACATCTAGGACCTTTCTCCCTGAGCTTCTCTCTCATCCCTCAGCTGGCCTGGGGAACTCACTACATCAACTCTGTCTCCCTCCTTTTGAAGTCCTGGGACACATACTGACTACTTCCTACAGAAAACAACCCCACTGGATATAGTCACTGGTACAACCATCTACAAAGTATTCCATAATTCAGTGTGTTGTGTTTACAAAAATAAAAACAGAAATAGAAACAAAACAAAATAAAAAAAGCTCAGACTCGTATCTGGTGCCACATCTATGTACTGAATAAAAGCAAAGTCTTAAACCCAGCAGTAGCATACAGGGATGGGCTTTCCTGAAGAGCCAATGCCAGTGGGCCAGCATTGGACAAGCAGTGCTGCTCTACCAGTTCCCACAAACGAGCACAGACACGGGTGCACAGCATGCCCTCATAGAACAGGTGATCATTGTTCCACCATTGTTTCTCCAGAAAAGCAATGTCCGGGGGCCTATTTATGAAACAAGGGACTTAGTCATGTTAAAGCAAAACAGGTATAGTTTATAGAAGAAAACCTGCTTCACAGGATAGAAACAATTTTTCTTACATTCTAAAGCATATACCATCATGGCTTTACTCTAGAAGACTGCCTCAAGGTATTAAAAACTAGATTATATTGCACCCAGCCTATGAGAGTACTAACCCTTACCAAAGGCAACAAAAGGGGTGGAAAAATGTGAATAGAACTTGTAAGAGAAGAGTGTTTAAAAAGAGAGGTTAGTGTGGCCCCTTGACAAGGACAGAAAAGCCTCAGGCCTAGTAACAGGCATAGGTCAAGGCAACGAGTGTTTTTTTTTTTTTTTTTAAAATATTTGTTTGTTTGTTTATTATGTATATAGTATTCTGATTCTGCTTGCATGCCCGAAGAGGGCACCAGATCTCATAATAGATGGTTATGAGCCACTATGTGGTTGCTGGGAATTGAACTTAGGACCTCTAGAAGAGCAGCCAACAGAAGATGCTCTCTTAAGTTCCAAGCCTTCTCTCCAGCCCCCAATGACTGCTTTTTAAGGTTTGCTTAAAATTAAAAAATAAATAAATAAAGGAGAAAAATTTCCTTCCAAAATGATTACTACACAGGTGATTTGAGTAAGTCAGATACACAAAACTTTCAACAAGCTAACGACGAATGCTTGATCACAACTCTTTTTAAGAAGCTAGGATAAAACTATGTCATCATAGCTCAACTATGTTACTAGCAAACAAAAAGTAACCATGAGTCTGTCAGTCAGACTTGCCGGCACAGACTTTAAAAGTACAAGTAAGTATGAATAATATACTAGAATCAAATCAGCACTGCTCTAAAGGTACAATCAGGGTACATAGTGGTTTAGGACTGAAGTAGTGACATGTGGCAGTAGATTGGAAGGCAGAGGCAGGAAACTGCCAAGAGCTGGGGCCAGCTTTAATTGCACTATGAATTTACAGCCAACCTGGGCTACAGGCTACATCTTAAAAACAAGACAAAAAAACCCAAAAAAGTTAAAAAGGTAAATTGTGTACAAATATACCATCACAATAAAAACCTAACATTTAAGCTGGTTCTAGTGTACAAACCTGTAATCTCAACACTCAGGAGGCCAAGGTAAGGAGACTGCAAGTTCAAGGCTAATCTGGACTCGAAAAACCAATAAACATATAATAAAAATTAATATTCAAGACTGCTCTTGCAGAGAACCCAGGTTTGATTTCCACCACCCACAGGGTAGCTCACAACCATCTGTAACTCGAGTCCTAAGGGGCCTGACATCCTCTTCTGGCCTCCGCAGGTACTGCACACACATTATGTACATGCTTGTAAAGCACTCATACACATAAAATTAAAAAATATTTTTTAAGTAAAAAAAGTTAACATTTTATAGGGAAAACAGTCTGAGGATAGCCCTGTGACATCCAAGGAAGGCCATAAGCTTAAACCCCAGAATTGCACAAAGAAGGAAAAACATACTAGTTTTTATTACTTCTACTTGAAACAAAGGCATATGTTTTACTCAGAAGACTTAATTATTTATTTTTTAATAAATAAAAATCGTAACAGCAGAGGCCACATCTCTATATTTTAGAAAACAGGATTCCACAACTACACAGTTAAGATTGCAAAATAAATCAATTTTGCATTGTATAACCAGTTGTGAGAAATATGTAAAAAAAAACAAAAACAAAAACAAAAAACGTTAGTGAAAACAAGGTGGAGTTGTTGACACATTTAAACCTGGCCGACTCCCCTTCTTGTGGAAATCAAGTGGTCCAGTGGTCCAGAGAAAGCACTACTGAAGACAGCCTTTTAAAAATGCAGGGCTGCTCAGCACTTTGGATAAGACTTCTCCAGAAGAGAAAGCTGGCTTCCATATAAAAACAACTTGGAGTTGACAAGATGGCTCAGGAGGTGAAGGTGTTTACCACCAATCCAGACAACCTGAATTCAATCTTGGAGATTCGTATGGTAGAAGAGAAGCTACTCACGTAGCCTTTCGAACACCACAAACATCTACACACACAAAATTTCCAAAAAATTCTAAAGACATAATTTAACATATTTTGTCTAAAAATTCTAATACTAAAGTTAATACATACTACTCATTCTGTGATTCTGTGACTATGAATGAACTGGGAAGAACAGAACCAGAATAAAATTCAACATAATTTATAATTAATACTGCTTCCTCTTACCATTTTACCTAAGTCTTCTAGTTGAAAAACAGTAAAGGGCAGGCATAGCAGCTCACACCTAGCCTTACAAGTCTCAGGAGGCTGAGGAGAAGTGCTGTGAGTGTGAAGAACTACAGGAGTTATGAGCCAGCCTGGGCTTTAAAGAGAGATCTTGCCTTAAGCCCACCAAAAAAACCCCACAGGAAATATATCTTTGTGGTCACATTAAATTTATTGGGAGCAATTTTCTTCATTATCTTAGTTCATAAAGCTTTTGCATTTAAACCTACAGATATCAACTCATAGTTCTCAATATTGAACATTTCTACAAATTGGCATAAGCCTCTCTTTGTACCCAGTTGTTTCTACTTACCTTGTAAACTTCACTGAAACCTCCTCTACCCAAAAGATGTAACAACAAATATCTGTCATTTAGCGTTGGATGATCCTTAAATCTGTGAAAATGGAATATGTAACATCCTGAAGTCAAAGACTATAGTCTTCCATCTTCCAACATGTCTATAATATCTCCAAGAACAAATGCTTCATTGCAGCCACTGCTGAGAGTTTGACAACTGACACCAATATAGTAAACTATGAGCACCAAGTTAGACAGCTCAAAGAAACAACATAATAATAATAAGCAGTAATAGCTAGTAAAGCCAGATACTGATTCTAGTCTCAGCAGCCACATCTAAACTTGTGGCCATTTTTGATCTCCCTCCTTTTTTTCATTATTTTAAAACTATATTACCTTCAAAATAAAGCACTTCATGTGAATATCTTCTACATGAATATCTCTCTCCCTCTTCCTTTTCCTCCCTCCCTCCCTCTCTCCAGGGTATTACTATGTAGCTCTGGCTGGCCTAGAACTTAGTATGTAGGCCAAGATGGCTTCAAACTCACAGAGATCCACTTGCCTCTGCTCCTGAACGCTGGGATTAAGGCTGTGTGCACCACACCTCTAATGAGTTTTTTTGAGACAGGGCTTACTCTGGCCTGAAATTCCCAATCTTCCTGCCTCAGCCTGCTAAGTGCTGGGTTAACCGGCGTACACCATCATAGCCGCCTTTACTGTCTTTGAGACAGGGTTTTATTATACTCTGGCTTTAGCCTCCCAAATGCTTGGAATACATATTGGTTTGTGCTAACAAATCCAATTCGTTTTTCTCTCACTAGGTTAAATCTAAGTCTGGGATTCAAAGCATTCCCAAAAGAGATTCTTCCTGTACTGCGTGCAACATAATCCCAGACTCTGGAGGCAGACCAAAAGAATGAAAAAGCCCAAGCCAGCCAGGGCTAAATAGTAAGATCCTATTTTCAAAACCTAAAGCATAAAGACAGCTAGTGATATAGCTTGCAAGCATGTTTCATATACATGATGCCTTACATTTCAACCCCGTACTTAAAACAAACAAACAAATAAAACTTAAAGAGTTTCCCTATTAATCCTGAAATTCCTTTATTTTGAATTTAAGTGTGCCTATGGGAGAGAGGAAATATTATTACATGAAGATTTAAATTAAGTAGATCTAAATTTGACTCTTCATTTGAGCTCCTGTTCAAATTAACTTTATTTCTCTCAACTTGTTTCCTGATTGATGTGTTACAAAATTATGGGGTTGTCCTGAGGATTAAGTGTGAGCTCAAAGGACATATCCTTCCTAATACACAAAGTTCTCAGCAAATACTCAGTGCTGGCACCTTGCACTTGGCAGAGTAATAGTCCATGGCTCACACTGGTCAAACAAAGATACCCAAGCTGTAGCTACATGAAAAAAAGTTACAGCCTCACAAATACATGGGGAAAGAACTAATCAGTAATAAAAACCATTTCCCACCTGTAAGCTACTTTCCCATAATTTTAGTCATATAAATGGAATATAAACAAAGGTGAGTGTAAATCTATAACTAACTTGGTAATTTAAGAGTTTTCTTAGTCTTACCTACTCAGAAAATGGATGTGACCTCACCTAATATCCTTTCTACAGCATTACACTGTGGCCAATTGTTTCCATTTCCCAAGGCCCCATACATATGTCCCTATATACAGCATAGGCCATCTACCCAGCTGTACAGCTGCCAAGCAGCACTGCTTTAGTAAACTTTACGAGTGCAAAATGCTGTACGGACACATATAAACTTACTTTCTAATACAAAGAAGATCAAAAATTTTCATCAATTTTATAAAGTTCAAAGAAGATCGAATTTTTCATAATTTTAATAAAGTTCATAAAATTATATAACCTAAAAAGGAACTAAATATACTTTAGACTCATTTGGCAAATTTATAAGTAAAAACGTTGTTCTAAACCATACATGTCATAAAATATTTAGCAATCTATAGCCCATTATACTCCAAGTTGCTTACTGTGAATTATCTTCATTATGTATCCTTTTTAATTCCCTGATATGTAGATTTCTAACCCTTTCTAGCCTTTCCAGCTCTGCCTGGATTTCTGCTTCCTCCTGAAAAGGAAAAAAGAACAGTTCAGCATCCAGTGAATTTTAACTTTTCATGTAAAAATAATGACATCTATTTCACTTGTAAAAAACTAGCAGACTACATATTTTGCATTGAAAAGATTAGTCAATCAATCTGCTATTCCATTATCCATTCCTCAGATGTAACCTTTGATAACATTCCAGGAATATTTTATGGATACACATAAGGCTTGCAAAAACCTTACAAAATTCTGGTCTGTAGTCTGGTTCTCTTCTTTTGGTATAGATTATACTTGGTACCTTAAATTTCACTAATTTAACATCTGAGAACTATGAATGCTGGATATGTGAAAACTAATGTTGGCTATCATCATCATGAACAGCATACACCAGTAATGTCTGGAATGCTGAAATTTTATAATTTTTTGATTTTTACTAATGTGTATGTGTGTCTGTCTCTGTCCACGTGCATGCTGTATGTGCACAGGTGATAGTACAGGACAAACGAGGATGTCAGGAGCTCCTTGGAGCAGAGCTTACAGGCAGTTATGAGTGGCCACATATGGTAGGAACTAAACTCAGGTCCTCTAAAAAACCACCACCACCTCATAGCTGGGCGTGGTGGCTCACACCTGTACTCTCAGCACTCTGGGATGTAAAGGCAGTCAGATTTCTGTGGGTTTGAGGCCAGTCTAGTCTACAGAGTGAGTCCAGGATAGCTAAGGCTACAGAGAAACTCCGTCTCCAAAAACCAAAACTAACAACCAACCAACCCACCCCATACCACACAAATGAAAATGATAAACAAGGTACACTGTCATATTCCTTTAATCCCGGCATTCAGGAAGCTGAGTGAGAAGGATCCTGAGTCAAGGCCAGCCAGGGCTACGTAACAAAACTATCTCAAAAACACACACCATGTTCCTGACTCTCAGATTAAAAAAAAGGAAAGAAAGAAAAAAGAAAAGAAAAGAAAAAAAAAATCTCAGTGAGTATCACCAACAAATTCTTTTAGGTGTTAGAATGTGGATGATACAATAAATTCTCTTTAGTTATTTTAGGCAAAAAAATAAGAATGGCTAATAAAGGTTAGGCATGGTACTCAGTATTTTTTAAAGATTTGTTTATGTATATGAGTGTTCTAGCTGCATGCCGGAATAATCCCAGCACCTAGGAGGCATAGGCAGGCTGATCTCCATGAGTTCCAGGACAGCCACCCACCCTGTCTTGATAGACCCTGCTAGTATCACAGAGTTTAATCATCAATTTCAGGCATATTAGTCCTGTATTTTTAACTAGGACAGTCACGTGGGCAGCTCTATAAAACAGACACATTTTCTACTGAGGTCACTGGGGTAAAATATACTCTCACTTAATGGCTTGCACTGACTTGAAAATAAAAGTACTACGATTAGACTGTAAGACAAAACAGAATTCCTGCAGCATACAAATCTACAATTATTTGTCCAAATGGCCAAATCATTTCTGTTTCAAATGTAAAGTGGAAATTATATTTCTTGAAAAAGATTTTCCCCTTATACTTACTTTCTTAAGATGACCTAATCTAAGTTTGAAGATTTCCTCTTGTTCATGGTATTCTGCTAAGGTTAACCTGAAAAACAATGGCAGCAATTTTTCAGTAAATTACATGAAGTAAACGCCAGGGTATTTTTGAAGTCCTCTGATCAAAAGGAAACTAGTAATTTCAGATGAGATGTAAAGCCTCAAAACCCAAAATTTGAAATGAAAGAAAAGCATGTAAGCTATATTTTTACATTATTTACTAAATGTTTAGTGACATGTGTTACACAAGCCATAATACCTATCCAAGAAAATGTTGTAACTATTTAACAGATTGTGAAAAGGGCACTGAAGAAAGGCTGACTTGCTGAACAAGCACTCAGTCTTAACTCCGCCTACTCCAAGCACACATCCTTCTATCCTAAGAATAAAAAAGATATCAATTTACTCCATTTCTACCTTCATCTCCTTCCCAGGTTTAAGTTTCACTATTTACATGTATCCTACATTCCTAGGAAAATGCAGATACAACTAGCCATTCTAGCATAAAGGGCTACAAAATAGCCTCTGAGGTTAAACTAAAAGAAAATACAAGAGTAAAATGTAATAACACATCCACTAGAGTTGTTGCAATTAGTCCACAGCTTCAGAAATACCTGCATATGTTATTCCATTTCATTCCAGTGAAAAGGGGAGGGGAAAAATAGCTAAGGAGTGAAGAACTCTCTACGCCTTTAACAGGTTCCATACCAGGAAGGGATAGATAATGTGACTCACTCTAGAGGCCTGTTTCTGGCTTCTGGTCCCAGGAAAGAGCCAAGTCACAGACACTGTAATTAAAAAGTGGACTGAAAGCCTTCCAGCTCGGACTTCACACAAGACTCCAGATGGTAACCAGTCATGAACACACTGTTAGTCTGGACTGAATTCTAATTACTGTTCTACAGTGTGTATTCATAGCATGCATGCACAAAAACTCCATAACTTCTTTTATCAATGGTTTCAAGCAGCAGTATTAAGTAATTTTCAAGTAGTACTGGAGGATAGATCCCTCTGCATATAGCCACAGCACTTACAAAAGAAAACAATGACTTGGGTTGTCTACAGAATCTTTCAAATATGATGCTTGGAGTTTCTGACAGAAAATATTCTGGTTTTAAGTACTTTTAGATGAACAAAAGTATTTCTCAAACTTCTGCAGATACTTTTTTTTTTTTTTACCACTATACTTAATGTGAATTTTGGCTTATTCAAGTGTTCATCTCCTCTGTATAAACTATGACCTCCTAAAACAAGGGTTGTTTCCTTTAAGATCTGCAATGCAGAACAGGGGCCTGATATAAAATAAGCATCTAACATAGACTTGCCAAGCACATGTCAAAGGTAAGATTTCCTAACACACTGGCTATGCATGGGGTGAGGACTGGAGTTAAGCATCTTTCTCAATGGAAAAAAAGATGAAGTTCCTAAACTTGTAACACGGCTGTAATGTCTTTTCTCTTGTGTAGGATGGCTATGTTGATTGACAGAAAAAGTTGACCATACTTCAAAGAACTAGATTAATGGTTCTCAACCTTTCTAATGCTGCAACCCTTTAATATAGTCCCTCATGTTGTAGTGACCACCAAACATAAAATTATTTTTGATGCTACTTCAAAACTGTAATTTTGCTACTGTTACAAAATGTAATATAAATATCTGTGTTTTTATGGTCTTAGGCAACCCTTGTGAAAGAGTCCTTCAAGCCCAAAGGTGTCATGGCCCATAGGCTGAGAACCACTGTACTAGTGTTTCCCTGAAGTTTCCAGAACGCGGTACAGGGACATGGGGATAAAGGGACAGGATGTGAAGGAATTCTCATAAGATCAAGAATTGTCTTATAAAATACTCTTCTTTTTTGGGGGGGAGGGGGAAGCGAGCAGGACTGGAGGTAGGGTTTCTCCGTGTAACCCTAGCTGTCCTGGAATTCACTTCATAAACCAGACTGGCTTTAAACTCATAGAAATCTACCTGCCTCTGCCTCCCAACTTCTGGGAATAAAGGCATGTACCACTGCCTGGCTTGAAGTATTCTTTTCCTAAAACAACTACTTTTTTGTTGGCTTACTTTTTAAATTTTTTTTAATGTAAAGTATGGGTATTTAACTGCATGCATATCTCTGCACCATGTACACATCTGGTGCCCTCAGAAGTAAGAAGAGGATCAGATCAGAGCCCCTGGAACTAGAGTTACAGACAGTTGTTAGCTGCCATGTGGGATCTAGGAAGAGAACCCTGGTCCTTTACCAGAGCAGCCAGTACTCTTAACCATGGAGTCATCCCCAGTCCCTCTTGGCCTACTCCCAAGTCTGTGTTAACTAAATACTCTTTTAACCAGTAAAGAGCATTCTAAAATATTAGCCAGAAATTCTCAATACCAATACTCATAAAATGATACTAATTTATCCTAATGTAGAACTACATAAGTAAAAATTATTAGTGATATGTTTATTATGAATAGGCAAGCAAAATATATGCTATCCAGAAGTAACAGTACTTTTGTCTCATTTCAAACTTTCTGAATAAAGAATATGCCTAAGAAAATCAACTAATGTATTTCATATAGCTTTTAATGAGTTGAACAAATCCATTAACATGTCTGAAAAATTAATCTTTTGAACTCTAGGGACTTCTTTAATTTATAGGTATTTCCACAGGTATACAACAAGACACTTTTATTAGGCGGATAATGGGTATTTCATCATATCATCAAGAACATACGTTTCATTTTCAGCTCCATTGGTCTTGCTTTTCCGTTGTTTCTGCTCATTGGTTGCTGGAGGGGCCTGGCCCATGGCAGGGGGTTTCCGTTTTGCTAACATTTTCCGTTGTCTTTCTATCTCTTCTCTCTGTGAATTTATCCTTTCCTGTTGCCTAGAAATACGAAAGATATGGCACAGAGGAAGGCAAAGAGTTTAACTGTCATTGTTGTGGACGAACACAACTTTGCACCTGCACGTCTGACAGGTTTCATGAACAATAGGCACCCTGCATGGAACAGGGGTTTGTCCTCAGCCTTCAGGGTGTAAGAGGCAAATAATCAGTGAAGATGTACTTTAAGGAACTAATATGACTTAAAGGTGAGGGAACGTGGATAAATATCTGTTATGCCCATATAGACTTGAAAGGAATAATTTTCAGATTCCCTCTTTTCAGATTTCCCACTGAAAAAATAAAATCTTCATTTAATTAGGAGAAGTTGGTATGAAATGGCCACCCTCTCAGACTATGCATTCTTAACTCTGTCAATTACCATAATGCTGAAACTATATACAGTACAGTGGGCTAGTGCACTCAAGTTTGACTAAGGATTTTTTAGAAAGACAATCTCACTATTAATCTTTATTTTGGTTTGGTTTTTTTGTTTTCGAGACAGGGTTCCTCTGTGTAGCCTTGGACTTACTTTATAGACCAGGCTGGCCTCAAACTCACAGAGATCCGCCTTCCTCTGCCTCCGAGTGCTGGGATTATACAGGCGTGTGCCTGGCTCTCACTATAAATTTTAGTTGGCAACTATCTTACCTGAGATTCAGTCTGAGCACATTATATAGCTTAGACTACACTACTGGAGATTTGGGAAGCAATATGCTCTGACCCCATGCTCATGAATGTGGAACGGGCAAACTGCACTACTTGGTCAAGGCGTCATATGAGAGCATGCCTTGGTTTGATAGCCTTAATGCTACACAAATGTGCCTGCCTCATAGAGAAGATGCTACTCTGAACTTCTGGGACCTGGTATGATGCACAAGTCTGCTTTACTTTCAGGATACTCTATGATGTGACTGTCTCTTCATATGTATATATATATATATATGTATGTATGTATGTATGTATGTATGTATGTATGTATGTATGTATGCATGTATTATGTATGTATATGTATACACACACACACACCCATACATACATAAATATTTGGTATATTTATGAAGCAAAAACACAGTTAACTAAGCTTGAAGTTGATGGTTCATATATAAAACAATGACTACTAATGTATAATTAAGAGGACAATTATAATTATTTATTATACACAGCATGAATTATTTGTGCTTTTAGGAGTCAATCTATTATTTTTGATTCATTATTACTCAAAAGTAATAACATAGTCTCCAATTCATATTAAACAATCCATTTCAACAAAGAAAAATGGGAAAGACAATCTAAGTCCCAACTGTGATCTGAAGGTCAAAAGTTGGAGAGTGTCTTGATTAAAAATACAGCTGATTTAGTTCAAAGATAGAGTGCTTGCCTACCATATATGAGGCCCTAGCTTCAATCTTTAGCACAGGAAATAAGTAAGTAATAATAAAAATATGCCTCTACCTATCTGCCAGTCTTAGATGAAACTGATCTAACAAATCAAAATAAAGGTAACATTACAGATATACAACCCAAAAACAGACACACAGACACACACACACACACACACACACACACACACACACAAAGTTTGTCTCTTTTGTTTTTGAGACAAGAGTTTTCACCATGTAGACTAGGCTGTCCTGAATTTGATTTGTAGCCCAGACTGGCCTTGAACTCAGAGATCTGCCTACCTGCCTCTGTCTCCTTAGTGCTGGTACCAAGGGCATGCGCCACCACTGCCTAGCAATCCTACATTTTTTTAACTATAATTACAGAATATATATATATTTTTACTATAATTACAGAAAGTTTTACCAATCCAAATACATTTAAAATTTCTCCATTTAACCCTGACAGTTCACTTACTTGATGAGGTTTTGGAAAGCATAACCATCTGTCCACTGCTCGGTAAAAGAGGCTCCGTGCCGGACAGTAGTGAAGTGCCCTAACCGCAAGCGGTCCTGCATGCTCTTATCTCTGCACGCCATCTTCTCTTGCTTTGACTGGAGCAAAAGGACCAAAACAAAGAATAACACATGAATTAGCAATTTTTACAAACTGAAAATTATAGTATATCGAGGAAAATACTGCTGATAAGTCATATACCATCTCAAAAGTGGAGAGGACAGAAGGGAAGGGAGGGGAAAAGAAAAAAATTGTGGGGTGGGGGTAAACTCAACAGGGCAAACTGTCAACACCATACTCTCAAAGCCATCAACAGCCAGACAGCATGTCCATATTATTACCTGGGGAGTCTTGATCTGGTGGACATGCAAGGAAAAAACTCTAGCTGTCAAGCCATAAGAATCTCAGAAATTCTACATTTCAGTATTTTCACCTCAGTTAAGAAAATGTTACACAATGACACACATTAAAATACCTTAGGATAGAGACTTCAGGCTACATTATCACTAACCTTTTCTATAAGGAGCTTCTTGCTCATGGTGACACATCTATTTAATCGTTCCTTGTATTTCTCTAGCATCTTTTGCTGTTCATCTATCTGCCGTCTCAAATCACAGTTGGCCTTCAATGGGAAAATATTTTTAAATTAGTTTTAAAGAAGATAGATTAGTAGAAAGTACTTTCTGGGAAGAGAGAAAAATCATTCCTATTGCAGTAAACATGTCTCTGTAAAGGAAGTACTTCACCCCTTTAACCATTCTCAACGTCTCTACGTAAGCGCTGTTTGTTGGCGTGCTGTGGAGCCAATCTGAGACCCGAGGAAGTGTGCTGCGCATGTGCTTACCGAGGGCCTAAACCCTCAGCGTATTTCTAAAGAGAGAAGGAGCATGAGTTCTCACGGGCAATTCTTCCCAGAGAAACCAGGCACAAATAAGGAGATCCTGCTTCAAGCATGTGGGGATGTAAATACACAGTTAATTTAGCTGTGGTCAGAAGCTTACAGGATGGGCTAAATACTTTGAAAAATTCAAGGCTCCTAAAATAACAGAGCAGGGAAGAACCGCTAACCCAAAGCCAAATCTGGCTTTGAAATTCCTGCACTTATCACTCAGCTGATTAAAAAAAAAAAAAAAAAATCTCTACTCTTGCCAAATAACACTACTTCCTTGGGGTGGGGGTGGAGAACCTATTGTTTACCATCTAAATGATATAAGCCTAAAACAAAATAAAACACAAAAACAACCCAAAACCAAACCAAACCACCCCAAACACCCATACATGTTTTGCCTACATGTAAGTCTGTGTACCACATACATCCTTCTGAGACCAGAAAGAGGGCACTGGATTCCTTAGACTGGAGTTACAGATGCTTGTGAGCCATCACGTAGATGCTAAGAAGCAAACCTGGGTCTTCTGAAAGAACAGCAATTGTCCTTAACCACTGAGCTATCACTCCTGTGTCTTTTGTTGCTTTTCTTCTTAAAAGAAAGGAGTGCCCCGTGTAGGATGTACTAAAACTATTACAGACTAGGATGGCCTTGAACTCACAGAGATCTGCCTACCTCTGCTTCCGAAGCGCAGAGGTTAAGGATCAGTTTTAAAGCAGCCTGTGTAAAAACAGCTTCCCATTCCAAATGTATCTACTCTCTATCCAGGCATATTTACTCCTGTCAGTTGTTACTGCACAATCGTTATAGAGCATGTTATCAAAGGAAAAGTCTTACTGCACTTGGGTTAAGTGTGACTATCTAATTCATATTGAAGAACTACAAGCAAAAGACCAAGAATGTCTCTATAAAATCTAATTTACTTCTGTAAGGTAAGTGTTCTTTACAAGTCTGTGCAGAAATGAATAGAATCAGCCTCTGGCAATTTAAAGTTGTGGTTTCTACTATTAATAGTTTCTAGGAGTCCACACTAGGGTGGGAAAGGCTAACAGTACTCACTATAATAATACCCAACAACTCACTGAAGTGGGGGAACTCATGATAAACTTAGGCCTGCCTGAAAGGAAATAAAAACTTTTTAAAAATAAATTGCCTGTATCAGCTTGGCCTATAGGCATGTCTATGGGTGACTGTTCTGATGTATGAAACCAGACCACTGTGGACCCACCCTTCCTATGCAGATGGTCCTGAGCTGTGTAAGAGAGCTAATTACACATGTGCCAATGAGCCATCCTACAATTAGTATTTCCTTTACGGTTCTGCTTCAAGTTTTTGCCTTTGCTCTCTGCCCTGACTTCCCTCAATGCTAGACTGACCTGGGAGTAAAGTCAAATACATTCTTTCATCCTTTTAGTTGTTTTTGGTTAGAATGCTTTGTAACAGCAGAAAGGGAACTAGAAGAGGTCCTGAGTTCAACCTCTGGAAGACAAGCAGGGAATCCAGCAGGAAAAAGGAAAATGGAGTAGGCAGGAGATGAAGCTGAGGGATAAAGGCCCAAGAAGTGGAAGCAAGCTAAGGCTTAAGTTTTTCACATTTTCCACCAGCTCAATCTGGATCTCTCTCCAACACTGTCCTCCATCACAGTGGTGGGGATCATACAGACAAGTGATCTAACACTGAGCTAAACCTATCATCTTGACAGTCAGGCTATAAAGAAGTGAAATAAAACCACAATCCTTATTCAGTTGACAAAGCTACTCTGGACTAAACCCTGATACTGGAGCCTAAGGATTTTTTTAGACAGACAATCTCATTATAATTCTTTGTTAGCAATTCAACTAGCATCCACATGGACAAAAATAAAAGCAATTCTAGGGGCCTGGGAAGATGCTTCAGTGAGTAAGAGTGTTTGCTGTGTAAGCATGAGGACCTAAGTTCAAATCCTCAACATCCACATAAAAAGCCAGACACAACTACACACACCTGTGATCCCAGCACTGTGAGAGGCAAAGAAAATCCCTGGGGCTGGCTCCAGTGAGAGGGGTAAGGTCTCAAAGAAAAAGCAGTGAAAGAGCAGAATGCCCTATGCCCTTTAGTGGCCTCAATGTGCAAAGATGGGCCTGGTCCTCCAACACATGTGCATACAACACGCATGAATGCAAATACTTCAAGCAAACCAAAAAGTAAGACTGTTCCTGAGAATAAATGGTTCTTCTCACTCAAACATTCAACGACAACGACAACAACAACAACCAAAAAAAAAAAAAAAAGGAAAGAAAGAAAAGAAGTCCAAGGAATATAATTCTGAATGAGGAATGGGAACATCAGTTTGAAAATGCAGGGTATGGTGACACACATCTTTAATTCCAGCACTAAGGAGGACCAATCATTTTAATTAAAAAAAAAAAAAAATGTGGGTCACTGATAACTGTATATTCAAAGTACATTCTAGGCTTCATCAGGATGAAGCTGGTGTCTCCTTCCCAGCACTCGTCGGCCAGACGAGCACCAAGTACATGGACAAACACTCCATACTTTCCATAAGCGTGTGGCCAAGTAGCTCTGGGGAAAGAATGGAAGGGTTACAAGGTTCAAACCCACAATGGGAACAACAACCCAGTGGTCAATATGCCTTCTAGTAAATAAGGGACATTCCAGTTATAGAAAATGTAGAACTACAGAGAAAAGAAAATGTAAATCTGTTTGGGATGTACTGTGGGTGTCAACGTGACTGCTCTCAACTTGGTTGTTATTAAAGTAATAAATAGAAAGGACAGAGATATTTTCTGGGACTGACAGATTCTGTCTTGCCTCATTGTAGGGCCCAAATGATGTGGCAAAGTCTATAAATATTCTGATTCTCTAAAGAAGATGGTGTCTGCTAACACGCTGTTGGGAGTATTTAAACAAAGCAGGAGGGTAGGAAGCCCACGACACCACGATTCAGTGTCTCGTTACTTTAGGTGCCCCACAACACACGCACCAGCTCTGAAGAAGCAACGCACTACACAAAGTAAGAGGCTGCAGAATATGCAACTTTCAGCCAACAGAATGAAAGAAGACAAAAGGAAATTGAGGCACAGACTGCCAAGAGACCTCAGCTGTCCTCACTAGCGCTTCTATTTCTATGTCTGAATCCAGGCAAAAATACAAATTTCTAAAAGTAACAAATTGTTGCAGGATGGTTCAGTGAGTTAAGGCTCCTGATGCCAAGCCTGAAGACCTGAGTTCATTCAATCCCTGGCACTCACATGGAAAGAAAGAAATATCTCCTGTGACCAAGGCAAGAGTGTGCATACATACAAAATAAATTTTTTTAATTAACAAATAGCCACCTGCAATACATGAGACCCTGTTAAAGAGGGTTAGAGAGATGGCTCAGCAGTTAAGAGCACTGACTGCTCTTGCAGAGGAGCCAGGTTCAATTCCCAGCACCCACATGGCAGCTCACAATCATCTGTAACTCCTGCTTCTGGGTCCAATGCCCTCTTCTGGTCTCCAATGGCACCAGGCACATATGTGGTTCTAATACAGACACCCACACATGAAGTTGAAAAAAAAAAACAAAACATTAAAAACAAGTAAAAATAAATGATTAGATATTGAATCAAGGACAAGTGGGGAGAAGGGAACGAGGAAAAAAGAGAAAAGTAAATATACATATATGTACTAGGGTGCCATGCATGATGACACTGGCTTATTATTCCAATTCTTGGGAAGCTGTGGCAGGAGGATTACAGACTGAAGGATAGTCTAGACTACACAGTGAGACTCGGTCATGTGCACCTGGTGTAAAACTCAAAACAGGTAAAATGAGCTGAAGGATCTGTGTAAAAGTAGCTTTGTAAAATGCAAGAAATGAGGCTGAAGAGATGGCTCAGCAGTTAGAAGCAGTGACTACTCTTACAGAGGACCCAGATTCAATTCCCAGCAACCACATGGTGGCTCACTAACTGCCTCCGGCTCTAAGAGGTCTAATGCCTTCTTCTGACCTCCATGGCCTCCTGCATGTATGTGGTACACATATACTTACACAAGCTCACACACATACATGTATAAATAATCAGTAAATCATTTAACAAATTAACAATGAAAGCCTGGTGTGCTGTTATGCCCTTTAAGTCTAACACTCATAGGAGGCAGAAGCAGAGGCAGGCAGATCTCTGAGAACTTGAGGTCAGCTTAATCTGATACTGAGTTCTAGGCTAGCCAAGCTATGTAGAAAGACCATGTCTCAAAAGGAAAGAAAAAAAAAAAGCAAGAATATAAACATGATTATTTTCAAATAGTTAAAAACATGAAGCTTAATCCAACAGATCAACTCCACATATCTGCTTCTCTAACATAAAGTACCAAAATACTACATTGTAAATTCTCCAACGTAAAGACGGTATTCAGAATTCTGATATGATTCCAATGCCTCCTCAGATGTTCAATATTCACTGTGTTATTTGACTATAGTAATTATTCACAATACACACACGATCCAAGTACGCAGAACTGGTACCTGTTGTAATGTCTCTTACATACTCTTATACTTACTCTTAATAAATCATCTATTCTTCCTTCCTTCTTCTCTAAGTCAGAGTTCTTACTGTTTTCTAGTGCAGATATTTTTTCTATTGTGAGGTCAGACTACAAAGACAAAAGCAAACAAATTTAGAATTAGTCACAAAACATTACACACTATCAATTTTTCTTGCTTTTTTCAAAGAAGCACATGCTAACATGACTAGCTGGATAGATAACTCAGGAAATGACATGTTTACCTCATCTCATCCTTCAAACCTTAGCAATGTCCACTAAACCTGTACTACAAAAACATTAGTTCTGGAATTAACTACACAAATTCTCACAACACCGTACATTGAATTAAAAAAAAATAGATAACACCACAGAATTGAAACCAGCTTTGCTAGAAAGTGACTTCAGGAGACACAGTGCAAGTCTCAAGGAACATGCATGCCCTCTAGTGGAAACTGAGAGAAAGCAGAAAGGCAAAAAAATTTCTGAGTGCTCAACTATCTAGGTCTGTTAAATGTCCAAACAATCAAAATCTGTTATACAGTTCTTGATTAACAAGCATCCTGGGTTGAGGGGAACACAGACAAGAATACCCAATAAACTAACTTAGCACAACAGCTGGAGCAAAGATCTATATCCTTCTCAAATATAACTTCTTTTCTGTTTCATTTCCTTTCTTTTCTGGGAACAGCCTGAGCTGGCCTCGAAATCAAGACCTTACTGCCTTAGTCTTCCCATTCCTGAGAGTTGCAGGCATATGAAACATTCTGTTAATGTCTCTAAGAGTCTCTAAGAGGGTCCTGCTGTGGGTCCTCCCGGGGGTGACATTCAGCCGGCAGTGCAGGGAGAGGGACCTTCCACCTTAGACCATGGCCAAGTTAGTTCCTAACTTCACGGGGAAGGCTACATGAAGGGCTGGTGGACACTGCTGTGACTTACTCAAAGCTTCGACTGGCCACATTCTGGCAGGGTCCCAAGGTTGGGCTTGTTCCCTGCCCCTGCTGAAATCCCTACAGCTATTTGGAGTGTGAGATATAGAATTCAAAGTGCTAAAACTGGTAGCTCCAAACAGCTTACAGTTAAGGAAACTGCTGAATGCTTTGGTGGCCACTGAAGTGTGGATGTGATTTATATAGGAGAAATCATAAGCAAATGTGGCATCGTTGGCTGTGATGTCTGAAGACCAATCTTTAACATCTGATTATATCTGAGAGTTCTTATTTGAGTGTTCTTGGACCGTGTGTAATGAGATTGCTATCTGTCAGGGGGAGGGAAAAAAAAGAGTCTCTAGATTAGAAAATTTCTGAGGACGTTTAAGGAAGAAATTTTGCTGGTATAATATTATATCTAGGTCTTGCTGATTAAGTATGCAAGTACAGGAAATTAAACTATTTCTTAAAGTTAACATTTATTGACCTGCTGTCACCACTACTTAAGGCAATGGAAATCACCCAAATTTTCCATTATGTTCAATGAAGAGTCAGAATTTGAATCTAGGCTCAGAAGCCTTCAAAATGTGTGCCCTTGTCTCCATATGATGCTGCAGAAAAGGATGCCTGCTATAACATACCAGAAAGGTGAAGAAAAGCCTATTAAAATACCTTCCAAAGGACCTGAAATACTCACAACACAAATTCTGAATAGACTAAACAATGGAGTATAGTCAAAGATAAAGAAAAGACCAAGGGAAGAATCACAGACTTTTTATGTGGTCTACTCCTGAGTATAGCTCTGTAGCGTCCCCAACCTACCTGGGTCTGTCTGTGCTGGATGGAGATCTGTTTTTGGGAGCTGCAAGAATGTTCTGTATTGCCAGAACCCGTAGAAGAAGGACTGTTTTGCTGAGCCTATAATAAAAGTACATCACCAATCACAGGAAAGTTTTGCATCTTTCTCCAAAATGTGTATGAATAGAAACAATTACCTCTTTATAGAACAAACCCTTGTAATGCAAGTCAGGAGTCATGACCAAGAAGAAAATAAAACACGTTAAATATAAAAGGCAAAAGTTGGATATGGTACCTTCATGCTTCTGAAGGCAGGCTTTAAATATCAAATGCTTGTGAATAATTTCATATGTAAATTACAGAGAGTAGATAGTTGTTTCTATAATCTGCTTTTTTTTTTTCCCCACTTATGTTTCAATGTGCCCTTTGTCAGAAAGGCTGAGTGGCATATACAATACAGGGGACAAATAGTCCAAGCAGAAAGGACTGGGAGTAAAGTTAGAAATGACTCTGCTGTTAAGAGCACTTGCTGCTTACCCAAGACCTGGGTTCAGTTCTCAACAGCCATACCAGGTGGCTCATTACCACCTGTAATTCCAATTCTAGGGATCTGACACCCTCCTCTCCCCTGGTTATCTGCATGTACATGGTACGCACAAACTCACACAGGTGTGTGGTGTGCACACACATACTGACCAGGAGTGAGCGAACGAGCAAGTGAGAGATGAGAGAACAAAAATAAATAAATAAAACTTTAAAAAAGGATTGGAAATATTCAAAAAGTCTCTTAAATTCACAAATATCCATGAGCACAGAAATATATAAAATTCTGGGTTGCTCTGATACTTCTTGCTGATTTGACATATAAACATATTTTGTGTTTTTGTGTGTGGTGTATGTGTGTGTATATATACACACACACACACACACACACACACACACACACACACACACACACAC